>NC_141896.1:15141284-15469637 GCF_030686135.1 Camelina sativa | reverse complement strand
ACATCTATCTCAAACGCTTACAATTAGTTAGTTGCATTGGATTAAGACACATTTTAACCCCAAAAACACTAACAAAGCTGT
This sequence comes from Camelina sativa, assembly GCF_030686135.1. Lineage (NCBI taxonomy): Eukaryota > Viridiplantae > Streptophyta > Magnoliopsida > Brassicales > Brassicaceae > Camelina > Camelina sativa. Next base: position 15,469,556 of record NC_141896.1, on the reverse strand, counting down.
TTAGTGCTTCTAAGCAATGTTTTCTTGGTTTTAGCCTGTTTTGGGACAAAATGGGTATAAGTGGCTTTTAAACTATCCACATCTATCTCAAACTCTTATAATTAGTTAGTTGCAGTGGATTAAGACATATTTTAACCCCAGAAACACTAACAAAGCTGTTTAGTGCTTCTAAGCAATGTTTTCTTGGTTTTAGCCTGTTTTGGGACAAAATGGGTATAACTGGCTTTTAAACTCTCCACATCTATCTCAAACTCTTATAATTAGTTAGTAGCATTGGATTAAGACACATTTTAACCCCAGAAACACTAACAAGGCTGTTTAGTGCTTCTAAGCAATGTTTTCTTGGTTTTAGCCAGTTTTGGGACAAAATGGGTATAAGTGGCTTTTAAACTCTCCACATCTATCTCAAACTCTTATAATTAGTTAGTTGCATTGGATTAAGAAACATTTTAACCCCAGAAACACTAACAAAGCTGTTTAGTGCTTCTAAGCAATGTTTTCTTGGTTTTAGCCTGTTTTGTGTCAAAATGGGTATAAATGGCTTTTAAACTCTCCACATCTTTATCAAACTCTTACACTTAGTTAGTTGCATTGGATTAAGACACATTTTAACCCCAGAAACACTAACAAAGCTGTTTAGTGCTTCTAAGCAATGTTTTATTGGTTTTAGCCTTTTTTGGGACAAAATGTGTATAAGTGGCTGTTAAACTCTCCACATCCATCTCAAACTCTTATAATTTGTCAGTTGCATTGGATTAAGAAACATTTTAACCCCAAAAACACTAACATAGCTGTTTACAGCTTCTAAGCAAAGTTTTCTTGGTTTTAGCCTGTTTTGGGACAAAATGGGTATAAGTGGCTTTTAAACTATCCACATTTATCTCAAACTCTTATAATTAGTTAGTTGCATTGGATTAAGACAGATTTTAACCCCATAAACACTAACATAGCTGTTTACACTTTCTAAGCAATGTTTTCTTGGTTTTAGCCTGTTTTGGGACAAATTGGGTATAAGTGGCTTTTAAACTCTCCACATCTATCTCAAACTCTTATAATTAGTTAGTTGCATTGGATTAAGACACATTTTAACCCCAGAAACACTAACAAAGCTGTTTGGTGCTTTTAAGCAATGTTTTCTTGGTTTTAGCCTCTTTTGGGACAAAATGGGTTTAAATGGCTTTTAAACTCTCCACATCTATCTCAAACTCTTACAATTAGTTAGTTGCATTGGATTAAGACACATTTTAACCCCAAAAACACTAACAAAGCTGTTTAGTGCTTCTAAGCAATGTTTTCTTGGTTTTAGCCTGTTTTTGGACAAAATGGGTATAAGTGGCTTTTAAACTCTCCACATCTATCTCAAACTCTTACAATTAGTTAGTTGCATTGGATTAAGACACATTTTAACCCCAGAAACACTAACAAAGCTGTTTAGTGCTTCTAAGCAATGTTTTCTTGGTTTTAGCCCATTTTTGGTCAAAATGGGTATAAATGGCTTTTAAACTCTCCACATGTTTCTCAAACTCTTACAACTAGTTAGTTGCATTGGATTAAGACACATTTTAACCCCAAAAACACTAACAAAGCTGTTTAGTGCTTCTAAGCAATGTTTTATTGGTTTTAGCCTTTTTTGGGACAAAATGTGTATAAGTGGCTGTTAAACTCTCCACATCCATCTCAAACTCTTAGAATTAGTCAGTTGCATTGGATTAAGAAACATTTTAACCCCAGAAACACTAACATAGCTGTTTACAGCTTCTAAGCAATGTTTTCTTGGTTTTAGCCTGTTTTGGGGCAAAATGGGTATAAGTGGCTTTTAAACTCTCCACATCTATCTCAAACTCTTATAATTAGTTAGTTGCATTGGATTAAGACAAATTTTAACCCCAGAAACACTAACAAAGCTGTTTAGTGCTTCTAAGCAATGTTTTCTTGGTTTTAGCCTGTTTTGGGACAAAATGGGTATAAATGGCTTTTAAACTCTCCACATCTATCTCAAACTCTTACAATTAGTTAATTGCATTGGATTAAGACACATTATAACCCCAGAAACACTAACTAACCTGTTTAGTGCTTCTAAGCAATGTTTTCTTGGTTTTAGCCAGTTTTGGGACAAAATGGGTATAAGTGGCTTTTAAACTCTCCACATCTATCTCAAACTCTTACAATAAGTTAGTTGCATTGGCTTAAGACACATTTTAACCCCAGAAACACTAACAAAGCTGTTTAGTGCTTCTAAGCAATGTTTTCTTGGTTTTAGCCTGTTTTGGGAAAAATGGGTATAAGTGGCTTTTAAACTCTCCACATCAATCTCAAACTCTTATAATTAGTCAGTTGCATTGGATTAAGACACATTTTAACCCGAGAAACACTAACAAAGCTGTTTAGTGTTTCTAAGCAATGTTTTCTTGGTTTTAGCCTTTTTTGGGACAAAATGTGTATAAGTGGCTGTTAAACTCTCCACATCCATCTCAAACTCTTATAATTAGTCAGTTGCATTGGATTAAGAAACATTTTAACCCCAGAAACACTAACATAGCTGTTTACAGCTTCTAAGCAATGTTTTCTTGGTTTTAGCCTGTTTTGGGACAAAATGGGTATAAGTGGCTTTTAAACTATCCACATTTATCTCAAACTCTTATAATTAGTTAGTTGCATTGGATTAAGACAGATTTTAACCCCATAAACACTAACATAGCTGTTTACACTTTCTAAGCAATGTTTTCTTGGTTTTAGCCTGTTTTGGGACAAATTGGGTATAAGTGGCTTTTAAACTCTCCACATCTATCTCAAACTCTTATAATTAGTTAGTTGCATTGGATTAAGACACATTTTAACCCTAGAAACACTAACAAAGCTGTTTGGTGCTTTTAAGCAATGTTTTCTTGGTTTTAGCCTCTTTTGGGACAAAATGGGTTTAAATGGCTTTTAAACTCTCCACATCTATATCAAACTCTTACAATTAGTTAGTTGCATTGGATTAAGACACATTTTAACCCCAAAAACACTAACAAAGCTGTTTAGTGCTTCTAAGCAATGTTTTCTTGGTTTTAGCCTGTTTTTGGACAAAATGGGTATAAGTGGCTTTTAAACTCTCCACATCTATCTCAAACTCTTACAATTAGTTAGTTGCATTGGATTAAGACACATTTTAACCCCAAAAACACTAACAAAGCTGTTTAGTGCTTCTAAGCAATGTTTTCTTGGTTTTAGCCTGTTATGGGACAAAATGGGTATAAGTGGCTTTTAAACTATCCACATCTATCTCAAACTCTTATAATTAGTTAGTTGCAGTGGATTAAGACATATTTTAACCCCAAAAACACTAACAAAGCTGTTTAGTGCTTCTAAGCAATGTTTTCTTGGTTTTAGCCTGTTTTGGGACAAAATGGGTATAAGTGGGTTTTAAACTCTCCACATCTATCTCAGACTCTTATAATTAGTTAGTTGCATTGGATTAAGACACATTTTAACCCCAGAAACACTAACAAAGCTGTTTACACTTTCTAAGCAATGTTTTCTTGGTTTTAGCCTGTTTTGGGGCAAAATGGGTATAAGTGGCTTTTAAACTCTCCACATCTATCTCAAACTCTTATAATTAGTTAGTTGCATTGGGTTAAGACACATTTTAACCCCAGAAACACTAACAAAGCTGTTTGGTTCTTTTAAGCAATGTTTTCTTGGTTTTAGCCTCTTTTGGGACAAAATGGGTTTAAATGGCTTTTAAACTCTCCACATCTATCTCAAACTCTTACAATTAGTTAGTTGCATTGGATTAAGACACATTTTAACCCCAAAAACACTAACAAAGCTGTTTAGTGCTTCTAAGCAATGTTTTCTTGGTTTTAGCCTGTTTTTGGACAAAATGGGTATAAGTGGCTTTTAAACTCTCCACATCTATCTCAAACGCTTACAATTAGTTAGTTGCATTGGATTAAGACACATTTTAACCCCAAAAACACTAACAAAGCTGTTTAGTGCTTCTAAGCAATGTTTTCTTGGTTTTAGCCTGTTTTGGGACAAAATGGGTATAAGTGGCTTTTAAACTATCCACATCTATCTCAAACTCTTATAATTAGTTAGTTGCAGTGGATTAAGACATATTTTAACCCCAGAAACACTAACAAAGCTGTTTAGTGCTTCTAAGCAATGTTTTCTTGGTTTTAGCCTGTTTTGGGACAAAATGGGTATAACTGGCTTTTAAACTCTCCACATCTATCTCAAACTCTTATAATTAGTTAGTAGCATTGGATTAAGACACATTTTAACCCCAGAAACACTAACAAGGCTGTTTAGTGCTTCTAAGCAATGTTTTCTTGGTTTTAGCCAGTTTTGGGACAAAATGGGTATAAGTGGCTTTTAAACTCTCCACATCTATCTCAAACTCTTATAATTAGTTAGTTGCATTGGATTAAGAAACATTTTAACCCCAGAAACACTAACAAAGCTGTTTAGTGCTTCTAAGCAATGTTTTCTTGGTTTTAGCCTGTTTTGTGTCAAAATGGGTATAAATGGCTTTTAAACTCTCCACATCTTTATCAAACTCTTACACTTAGTTAGTTGCATTGGATTAAGACACATTTTAACCCCAGAAACACTAACAAAGCTGTTTAGTGCTTCTAAGCAATGTTTTATTGGTTTTAGCCTTTTTTGGGACAAAATGTGTATAAGTGGCTGTTAAACTCTCCACATCCATCTCAAACTCTTATAATTTGTCAGTTGCATTGGATTAAGAAACATTTTAACCCCAAAAACACTAACATAGCTGTTTACAGCTTCTAAGCAAAGTTTTCTTGGTTTTAGCCTGTTTTGGGACAAAATGGGTATAAGTGGCTTTTAAACTATCCACATTTATCTCAAACTCTTATAATTAGTTAGTTGCATTGGATTAAGACAGATTTTAACCCCATAAACACTAACATAGCTGTTTACACTTTCTAAGCAATGTTTTCTTGGTTTTAGCCTGTTTTGGGACAAATTGGGTATAAGTGGCTTTTAAACTCTCCACATCTATCTCAAACTCTTATAATTAGTTAGTTGCATTGGATTAAGACACATTTTAACCCCAGAAACACTAACAAAGCTGTTTGGTGCTTTTAAGCAATGTTTTCTTGGTTTTAGCCTCTTTTGGGACAAAATGGGTTTAAATGGCTTTTAAACTCTCCACATCTATCTCAAACTCTTACAATTAGTTAGTTGCATTGGATTAAGACACATTTTAACCCCAAAAACACTAACAAAGCTGTTTAGTGCTTCTAAGCAATGTTTTCTTGGTTTTAGCCTGTTTTTGGACAAAATGGGTATAAGTGGCTTTTAAACTCTCCACATCTATCTCAAACTCTTACAATTAGTTAGTTGCATTGGATTAAGACACATTTTAACCCCAGAAACACTAACAAAGCTGTTTAGTGCTTCTAAGCAATGTTTTCTTGGTTTTAGCCCATTTTTGGTCAAAATGGGTATAAATGGCTTTTAAACTCTCCACATGTTTCTCAAACTCTTACAACTAGTTAGTTGCATTGGATTAAGACACATTTTAACCCCAAAAACACTAACAAAGCTGTTTAGTGCTTCTAAGCAATGTTTTATTGGTTTTAGCCTTTTTTGGGACAAAATGTGTATAAGTGGCTGTTAAACTCTCCACATCCATCTCAAACTCTTAGAATTAGTCAGTTGCATTGGATTAAGAAACATTTTAACCCCAGAAACACTAACATAGCTGTTTACAGCTTCTAAGCAATGTTTTCTTGGTTTTAGCCTGTTTTGGGGCAAAATGGGTATAAGTGGCTTTTAAACTCTCCACATCTATCTCAAACTCTTATAATTAGTTAGTTGCATTGGATTAAGACAAATTTTAACCCCAGAAACACTAACAAAGCTGTTTAGTGCTTCTAAGCAATGTTTTCTTGGTTTTAGCCTGTTTTGGGACAAAATGGGTATAAATGGCTTTTAAACTCTCCACATCTATCTCAAACTCTTACAATTAGTTAATTGCATTGGATTAAGACACATTATAACCCCAGAAACACTAACTAACCTGTTTAGTGCTTCTAAGCAATGTTTTCTTGGTTTTAGCCAGTTTTGGGACAAAATGGGTATAAGTGGCTTTTAAACTCTCCACATCTATCTCAAACTCTTACAATAAGTTAGTTGCATTGGCTTAAGACACATTTTAACCCCAGAAACACTAACAAAGCTGTTTAGTGCTTCTAAGCAATGTTTTCTTGGTTTTAGCCTGTTTTGGGAAAAATGGGTATAAGTGGCTTTTAAACTCTCCACATCAATCTCAAACTCTTATAATTAGTCAGTTGCATTGGATTAAGACACATTTTAACCCGAGAAACACTAACAAAGCTGTTTAGTGCTTCTAAGCAATGTTTTCTTGGTTTTAGCCTGTTTTGGGACAAAATGGGTATAAGTGGGTTTGAATCTCTCCACATCAATCTCAAACTCTCATAATTAGTCAGTTGCATTGGATTAAGACACATTTTAACCCCAGAAACACTAACATAGCTGTTTACACTTTCTAAGCAATGTTTTCTTGGTTTTAGCCAGTTTTGGGACAAAACGGGTATAAGTGGCTTTTAAACTCTCCACATCTATCTCAAACTCTTACAATTATTTAGTTGCATTTGATTAAGACACATTTTACCCCCAGAAACACTAACATAGCTGTTTACACTTTCTAAGAAATGTTTTCTTGGTTTTAGTCTGTTTTGGGACAAAATGGGTATAAGAGGCTTTTAAACTATCCACATTTATCTCAAACTCTTATAATTAGTTAGTTGCATTGGATTAAGACACATTTTAACCCCATAAACACTAACAAAGCTGTTTAGTGCTTCTAAGCAATGTTTTCTTTGTTTTAGCCTGTTTTGGGACAAAATGGGTATAAGTGGCTTTTAAATTCTCCACATCTATCTCAAACTCTTATAATTAGTTAGTTGCATTGGATTAAGACACATTTTAACCGCAGAAACACTAACAAAGCTGTTTAGTGCTTCTAAGCAATGTTTTCTTGGTTTTAGCCCATTGTTGGTCAAAATGGGTATAAATGGCTTTTAAACTCTCCACATCTTTCTCAAACTCTTACAATTAGTTAGTTGCATTGTATTAAGACACATTTTAACCCCATCAACACTAACAAAGCTGTTTAGTGCTTCTAAGCAATTTTATTGGTTTTAGCCTTTTTTGGGACAAAATGTGTATAAGTGGCTGTTAAACTCTCCACATCCATCTCAAACTCTTATAATTAGTCAGTTGAATTGGATTAAGAAACATTTTAACCCCAGAAACACGAACAAAGCAGTTTAGTGCTTCTAAGCAATGTTTTCTTGGTTTTAGCCTGTTATGGGACAAAATGGGTATAAGTGGCTTTTAAACTATCCACATCTATCTCAAACTCTTATAATTAGTTAGTTTCGTTGGATTAAGACACCTTTTAACCCCATAAACACTAACAAAGCTGTTTAGTGCTTCTAAGTAATGTTTTCTTGGATTTAGCCTGTTTTGGGACAAAATGGGTATAAGTGGCTTTTAAACTATCCACATCTATCTCAAACTCTTATAATTAGTTAGTTGCATTGGATTAAGACACATTTTAACCCCATAAACATTAACAAAGCTGTTTAGTGCTTCTAAGCTATGAGTTTGGCACACCACCTTGGCCACCACCGTCCGTACAACCGTACGGACGTCCGTACGATCGACAACCTATGGGCTGACCAAGCCATCTCGTATCTCATAAGCCCAATCCACTAAGGAGAGCTTCCAACGATCTCCCTTCATCGAGATCCTTCTATTATAGCCGTTAGGCAACTTGCAAGTGGGAAGTCAAAGGTTTAGTCACATGTAGGAATAAGGAGATGTCGCTATCTCCCATTAATGTGCACATAGAACCCTAGGAAAGAATATCCTCTTTGTATAGCTCTATATATGGTTTGTAAGTATGTTCTAATTGAAGCAAGAAAAGAGTTTATTCTCTTTCTCCAACACTCTCTCTCTCAATCGTTCACTCTCCTCACTCTTTACACGATTTCACTCTCTTCCATAATCTCTTGATTACTCTACTCTCAAACTTACATGGTATCAGAGCAGATTTGATTCTGTTCTTGCCTCAAATCTCCATCACTCCCTTCCGCATTCTCTTTCTTGTTCTTGAAATTTCTTGTTCTTGAATCTTCTTTCTTTAACCGTTGGACAATAGCTCTAACCAACGGTCTCTTCATCTTTTTTTTCATGGAAACTACCAAAACTCTCATTGTTCCAGTTACTCTCAAGGGAGAGAATTACTTACTGTGGGCTAGAACCACAAAGACAGCCCTATGCGGCCGAGGACTTTGGTCCCATGTTGAGACGAGCGAAGCTCCTAGTGGCGAGACCACCAAAGACGGCAAGGATCTTGTCGATGAGAAGAACAAGTGGTTTCAAGAAGATCAGGGAGTCCTAGCTATCATTCAAAACTCCCTAGATGCACCTATACTTGAAGCTTACTCTTATTGCGAGACAGCAAAAGACTTGTGGGACACTCTCAAGAATGTTTTTGGGAATGTTACAAATGTAAACCGAATTTTTGAGATTAAGAGGGCCATCAACAACCTCAACCAAGAAGACATGGAGTTCACCAAGCACTTTGGGAAGTTTAGGTCCCTTTGGGCTGAACTAGAGATGCTCCGGCCGGCGACTATAGATCCGGCCATTCTGAATGAGAGGCGTGAACAAGATAAGGTGTTCGGCCTTCTCTTGACCTTGAACCCCTCCTACAATGACCTTATCAAGCATATTCTACGGTCGGACAAGCTCCCTAGCCTTGATGATGTCTGTAACCAAATTCAAAAGGAGCATGGCTCCATGGGATTGTTTGGCGGCAAGGGAGAACTTGTGACCGCTAACAAAGCTGAGACGGCATCAGCAAACAAGGGCTACTACAAGCCGGAGGACAAGAACAACCCGCCATTTTGTGAGCATTGTAAGAAGCTTGGTCACTTCAAGAGCCGCTGCTGGATTCTACACCCTCATCTAGCACCACCGCCGGGTACCATCCGAGGTGGACGACCAAACCGCGGAGGACCACCGAGAGCTCATCAAGCAGTAGCCATGGGGGAGTCATCAATCTCTGAGCAACCTCAACAAGTGACCAGTGGAACTGCTCTTGCTGCAGCATCGTCCGAGCTGGTAAGGCGGTCCGACCTTGATGCGCTCATCAAAGCCATCAAAGAGGCCACCGGTAAGGCGTTTCTTGCCTCAAACAAAATTAAACCCCTCATAGTTGATTCTGGTGCATCCCATCACATGATTAGTGATTCTAGGCTAATTAGTGATATTAAACCTGCTAATGGTAATGTGATAATAGCAAATGGTGAGAAAGTACCAGTTAAAGGCATTGGAAACTTGAAACTATTTGATAAGGAGACTAAGGCATTTTATATGCCAAACTTTACTTCTAACTTGCTATCAGTTAAGAGAGCCACTACTGATTTAAATTGTTATGCTATATTTGGTCCTAACAATGTTCATTTTCAGGATATTGAGACAAGTAAGGTTCTTGGTCAAGGAGGATCCAAGGATGACCTCTATGTGCTTGAGGACTTGAACTTATCTTCTAATGTATCTTGTTTTAATTCGGTTATTATGAAACCTAGTGATTCTATTTTACATGCTAGGCTAGGACACCCTCACACAAGAGCTTTATCTTTAATATTTCCTAATGTTTCTTTTCAAAATGATGAGTGTGAGGCTTGTATTCTTGGTAAACATTGCAAGGCTGTTTTTCCTAAATCTATTACTATTTATGAAAAATGTTTTGATTTAATTCATTCTGATGTTTGGACATCTCCTTGCTTATCTAGAGATAATCAAAAATATTTTGTGACTTTTATTGATGAAAAATCAAAATACACTTGGATAACTTTGCTTCCCTCTAAGGATAGAGTTCTTGAGGCCTTTACTAATTTTCAAAATTATGTCACTAACCACTTTCATGCCAAGATTAAAATTTTGAGATCAGATAATGGTGGAGAGTACACAAGCCATGCCTTTAAGCAATATCTAGCCAAACATGGAATTCTTCACCAAACTAGTTGTCCTTACACACCACAACAAAATGGAGTGGCTGAGAGGAAGAATAGGCATCTGATGGAGGTAGCAAGGTCTATGATGTTTCACACAAGGGTTCCAAAGAGGTTTTGGGGAGATGCTGTGCTAGCCGCTTGTTATCTTATTAACCGCACACCAACAAAAATTCTAAAGGATGTGTCTCCATTTGAGGTATTAACTAATGACAAACCTACATTTGATCACTTACGAGTGTTTGGTTGTGTGTGCTATGTTTTGCGACCAGGTGAGCTAAGAGACAAGCTTGATGCAAAGAGTACAAAGGCTATGTTTCTTGGCTATTCTACTACACAAAAGGGGTATAAGTGCTATGAACCTACAACAAGGAGAATTCTAGTATCTCGTGATGTCAAGTTCATGGAGACACACGGTTTTTATGACGAGAAGAATTGGGATGAGCTCCGTAATCTCTCCGACTCTCCATCTGATCGGACGCGCAACCTCCGAGTAATTCTTGAGCGGCTAGGTCTTGAAAATGATAGGATCTCTACCGAGTCAGCCAGACCAACATCACCAGAACAATCTGAGCCATTCACTGAGCCTGATCCTGATATACATGCCGATGACCATACTGAGCAGCATGAGGAGTCACCCGCGGACATCACGGCCGAAACAACCGAGGAGTCGGCCGAACAGCTTGAGGAAATCATAACTCCGGGACGGGCCAACTCCGAAGCTGGGGCTGTAGTTCCTCTTAGGCGCAGCCAACGTATCAAGTATCCTCCTAGTCATTGGAAGAACACCCGTGTGTACTACAACAACATGGCCGTTGCTCATCCGATTCAGGCCGTGTGCACCTTAGCTCATTTTCCGATAGAGCATCAAGTGTTTCTTGGCCATATTGATGAGCATTGGCTCCCCAAGACCTATGATGAGGCTAAGCAGCACAAGGTATGGAGAGATGCGGTGGCCGCCGAGAATACGGCCATGGTGCAAAATCACACATGGGACGAGGCTGACTTACCCAAGGGCAAGAAGGCTGTCACATCTCGGTATATCTTCACAATCAAATATAAGAGCAATGGGGAGATAGAACGGTATAAGGCACGCCTTGTAGCCCGGGGATTCACGCAAACGTATGGGGAGGACTATCTTGATACGTTTGCTCCGGTGGCCAAACTTCACACTGTTCGAGTGGTTCTCTCTCTTGCCACAAATCTTGATTGGGAGCTATGGCAAATGGATGTGAAGAACGCCTTCCTACAGGGCGAGCTCGAAGATGAAGTGTATATGCGGCCACCACCGGGCCTAGAAGACACCATTGGTCCGGGGAAGGTTCTCAAGCTCAACAAAGCCATCTATGGACTAAAGCAGTCGCCAAGGGCGTGGTACCACAAGCTGAGCACAATCCTCCTTGACAAAGGCTTTCGCAAATCCGAGGCTGATCACACACTATTTACCTCACCAAGCACCAAAGGTATAGTAGTCATCCTAGTGTATGTTGATGATATCATCATCACTGGGAGTGACTCGGTAGGTATTCAAAACACTAAAACCTTCTTGAAATCAGTCTTTGATATTAAGGACCTTGGAGAGTTGAAATATTTTCTTGGGATAGAAATATGTAGATCAAAGGAAGGTTTATTTCTATCACAAAGAAAATATGCTCTTGACTTGTTAAATGAGACAGGAAAATTAGGTTCAAAGGCAGTGGCATCACCTCTTGAAGAGAACTACAAGGCCGGAGGACAGGGGGAGCTTGAGCAGGCACCATACAAGGACGTTGGTCGCTACCGGCGCCTAGTAGGTAATATGAACCGGCACACACACTTGTCCGTACGACCGTACGGACGTCCGTACGACCAACCAACGGGCCATCCTCAAATAGAAGTCTTCATGAGCCCAATCCACCAAAGAGATCCTCCAACGGTCGCCATTCATCTCGATCCTTCCTTTGTAGCCGTTGGAGCAAGTTGCAAGAGAGAAGAGGAGATCACATGTTAGAATAAGGAGATGTCGCTTTCTCCTCATATTAGTGTGCATAGGATCCTAAGAGAATATCCTATTTATATATGTCTTTAAATAGTTTGTAAGTATCATACTAATAGAAGCAAGAAAAGAGTTTATTCTCTTTCTCCATCACTCTTTACACGATTTCACTCTCTTTCATACTCTCTTCCATAATCTCTTGATTACTCTACTCTCAAACTTACATGGTATCAGAGCAGATTTGATTCTGTTCTTGCCTCAAATCTCCATCACTCCCTTCCGCATTCTCTTTCTTGTTCTTGAAATTTCTTGTTCTTGAATCTTCTTTCTTTAACCGTTGGACAATAGCTTTAACCAACGGTCTCTTCATCCTTTTCCATGGAAACTACCAAAACTCTCATTGTTCCAGTTACTCTCAAGGGAGAGAATTACTTACTGTGGGCTAGAACCACAAAGACAGCCCTATGCGGCCGAGGACTTTGGTCCCATGTTGAGACAAGCGAAGCTCCTAGTGGCGAGACCACCAAAGACGGCAAGGATCTTGTCGATGAGAAGAACAAGTGGTTTCAAGAAGATCAGGGAGTCCTAGCTATCATTCAAAACTCCCTAGATGCACCTATACTTGAAGCTTACTCTTATTGCGAGACAGCAAAAGACTTGTGGGACACTCTCAAGAATGTTTTTGGGAATGTTACAAATGTAAACCGAATTTTTGAGATTAAGAGGGCCATCAACAACCTCAACCAAGAAGACATGGAGTTCACCAAGCACTTTGGGAAGTTTAGGTCCCTTTGGGCTGAACTAGAGATGCTCCGGCCGGCGACTATAGATCCGGCCATTCTGAATGAGAGGCGTGAACAAGATAAGGTGTTCGGCCTTCTCTTGACCTTGAACCCCTCCTACAATGACCTTATCAAGCATATTCTACGGTCGGACAAGCTCCCTAGCCTTGATGATGTCTGTAACCAAATTCAAAAGGAGCATGGCTCCATGGGATTGTTTGGCGGCAAGGGAGAACTTGTGACCGCTAACAAAGCTGAGACGGCATCAGCAAACAAGGGCTACTACAAGCCGGAGGACAAGAACAACCCGCCATTTTGTGAGCATTGTAAGAAGCTTGGTCACTTCAAGAGCCGCTGCTGGATTCTACACCCTCATCTAGCACCACCGCCGGGTACCATCCGAGGTGGACGACCAAACCGCGGAGGACCACCGAGAGCTCATCAAGCAGTAGCCATGGGGGAGTCAATCTCTGAGCAGCCTCAACAAGTGACCAGTGGAACTGCTCTTGCTGCAGCATCGTCCGAGCTGGTAAGGCGGTCCGACCTTGATGCGCTCATCAAAGCCATCAAAGAGGCCACCGGTAAGGCGTTTCTTGCCTCAAACAAAATTAAACCCCTCATAGTTGATTCTGGTGCATCCCATCACATGATTAGTGATTCTAGGCTAATTAGTGATATTAAACCTGCTAATGGTAATGTAATAATAGCAAATGGTGAGAAAGTACCAGTTAAAGGCATAGGAAACTTGAAACTATTTGATAAGGAGACTAAGGCATTTTATATGCCAAACTTTACTTCTAACTTGCTATCAGTTAAGAGAGCCACTACTGATTTAAATTGTTATGCTATATTTGGTCCTAACAATGTTCATTTTCAGGATATTGAGACAAGTAAGGTTCTTGGTCAAGGAGGATCCAAGGATGACCTCTATGTGCTTGAGGACTTGAACTTATCTTCTAATGCATCTTGTTTTAATTCGGTTATTATGAAACCTAGTGATTCTATTTTACATGCTAGGCTAGGACACCCTCACACAAGAGCTTTATCCTTAATATTTCCTAATGTTTCTTTTCAAAATGATGAGTGTGAGGCTTGTATTCTTGGTAAACATTGCAAGGCTGTTTTCCCTAAATCTATTACTATTTATGAAAAATGTTTTGATTTAATTCATTCTGATGTTTGGACATCTCCTTGCTTATCTAGAGATAATCAAAAGTATTTTGTGACTTTTATTGATGAAAAATCAAAATATACTTGGATAACTTTGCTTCCCTCTAAGGATAGAGTCCTTGAGGCCTTTACTAATTTTCAAAATTATGTCACTAACCACTTTCATGCCAAGATTAAAATTTTGAGATCAGATAATGGTGGAGAGTACACAAGCCATGCCTTTAAACAATATCTAGCCAAACATGGAATTCTTCATCAAACTAGCTGTCCTTACACACCACAACAAAATGGAGTGGCTGAGAGAAAGAATAGGCATCTCATGGAAGTAGCAAGGTCTATGATGTTTCACACAAGGGTTCCAAAGAGGTTTTGGGGAGATGCTGTGCTAGCCGCTTGTTATCTTATTAACCGCACACCAACAAAGATCCTAAAGGATGTGTCTCCATTTGAGGTATTAACGAATGACAAACCTACATTTGATCACTTACGAGTGTTTGGTTGTGTGTGCTATGTGTTGCGACCAGGTGAGCTAAGAGACAAGCTTGATGCAAAGAGTACAAAGGCTATGTTTCTTGGCTACTCTACCACACAAAAGGGGTATAAGTGCTATGACCCTACAACAAGGAGGGTTCTAGTATCTCGTGATGTCAAGTTCATGGAGACACAAGGCTTTTACGATGAGAAGAATTGGGATGAGCTCCGTAACCTCTCTGATTCACCATCTGATCGGACGCGCAACCTCCGAGTAATCCTTGAGCGACTAGGTCTTGAAAACGATCGGATCACTACTGAGTCAGCCAGACCAGCATCACCAGAACAACCTGAGCCATCTACTGAGCCTGAGCCTGCTACACATGCCGATGACCATACTGAGCAGCATGAGGAAGCACCCGAGTCACTCGCGGACAACACGGCCGAAACAACCGAGGGGACGGCTGAACAGCTTGAGGAGATCATTACTCCAGGACGAGCCAACTCCGAAGCTGGGGCTATAGTTCCTCTTCGGCGCAGCCAACGTATCAAGTATCCTCCTAGTCATTGGAAGAACACCCGTGTGTACTACAACAACATTATTGATCAAGAATAAGCCTATGGCGTCCGTACAGTCCGTACCGTCCGTACGTGCAAGCAATGAGGCCGAGTGAAGCACTAAGGCCGAGTCATCTATGTGTGAGGATAGTGAGGAGGCCTGCTCACCTCCGGCCCATGAGAAGGATCGAGAATCCCTTGTGTAGCCGTTAGGGAGAAAGCGCAAGTGGACAAGAGTGGAAGACTAGGACAAGTCGCTATCACCGATCACCTACCCCCTCTCTCTCTCTCCTAATTGTCGATTTCTCTTGTGTCTACTTTAGGTCATGTGGTCGCCCTAGCTGCCTCCCTATTTAAACTCTTGTCATGTGTTGTATTTGAGATATTCTACCTAATTCTAATCTATTATCACTCTCTCTCATACTATTCGCCACCAACTCTTCTTCTTCATTCTAAACCTCTCAAATCTCTAAGTCTTCCGCTTATTTCAACATGGTATCAGAGCCAGGTTGTCGTTCTTGATAACCTATCTCTTCTATTCTTCCATTCTTCATTCTTGTTCACTCGATTCTCAGTCCTATTTCTCTTTATTCTCCGGGTAAAAGCTTTGTCCATCGGTCCATAGCGGTTAAACCATGGAAAACGCCAAACCCATTGTCATGCCGGTTGTTCTCAAAGGAACAAACTACTTGCTGTGGACTAGAACCACAAGAACTGCCCTTGGAGGTCGTGGTCTTTGGAGTCATGTCGAGAGTGACTATGCTCCAAAACAAAACCTAAAAGGAGAAGATGAAGGCGCTTCCGAGGAGGAAGTAGAAGAAGAGAGCGAGAGGAAGGCCAAGTGGTTCCAAGAAGACCAAGTTGTCCTATCTGTTCTCCAAAACTCTCTTGACACACCAATCCTTGAGGCCTACTCATATTGCGAGACGGCCAAGGAGTTGTGGGAGACACTTAAAGGTGTCTATGGCAATATCTCCAACTTGACTCGGGTCTTTGAGGTCAAGAAGGCCATAAATGAGCTTAACCAAGATGATGTGGAGTTCACTAAACATCTTGGCAAGTTTCGAGCTTTATGGTCCGAGCTTGACATGTTGCGGCCGAGTACACTCGATCCGAGTGTGTTGACTGAAAGAAAGGAGCAAGACAAGATCTTTGGTCTCCTTCTTACTTTAAACCCATCCTTCAACGATCTCTTGAAGCACATCCTCAGGGCAGAGACACTTCCCTCCTTTGAAGACATTTGTTCACAAATCCAAAGAGAGCAAGGTTCTCTTGACTTGTTTAGCGGTAAGGGGGAGCTTGCTACGGCTAATAAAGGAGTGTACAAGCAAGAGGAGAGGAAGGTGTGGATATGCGACCACTGCAAGAGGCGGGGTCACCTGAAAGACAAGTGCTGGGTCCTCCACCCTCATCTCAAACCGGCCAAGTTCAAAGCAAACCTTTCAAAGGAAGCGGTTAGCGACAAGGGAGCCGGGCCGTCAAAGCAAGGAGATGAGGCAGCCATGACCGCAGCCTATGGAGAAGTGGTTAGGAAATCAGACCTTGAGGCGCTCATCCGTTCCATTGCCTCACTCAAGGAGTCTGGTATCTCTTTCTTTACCTCTAAGCCTAGTAAATCTCTTGTCATAGACTCGGGTGCTTCTCACCACATGATTAGTAATCCTAGTCTAATTGACAATATAAAACCGGCTTTAGGAAATGTTATAATTGCAAATGGAGAACAAATACCAGTGAAAGGAATAGGGGACTTGAAACTATTTGATAAAACCACAAAAGCTTTCTTTATGCCTACCTTCACATCTAATCTTCTATCGGTTAAGAGAACCACTAATGATTTGAATTGTTATGCAATCTTTGGTCCTAATAGTGTTCATTTTCAGGATATTGAGACTGGAAAAGTTCTTGGAGAGGGACAAGGGAGTGGAGATCTCTATGTCCTAGAGAAAACCTCGCCAAGTTTATCTACTAAATCTTGTTTTGTTGTTAATTTGGATAGTGTGTGGCATGCTAGATTAGGCCATCCTCATTCTCGTGCCCTTGCTTTAATGTTACCAAGTGTTTCTTTTGATAGTTCAATGTGTGAGTCTTGTATTCTTGGTAAACATTGCAAATCTATTTTTCCCAAGTCTAAAACTATTTATGAGCATTGTTTTGATTTAGTGCACTCGGATGTGTGGACTTCACCATGCCTTTCTAGAGATAATAACAAATATTTTGTGACTTTTATTGATGAAAAATCTAAGTACACATGGATTACTTTGTTGCCTTCAAAGGATAGAGTGTTTGATGCTTTTATAAACTTTCAAAATTATGTTACTAATCATTTCAATGCTAAAATTAAGGTACTTAGATCAGACAATGGTGGAGAGTATACAAGTCACAAATTCAGAGAACACCTAGCAAAACACGGCATACTACACCAAACAAGTTGTCCCTATACGCCCCAACAAAATGGTGTAGCCGAGAGGAAGAACCGACATCTAATGGAGGTGGCACGGTCGATGATGTTCCATTCACACGTTACAAGGCGATATTGGGGTGATGCTGTGATGACCGCATGCTACCTGATCAATCGGACACCAACCAAAGTCCTTAATGACCTATCGCCATTTGAGGTATTGAATGGATTTAAACCATCTCTAGAGCACTTACGGGTCTTTGGGTGTGTTTCTTTTGTACTTGTGCCAGGAGAACAGCGGAGTAAGCTCGATCCCAAAAGCATAAGGTGTATGTTCATCGGCTACTCCACTACTCAAAAGGGATACAAGTGTTTTGACCCAAAGACAAGCCGGCTGTATGTATCAAGAGATGTTCGGTTCTTGGAAAATGTGGGTTATTTTGATAACAAAGACTGGAACAGCTTGAAGGATCTTTCATCATCACCAAATGATAGATCCTCCAGCCTTAAGTTTCTCCTTGACCATCTCGGAAATCCGCCTACGGCCACAGCCCTTCCTCAGCCAGAACCCAACCCAAGCTCCATTGACCATACGCTCGAGCCGGAAGGTGCTATGCCCGAGATGATATCCCCGGACCATGAGATGCCCGAGTCAAACCAGAGCATGACCGAGGCACATGAGATGCCCGAGCCAAACTCAAGCCTGACCGAGACACGACCTGATGCCGAACCGGTCATCGAAGATGTCACTCAGTCCAGCCAATCAGTGCCGCCAGCTCAACCAGCTCCACGACGAAGCACGCGTGTCCGGTCTCACCCCTCTACATGGAAAGATAAGAGGGTCTACTACAACAGTCAAGCCGTCGCACATCCTATCCAAGCCGTATGTTCGCTCGAGCTGCTTCCGACCGAGCACCAAGCCTTCTTCGGCCAAGTTGATGAACACTGGGTTCCCCAAACGTACGAGGAGGCCAAAGAACATAAGGTATGGGTAGATGCTGTGGAGGATGAAGCTGGTGCAATGATCAGAAATCACACATGGGATGAGGCTGACCTCCCCAAAGGGAAGAAGGCCGTAAGTTCAAAGTGGGTATTCACCATCAAGTTCTTGAGCACGGGAGAGATTGAGAGGCATAAGGCACGGCTGGTGGCCCGAGGGTTCACTCAAACCTATGGAGATGACTACATGGCAACGTTTGCTCCCGTGGCCAAATTGCATACCGTGCGAGTAGTGCTATCGTTGGCCGTGAACCTTTCTTGGGACTTATGGCAAATGGATGTGAAGAACGCGTTCCTCCAAGGCGAGCTAGATGAAGAAGTGTACATGACTCCTCCGCCTGGTCTTGAGGACATTGTTGCTCCCGGGAAAGTCTTACGGTTACGCAAGGCCATCTATGGCCTCAAACAGTCACCACGCGCCTGGTACCATAAGCTCAGCTCCACTCTTAAGGCGAATGGCTTTAGACGATCGGAGGCTGATCATACTCTTTTCACTCTCAAGACATCACTTGGCCTGGTTGTGGTGCTGGTTTATGTCGATGACATCATCGTGACTGGCGATGACAAGGCCGGTATTGTTGCCATTAAAGACTCTCTCAAGTCTGCCTTTGACATTAAGGACCTCGGAGAGCTCAAATACTTCCTCGGCATCGAAATCTGCCGTTCCCCGGAGGGTATCTTCCTCTCACAACGCAAATATGCTCTGGACTTGCTTGCTGAGACAGGCAAACTTGGTACGGTTCCAGCTACTACACCACTGGATGAAGATTACCAGCTCAAGCGAAAGGGGGAGAGCATTCGGGCGAAGGAAGGCAAACCATGCGAACCATTGGACGAGCCGTTCCCGGACGTCACACGCTACCGACGGCTTGTAGGTAAGTTGATCTATTTAACTATCACACGACCTGATATCTCTTATGCTGTGAATCAGGTGAGTCAGCACATGCAAGCTCCAAGCAAGTATCAATGGAGTCAAGTGGAGAGGATCTTGAGCTATCTCAAGGGCAGCCCTGGTCAAGGCATTTGGATGGGTAAAAACGGCAACACTGAGATCGTGGGTTATTGTGATGCGGACTATAATGGAGACACATTGGATAGGCGGTCAACTACTGGATATTGCACCTTTGTTGGAGGAAACCTAGTTACATGGAGGTCTAAGAAGCAAAAGGTGGTGTCATGTTCAAGTGCCGAGGCTGAGTACCGAGCTATGAGGAAGCTAACTAATGAGATGACATGGTTGAAAGGTCTACTTAAGGATCTCGGCATTGAAACAAGACAGCCGATGACAATGCATTGTGACAATGAGGCAGCGATCCACATAGCCACTAACTCAGTCTTCCATGAACGGACCAAGCACATTGAGAGCGACTGCCACAAGGTTAGGGAGAGGATCGAAGAGGGAGCGGTTCTACCATGCCACACAAGGAGTCAAGACCAGCTAGCCGACATCTTCACCAAATCTGCAAGTCCCAAGGTTTGTGATTATATTCATAGCAAACTTGGACTTGTAGACATCACACGGCCGTGATCAACTTTCCTAATCCGTGGACAGCACACTCTTTTTCCCTTGGCTTAGTTTTGTCCCATGAGGTTTTCTAAGTCAAGGTTTTTAATGAGGTGCTGCTTCACGGGTTCCAAGCTTAGCCATTTCATCAGGCTAAGCTTGAGGGGGAGTATTGATCAAGAATAAGCCTATGGCGTCCGTACAGTCCGTACCGTCCGTACGTGCAAGCAATGAGGCCGAGTGAAGCACTAAGGCCGAGTCATCTATGTGTGAGGATAGTGAGGAGGCCTGCTCACCTCCGGCCCATGAGAAGGATCGAGAATCCCTTGTGTAGCCGTTAGGGAGAAAGCGCAAGTGGACAAGAGTGGAAGACTAGGACAAGTCGCTATCACCGATCACCTACCCCCTCTCTCTCTCTCCTAATTGTCGATTTCTCTTGTGTCTACTTTAGGTCATGTGGTCGCCCTAGCTGCCTCCCTATTTAAACTCTTGTCATGTGTTGTATTTGAGATATTCTACCTAATTCTAATCTATTATCACTCTCTCTCATACTATTCGCCACCAACTCTTCTTCTTCATTCTAAACCTCTCAAATCTCTAAGTCTTCCGCTTATTTCAACAAACATGGCCGTTGCTCATCCGATTCAGGCCGTGTGCACCTTGGCTCATTTTCCGATAGAGCATCAAGTGTTTCTTGGCCATATTGATGAGGATTGGATCCCCAAGACCTATGATGAGGCTAAGCAGCACAAAGTATGGAGAGATGCAGTGGATGCCGAGAATACGGCCATGGTGCAAAATCATACATGGGACGAGGCTGACTTACCCAAGGGCAAGAAGGCTGTCACCTCTCGGTATATCTTCACAATCAAATATAAGAGCAATGGGGAGATTGAACGCCACAAAGCCCGCCTAGTCGCACGAGGTTTCACGCAAACGTATGGGGAGGACTATCTTGATACGTTTGCTCCGGTGGCTAAGCTTCACACGGTTCGAGTTGTACTCTCTCTCGCCACCAACCTCGACTGGGAACTTTGGCAAATGGACGTGAAGAACGCCTTCTTGCAAGGAGAACTGGAGGATGAAGTGTATATGCGACCACCACCGGGTTTGGAGGATACTATTGGTCCGGGAAAGGTCTTGAAACTCAACAAAGCTATCTATGGCTTGAAGCAGTCACCAAGGGCTTGGTATCACAAGCTTAGCACCACACTTCTTGACAAAGGCTTTCGCAAATCCGAAGCTGACCACACCTTGTTCACCTTACCAAGCGCCAAAGGTATAGTAGTCATTCTAGTGTATGTTGATGATATCATCATCACTGGAAGTGACTCGGTAGGTATTCAAGACTCTAAAACATTCTTGAAATCAGTTTTTGATATTAAAGATCTTGGAGAGTTGAAATACTTTCTTGGGATAGAAGTTTATAGATCAAATGAAGGGTTATTGTTATCTCAAAGAAAGTATGCACTAGACTTATTGAGTGAAACAGGAAAACTAGGAGCTAAGGCAGTAACAACGCCCCTAGAAGAGAATTACAAGGATGGAGGACAGGGGGAGCTTGACACCGCTCCATTCGAGGACGTTAGCCTCTACCGGCGGCTAGTCGGTAAGCTCATTTATTTAACTATCACACGGCCTGACATTTGCTTTGCCGTGAACCAGGTAAGCCAGCATATGAAGAACCCCACCGTGCACCATTGGAACATGCTGACACGGATCCTCAAGTACATCAAGGGCTCACCCGGCCAAGGCATATGGATGGGACGCAACAAGAGCACCGAGTTGGTAGGCTACTGCGACGCTGACTATGCCGGAGATCGTGGGGACCGACGCTCAACCACAGGCTATTGCACGTTCCTTGGAGGGAACCTGGTCACATGGAAGAGCAAGAAGCAAAAGGTCGTCTCACTCTCAAGTGCCGAATCCGAGTATAGAGCTATGAGGAAGCTAACGACGGAGCTAATGTGGCTGAAGATGTTACTCAAGGATCTTGGAATAGAATCAACAAAGCCGATCACCATGCACTGTGATAACGAAGCAGCCATTCATATAGCAACCAATTCAGTGTTCCATGAGCGGACCAAGCACATTGAAGTGGATTGTCATAAGGTCCGAGAACAAATCAAGCTTGGAGTTGTCTTACCTTGCCATACCGAAAGCAAAGAACAACTTGCAGACGTCCTGACTAAAGCTGCGAGCCCCCAAGTGTGTGAATACATCCATCCTAAGCTTGGCCTCCTAAACCTCACTCGGCCATGACTTGCTTTGTTTTGGCGCCTACACTCTTTTTCCCTTAAGTATAGTTTTCCCAAGAGGTTTTTCTATACTAAGGTTTTTAATGAGGTGGGTGCCTATGTTGTCAAGCTTGACTAGTTCCCCAAGTCAAGCTTGAGGGGGAGTATGAACCGGCACACACACTTGTCCGTACGACCGTACGGACGTCCGTACGACCAACCAACGGGCCATCCTCAAATAGAAGTCTTCATGAGCCCAATCCACCAAAGAGATCCTCCAACGGTCGCCATTCATCTCGATCCTTCCTTTGTAGCCGTTGGAGCAAGTTGCAAGAGAGAAGAGGAGATCACATGTTAGAATAAGGAGATGTCGCTTTCTCCTCATATTAGTGTGCATAGGATCCTAAGAGAATATCCTATTTATATATGTCTTTAAATAGTTTGTAAGTATCATACTAATAGAAGCAAGAAAAGAGTTTATTCTCTTTCTCCATCACTCTTTACACGATTTCACTCTCTTTCATACTCTCTTCCATAATCTCTTGATTACTCTACTCTCAAACTTACAGGTAAGTTAATCTATTTAACTATAACACGGCCTGATATTTGCTTTGCTGTGAACCAGGTGAGCCAGCACATGAACAATCCAACTGTCCATCATTGGAACATGGTCGACCGAATCCTTAAATACATCAAGGGCTCACCGGGACAAGGCATTTGGATGGGCCGCAACAAGAACACCGAGTTGGTAGGATATTGCGACGCTGACTATGCTGGAGACCGTGGAGACCGTCGCTCCACAACTGGCTATTGCACATTCCTTGGAGGCAACCTGATCACATGGAAGAGCAAGAAACAAAAGGTCGTATCGCTTTCAAGTGCCGAATCCGAGTATAGGGCCATGCGCAAACTCACAACTGAACTAATGTGGCTCAAAGCACTCCTCAAGGATTTAGGAGTGGAAATCACAAGTCCTATCACCATGCATTGTGACAATGAAGCTGCCATTCACATAGCAACCAATTCAGTGTTTCATGAGAGGACCAAACATATTGAGGTGGACTGTCATAAGGTGCGAGAGCAAATCAAGCTTGGAGTTGTCCTACCATGTCACACCGAGAGCAAGGAACAACTCGCTGACATCCTCACCAAAGCTGCAAGTCCCCAAGTGTGCGAATATATTCACTCGAAGCTCGGCCTTATAGACCTCACTCGGCCATGAGTCTTTCACAAGGCACCTACACTCTTTTTCCCTTATGTATAGTTTTTTCCCATGAGGTTTTCTATACTAAGGTTTTTAATGAGGTGGGTGCCTAGACTGTCAAGCTTGCCTGATCATCTAAGTCAAGCTTGAGGGGGAGTATGAGTTTGGCACACCACCTTGGCCACCACCGTCCGTACAACCGTACGGACGTCCGTACGATCGACAACCTATGGGCTGACCAAGCCATCTCGTATCTCATAAGCCCAATCCACTAAGGAGAGCTTCCAACGATCTCCCTTCATCGAGATCCTTCTATTATAGCCGTTAGGCAACTTGCAAGTGGGAAGTCAAAGGTTTAGTCACATGTAGGAATAAGGAGATGTCGCTATCTCCCATTAATGTGCACATAGAACCCTAGGAAAGAATATCCTCTTTGTATAGCTCTATATATGGTTTGTAAGTATGTTCTAATTGAAGCAAGAAAAGAGTTTATTCTCTTTCTCCAACACTCTCTCTCTCAATCGTTCACTCTCCTCACTCTTTACACGATTTCACTCTCTTCCATAATCTCTTGATTACTCTACTCTCAAACTTACATAAGCAATGTGTTCTTGGTTATAACCTGTTTTGGGAAAAAATGGGTATAAGTGGCTTTTTTAAACTCTCCACATCTATCTCAAACTCTTTTAATTAGTCAGTTGCATTGGATTAAGACACATTTTAACCCCAGAAACACTAACATAGCTGTTTACAGCTTCTAAGCAAAGTTTTGTTGGTTTTAGCCTATTTTGGGAAAAAATGGGAATAAGTGGCTTTTAAACTATCCACATTTATCTCAAATTCTTATAATTAGTTAGTTGCATTAGATTAAGACAAATTTTAACACCATAAACACTAACATAGCTGTTTACACTTTCTAAGCAATGTTTTCTTGGTTTTAGCCTGTTTTGGGACAAATTGTGTATTGGATTTGTGTATTGGCTTTGAAACTCTCCACATCTATCTCAAACTCTTATAATTAGTTAGTTGCATTGGATTAAGACACATTTTATCCCCAGAAACACTAACAAAGCTGTTTGGTGCTTCTAAGCAATGTTTTCTTGGTTTTAGCCTGTTTTGGGACAAAATGGGTATAAGTGGCTTTTAAACTCTCCACATCTATCTCAAACTCTTATATTTAGTTAGTTGCATTGGATTAAGACACATTTTAACCCCAGAAACACTAACAAAGCTGTTTAGTGCTTCTAAGCAATGTTTTCTTGGTTTTAGCCTGTTTTGGGACAAAATGGGTATAAGTGGCTTTTAAACTCTCCACACCTATCTCAAACTCTTATAATTAGTTAGTTGCATTGGATTAAGAAACATTTTAACCCCAGAAACACTAACAAAACTGTTTAGTGCTTCTAAGCAATGTTTTCTTGGTTTTAGCCCATTTTTGGTCAAAATGGGTATAAATGGCTTTTAAACTCTCCACATCTTTCTCAAACTCTTACAATTAGTTAGTTGCATTGGATTAAGACACATTTTAACCCAAGAAACACTAACAAAGCTGTTTAGTGCTTCTAAGCAATGTTTTATTGGTTTTAGCCTTTTTTGGGACAAAATGTGTATAAGTGGCTGTTAAACTCTCCACATCCATCTCAAACTCTTATAATTAGTCAGTTGCATTGGATTAAGAAACATTTTAACCCCAGAAACACTAACATAGCTGTTTACAGCTTCTAAGCAATGTTTTCTTGGTTTTAGCCTGTTTTGGGACAAAATGGGTATAAGTGGCTTGGAATCTCTCCACATCAATCTCAAACTCTCACAATTAGTCAGTTGCATTGGATTAAGACACATTTTAACCCCAGAAACACTAACATAGCTGTTTACAGCTTCTAAGCAATGTTTTCTTGGTTTTAGCCTGTTTTGGGACAAAATGGGTATAAGAGGCTTTTAAACTCTCCACATCTATCTCAAACTCTTATAATTAGTTAGTTGCATTGGATTAAGAAACATTTTAACCCCAGAAACACTAACAAAGCTGTTTAGTGCTTCTAAGCAATGTTTTCTTGGTTTTAGCCAGTTTTGGGACAAAACGGGTATAAGTGGCTTTTAAACTCTCCACATCTTTCTCAAACTCTTACAATTAGTTAGTTACATTGGATTAAGACACATTTTAACCCAAGAAACACTAACAAAGCTGTTTACACTTTCTAAGAAATGTTTTCTTGGTTTTAGTCTGTTTTGGGACAAAATGGGTATAATTGGCTTTTAAACTATCCACATCTATCTCAAACTCTTATAATTAGTTAGTTGCATTGGATTAAGACACATTTTAACCCCATAAACACTAACAAAGCTGTTTAGTGCTTCTAAGCAATGTTTTCTTTGTTTTAGCCTGTTTTGGGACAAAATGGGTATAAGTGGCTTTTAAATTCTCCACATCTATCTCAAACTCTTATAATTAGTTAGTTGCATTGGATTAAGACACATTTTAACCCCAGAAACACTAACAAAGCTGTTTAGTGCTTCTAAGCAATGTTTTCTTTGTTTTAGCCCATTGTTGGTCAAAATGGGTATAAATGGCTTTTAAACTCTCCACATCTTTCTCAAACTCTTACAATTAGTTAGTTGCATTGGATTAAGACTCATTTTAACCCCAGAAACACTAACAAAGCTGTTTAGTGCTTCTAAGCAATTTTATTGGTTTTAGCCTTTTTTGGGACAAAATGTGTATAAGTGGCTGTTAAACTCTCCACATCCATCTCAAACTCTTATAATTAGTCAATTGCATTGGATTAAGAAACATTTTAACCCCAGAAACACGAACAAAGCTTTTTAGTGCTTCTAAGCAATGTTTTCTTGGTTTTAGCCTGTTATGGGACAAAATGGTTATAAGTGGCTTTTAAACTATCCACATCTATCTCAAACTCTTATAATTAGTTAGTTTCGTTGGATTAAGACACCTTTTAACCCCAGAAACACTAACAAAGCTGTTTAGTGCTTCTAAGTAATGTTTTCTTGGTTTTAGCCTGTTTTGGGACAAAATGGGTATAAGTGGCTTTTAAACTATCCACATCTATCTCAAACTCTTATAATTAGTTAGTTGCATTGGATTAAGACACATTTTAACCCCATAAACACTAACAAAGCTGTTTAGTGCTTCTAAGCAATGTGTTCTTGGTTATAACCTGTTTTGGGACAAAATGGGTATAAGTGGCTTTTTTAAACTCTCCACATCTATCTCAAACTCTTTTAATTAGTCAGTTGCATTGGATTAAGACACATTTTAACCCCAGAAACACTAACATAGCTATTTACAGCTTCTAAGCAAAGTTTTGTTGGTTTTAGCCTGTTTTGGGAAAAAATGGGTATAAGTGGCTTTTAAACTATCCACATTTATCTCAAACTCTTATAATTAGTTAGTTGCATTAGATTAAGACACATTTTAACCCCATAAACACTAACATAGCTGTTTACACTTTCTAAGCAATGTTTTCTTGGTTTTAGCCTGTTTTGGGACAAATTGTGTATTGGATTTGTGTATTGGCTTTGAAACTCTCCACACTATCTCAAACTCTTATAATTAGTTAGTTGCATTGGATTAAGACACATTTTATCCCCAGAAACACTAACAAAGCTGTTTGGTGCTTCTAAGCAATGTTTTCTTGGTTTTAGCCTGTATTGGGACAAAATGGGTATAAAAGGCTTTTAAACTCTCCACATCTATCTCAAACTCATATAATTAGTTAGTTGCATTGGATTAAGACACATTTTAACCCCAGAAACACTAACTAAGCTGTTTAGTGCTTCTAAGCAATGTTTTATTGGTTTTAGCCTTTTTGGGACAAAATGTGTATAAGTGGCTGTTAAACTCTCCACATCCATCTCAAACTCTTATAATTAGTCAGTTGCATTGGATTAAGAAACATTTTAACCCCAGAAACACTAACATAGCTGTTTACAGCTTCTAAGCAATGTTTTCTTGGTTTTAGCCTGTTTTGGGACAAAATGGGTATAAGTGGCTTTTAAACTATCCACATTCATCTCAAACTCTTATAATTAGTTAGTTGCATTGGATTAAGACAGATTTTAACCCCATAAATACTAACATAGCTGTTTACACGTTCTAAGCAATGTTTTCTTGGTTTTAGCCTGTTTTGGGACAAATTGGGTATAAGTGGCTTTTAAACTCTCCACATCTATCTCAAACTCTTATAATTAGTTAGTTGCATTGGATTAAGACACATTTTAACCCCATAAACACTAACAAAGCTGTTTGGTGCTTTTAAGCAATGTTTTCTTGGTTTTAGCCTCTTTTGGGACAAAATGGGTTTAAATGGCTTTTAAACTCTCCACATCTATCTCAAACTCTTACAATTAGTTAGTTGCATTGGATTAAGACACATTTTAACCCCAAAACACTAACAAAGCTGTTTAGTGCTTCTAAGCAATGTTTTCTTGGTTTTAGCCTGTTTTTGGACAAAATGGGAATAAGTGGCTTTTAAACTCTCCACATCTATCTCAAACTCTTACAATTAGTTAGTTGCATTGGATTAAGACACATTTTAACCCCAAAAACACTAACAAAGCTGTTTAGTGCTTCTAAGCAATGTTTTCTTGGTTTTAGCCTGTTATGGGACAAAATGGGTATAAGTGGCTTTTAAACTATCCACATCTATCTCAAACTCTTATAATTAGTTAGTTGCAGTGGATTAAGACATATTTTAACCCCAGAAACACTAACAAAGCTGTTTAGTGCTTCTAAGCAATGTTTTCTTGGTTTTAGCCTGTTTTGGGACAAAATCGGTATAAGTGGCTTTTAAACTCTCCACATCTATCTCAAACTCTTATAATTAGTTAGTTGCATTGGATTAAGACACATTTTAACCCCAGAAACACTAACAAAGCTGTTTAGTGCTTCTAAGCAATGTTTTCTTGGTTATAGCCTGTTTTGGGACAAAATGGGTATATGTGGCTTTTAAACTCTCCACATCTATCTCAAACTCTTATAATTAGTTAGTTGCATTGGATTAAGAAACATTTTAACCCCAGAAACACTAACAAAGCTGTTTAGTGCTTCTAAGCAATGTTTTCTTGGTTTTAGCCCATTTTTGGTCAAAATGGGTATAAATGGCTTTTAAACTCTCCACATGTTTCTCAAACTCTTACAATTAGTTAGTTGCATTGGATTAAGACACATTTTAACCCCAGAAACACTAACAAAGCTGTTTAGTGCTTCTAAGCAATGTTTTATTGGTTTTAGCCTTTTTTGGGACAAAATGTGTATAAGTGGCTGTTAAACTCTCCACATCCATCTCAAACTCTTATAATTAGTCAGTTGCATTGGATTAAGAAACATTTTAACCCCAGAAACACTAACATAGCTGTTTACAGCTTCTAAGCAATGTTTTCTTGGTTTTAGCCTGTTTTGGGCCAAAATGGGTATAAGTGGCTTTTAAACTATCCACATTTATCTCAAACTCTTATAATTAGTTAGTTGCATTGGATTAAGACAGATTTTAACCCCATAAACACTAACATAGCTGTTTACACTTTCTAAGCAATGTTTTCTTGGTTTTAGCCTGTTTTAGGACAAATTGGGTATAAGTGGCTTTTAAACTCTCCACATCTATCTCAAACTCTTATAATTAGTTAGTTGCATTGGATTAAGACACATTTTAACCCCAGAAACACTAACAAAGCTGTTTGGTGCTTTTAAGCAATGTTTTCTTGGTTTTATCCTCTTTTGGGACAAAATGGGTTTAAATGGCTTTTAAACTCTCCACATCTATATCAAACTCTTACAACTAGTTAGTTGCATTGGATTAGGACACATTTTAACCCCAAAAACACTAACAAAGCTGTTTAGTGCTTCTAAGCAATGTTTTCTTGGTTTTAGCCTGTTTTTGGACAAAATGGGTATAAGTGGCTTTTAAACTCTCCACATCTATCTCAAACTCTTACAATTAGTTAGTTGCATTGGATTAAGACACATTTTAACCCCAAAAACACTAACAAAGCTGTTTAGTGCTTCTAAGCAATGTTTTCTTGGTTTTAGCCTGTTATGGGACAAAATGGGTATAAATGGCTTTTAAACTATCCACATCTATCTCAAACTCTTATAATTAGTTAGTTGCAGTGGATTAAGACATATTTTAACCCCAGAAACACTAACAAAGCTGTTTAGTGCTTCTAAGCAATGTTTTCTTGGTTTTAGCCTGTTTTGGGACAAAATGGGTATAAGTGGCTTTTAAACTCTCCACATCTATCTCAAACTCTTATAATTAGTTAGTTGCATTGGATTAAGACACATTTTAACCCGAGAAACACTAACAAAGCTGTTTAGTGCTTCTAAGCAATGTTTTCTTGGTTTTAGCCTGTTTTGGGACAAAATGGGTATAAGTGTCTTTTAAACTCTCCACATCTATCTCAAACTCTTATAATTAGTTAGTTGCATTGGATTAAGAAACATTTTAACCCCAGAAACACTAACAAAGCTGTTTAGTGCTTCTAAGCAATGTTTTCTTGGTTTTAGCCCATTTTTGGTCAAAATGGGTATAAATGGCTTTTAAACTCTCCACATGTTTCTCAAACTCTTACAATTAGTTAGTTGCATTGGATTAAGACACATTTTAACCCCAGAAACACTAACAAAGCTGTTTAGTGCTTCTAAGCAATGTTTTATTGGTTATAGCCTTTTTTGGGACAAAATGTGTATAAGTGGCTGTTAAACTCTCCACATCCATCTCAAACTCTTATAATTAGTCAGTTGCACTGGATTAAGAAACATTTTAACCCCAGAAACACTAACATAGCTGTTTACAGCTTCTAAGCAATGTTTTCTTGGTTTTAGCCTGTTTTGGGACAAAATGGGTATAAGTGGCTTTTAAACTATCCACATTTATCTCAAACTCTTATAATTAGTTAGTTGCATTGGATTAAGACAGATTTTAACCCCATAAACACTAACATAGCTGTTTACACTTTCTAAGCAATGTTTTCTTGGTTTTAGCCTGTTTTGGGACAAATTGGGTATAAGTGGCTTTTAAACTCTCCACATCTATCTCAAACTCTTATAATTAGTTAGTTGCATTGGATTAAGACACATTTTAACCCCAGAAACACTAACAAAGCTGTTTGGTGCTTTTAAGCAATGTTTTCTTGGTTTTAGCCTCTTTTGGGACAAAATGGGTTTAAATGGCTTTTAAACTCTCCACATCTATCTCAAACTCTTACAATTAGTTAGATGCATTGGATTAAGACACATTTTAACCCCAGAAACACTAACAAAGCTGTTTAGTGCTTCTAAGCAATGTTTTCTTGGTTTTAGCCTGTTTTGGGACAAAATGGGTATAAGTTGCTGTTAAACTCTCCACATGTTTCTCAAACTCTTACAATTAGTTAGTTGCATTGGATTAAGACACATTTTAACCCCAGAAACACTAACAAAGCTGTTTAGTGCTTCTAAGCAATGTTTTCTTGGTTTTAGCCTGTTTTGGGACAAAATGGGTATATGTGGCTTTTAAACTCTCCACATCTATCTCAAACTCTTATAATTAGTTAGTTGCATTGGATTAAGAAACATTTTAACCCCAGAAACACTAACAAAGCTGTTTAGTGCTTCTAAGCAATGTTTTCTTGGTTTTAGCCCATTTTTGGTCAAAATGGGTATAAATGGCTTTTAAACTCTCCACATGTTTCTCAAACTCTTACAACTAGTTAGTTGCATTGGATTAAGACACATTTTAACCCCAAAAACACTAACAAAGCTGTTTAGTGCTTCTAAGCAATGTTTTATTGGTTTTAGCCTTTTTTGGGACAAAATGTGTATAAGTGGCTGTTAAACTCTCCACATCCATCTCAAACTCTTATAATTAGTCAGTTGCATTGGATTAAGAAACATTTTAACCCCAGAAACACTAACATAGCTGTTTACAGCTTCTAAGCAATGTTTTCTTGGTTTTAGCCTGTTTTGGGACAAAATGGGTATAAGTGGCTTTTAAACTGTCCACATTTATCTCAAACTCTTATAATTAGTTAGTTGCATTGGATTAAGACAGATTTTAACCCCATAAACACTAACATAGCTGTTTACACTTTCTAAGCAATGTTTTCTTGGTTTTAGCCTGTTTTAGGACAAATTGGGTATAAGTGGCTTTTAAACTCTCCACATCTATCTCAAACTCTTATAATTAGTTAGTTGCATTGGATTAAGACACATTTTAACCCGAGAAACACTAACAAAGCTGTTTGGTGCTTTTAAGCAATGTTTTCTTGGTTTTATCCTCTTTTGGGACAAAATGGATTTAAATGGCTTTTAAACTCTCCACATCTATCTCAAACTCTTAAAACTAGTTAGTTGCATTGGATTAAGACACATTTTAACCCCAAAAACACTAACAAAGCTGTTTAGTGCTTCTAAGCAATGTTTTCTTGGTTTTAGCCTGTTTTTGGACAAAATGGGTATAAGTGGCTTTTAAACTCTCCACATCTATCTCAAACTCTTACAATTAGTTAGTTGCATTGGACTAAGACACATTTTAACCCCAAAAACACTAACAAAGCTGTTTAGTGCTTCTAAGCAATGTTTTCTTGGTTTTAGCCTGTTATGGGACAAAATGGGTATAAGTGGCTTTTAAACTATCCACATCTATCTCAAACTCTTATAATTAGTTAGTTGCAGTGGATTAAGACATATTTTAACCCCAGAAACACTAACAAAGCTGTTTAGTGCTTCTAAGCAATGTTTTCTTGGTTTTAGCCTGTTTTGGGACAAAATGGGTATAAGTGGCTTTTAAACTCTCCACATCTATCTCAAACTCTTATAATTAGTTAGTTGCATTGGATTAAGAGAAATTTTAACCCCAGAAACACTAACAAAGCTGTTTAGTGCTTCTAAGCAATGTTTTCTTGGTTTTAGCCTGTTATGGGACAAAATGGGTATAAGTGGCTTTTAAACTATCCACATCTATCTCAAACTCTTATAATTAGTTAGTTGCAGTGGATTAAGACATATTTTAACCCCAGAAACACTAACAAAGCTGTTTAGTGCTTCTAAGCAATGTTTTCTTGGTTTTAGCCTGTTTTGGGACAAAATGGGTATAAGTGGCTTTTAAACTCTCCACATCTATCTCAAACTCTTATAATTAGTTAGTTGCATTGGATTAAGACACATTTTAACCCCAGAAACACTAACAAAGCTGTTTAGTGCTTCTAAGCAATGTTTTCTTGGTTTTAGCCTGTTTTGGGACAAAATGGGTATAAGTGGCTTTTAAACTCTCCACATCTATCTCAAACTCTTATAATTAGTTAGTTGCATTGGATTAAGAAACATTTTAACCCCAGAAACACTAACAAAGCTGTTTAGTGCTTCTAAGCAATGTTTTCTTGGTTTTAGCCCATTTTTGGTCAAAATGGGTATAAATTGCTTTTAAACTCTCCACATGTTTCTCAAACTCTTACAATTAGTTAGTTGCATTGGATTAAGACACATTTTAACCCCAGAAACACTAACAAAGCTGTTTAGTGCTTCTAAGCAATGTTTTATTGGTTTTAGCCTTTTTTGGGACAAAATGTGTATAAGTGGCTATTAAACTCTCCACATCCATCTCAAACTCTTATAATTAGTCGGTTGCATTGGATTAAGAAACATTTTAACCCCATAAACACTAACATAGCTGTTTACAGCTTCTAAGCAATGTTTTCTTGGTTTTAGCCTGTTTTGGGACAAAATGGGTATAAGTGGCTTTTAAACTATCCACATTTATCTCAAACTCTTATAATTAGTTAGTTGCATTGGATTAAGACAGATTTTAACCCCATAAACACTAACATAGCTGTTTACACTTTCTAAGCAATGTTTTCTTGGTTTTAGCCTGTTTTGGGACAAATTGGGTATAAGTGGCTTTTAAACTCTCCACATCTATCTCAAACTCTTATAATTAGTTAGTTGCATTGGATTAAGACACATTTTAACCCCAGAAACACTAACAAAGCTGTTTGGTGCTTTTAAGCAATGTTTTCTTGGTTTTAGCCTCTTTTGGGACAAAATGGGTTTAAATGGCTTTTAAACTCTCCACATCTATCTCATATTAGAATGTACCAAGGAGGAGAGAGGAGAGGCCGGTAAGGCCGAACCTTGGAAGAAGAGAAGAAAGGCCGGAAAGGCCATGTAAAGGCCGGTAAGGCCATGTCCGTGTCCGTGAGCGACCATGTACCGTGTCCGGTACCATGTACCGTGTCCGTGAACGGACCCATGTCCGGAGAGCGGCCAGTTAGGCCGTGAACACATTGAAGAGCAGGCCCGTCCGTACAGGCCCGTCCGTACAGGCCCGTCCGTACAGGCCCGTCCGTACAGGCCCGTCCGTACTATTAGTATATATGAAGGAGAAGAGAGAGTGAGGCCGGTGAGGCCGAGCTGCACAAGGAAGAAGAGAGTGGCCGGTAAGGCTGCTAGTACAAGAAGTGTGGCCGGTAAGGCCATGAGTGGTGTGGGAGCGGCCAGTAAGGCCGTGAGCACAATAAGAGTGGCCAATAAGGCCATGTGGGCCGTGAGAGCAAGGAGAGTGGTCAGCAAGGCCATAAGTGCAATATAAGAAGAACAAAGGCCTTATAAGAAGAAGAAGCCCAAGAAGAAGGAAATATCTCACAAGGAAGGGAAGAAGGATCCAATGGCCATAAGGGAAGGAGATCTAACGGTCACAAGGCATGGAAGGGAAGGAAATCACGTGTGGCTTTGGTTGGGAAGCATAGCGAGTCAACCAAAGACAAGGAGCTGTCCCTTTCATCTCTCCTTTGAATCCCTTGTGTGCCTAACGGCTCTATGCCTTTGTTTTCTCTATATTAAGCTGTAATTCTCTCATATGTAATATATCACAACATTATCTAATACTAAGAGAATCCGTTTCCCATCTTCTCCTCTCTACACAAGTGTTTATGTTCTTATTAGCAATGTAGAGAGCCTAGGGGTAAACGGTTAGAGGCTGCCCTTAAGGCAGCCTATTCTCTTCCCAAATCTCACCTAAAGTCTTCTTATTTACTCTTTACTAAGCCTTGTTTATGGGGAGTTCATCACAAGTTGATGTTCTCTCCTCCCTCTTGAGAATGAGTTAGTTTGTTGTGGGTAAAGGGGGATTCATTCACCAAGTGTTTGTCTACCCTCTCTTGTGAGCTTTGTCTCATAAATCCCAACATGGTATCAGAGCAGGTTCTGTTCTTGGTGATTTAAACTCATTCTCAAAGTCGTTTTCTTAGGAGTTAGCTTAGTTAAAGTTTTAGACTTTGCTTAGGTGTTAAATCGCTTAGCTTAGTTTCTTTAAAGCTTTAATTTTGCTTTTGTTGATTAAATCGATTCTCTAGCAGCTCATTGTTGAGTAAGCTTGGTCTCTTGTCTTGTTAGAATTTGTAGACCAAGTGTGTGGAAAGAAATCGATTTTACAAGCCCCATCCTTAAGCTTTACCGATTTGGTAATAGCTTTGTTTATTTTGGGATGTGTGGGAAGTGATGAACCATTGAGCAAATTGTGTTGTTCATGGTGAGGATTCACGGTTCTTGTGTGCTTGTATGAGCCACGAAATTCTTAGGATTTAGCTCTCTTAGGATTTAGTTAATTTTCCTCTAAAGGTTTAATTTTGCTTTTGTTAAATTTCCTTTAAAGGCTTAATTACTAAATCGCTACTTCTTCTTCTCAATGTTGAGAAAGCTTTGTTTCTGGCCCTATGGTGTGTCCAGATCCAAGCTTGAAGAAGAGAGAGATCTTAATTTTCGCATCTCATGTCCGCTTGGTCAACTAGACTAAAGCTGTTCAAAGATGCATTCTTTTAACCGTTGGACAATAGGTTGTTCCAAAGGCTTTTGTTGTTTCTTCTTTGCTTGGGACCACGAAAAACATCTTCTATATGTTATTTTCGTGGATCTAAAGCCTTAAGATCTTGGAGAACACTTTGTTTAAGTGATTCTACCATGAGTTAGGTCCAAACCGTTGGAGAAATTAATTTTCCAAACGGTCCATGTGTTTCAGCCATTAAAGCACCAAAGTCTTGTTGAATGTTGGATGCTCTTGGCTGTCAAAGCTTCTGCAAACTCAAGAAAACAGAGTATAACTCTGTCCATAAGAACTCTTGAGCAAATTCTCTATTCTACTCTCCACTCATCTTATACTACCCCCCATTCTCTTATATATATACTCTATTATACTCTCTTTGGTTACTTATTCTCCATTTACACTCTATACTCTACTCTACACTCTATACTCTAACCCCTAACAATCTCTTGTTTAGAATCTGTCCCATTAAATTTTGGTTTCAGTTTCAAACTTGAAGATTGTGTGGAGCTCACTTGCTATCTCAAGAAGAAGTGGCGAGGTTGAAGGCTACAAAGAAGCCATGAGAAGGCGCAGCACAATGCTTGGAGTTAGAACCAATGGCCATCAAGCTTCTTAGACCACACGTTTCACCACCATAGTAATAAACTCCGGCGGTCAGGTTTACCCGAGGAGAGCAGAAGACTCTTTTGAGCGAGGTAACCTATTAAGCTGACCGAGAGAGATAAAGCTTTGGGTATTAAACTCCGGCGGTTAGACTCATCCGAGGAGAGCAGAAGACTCTTTTGAGCGAGGTGGTCTATTTAAGGCTGACCGAGAGAGATAAAGCTATGGAGGAAGTTCTAGTGGAGAGAGCTGGTGGAAGGTGATGAATCAGCCCAAGGACATGTGTATTAGTGCCAAGTTGTTGATCGGATGTGCACAATGGTCTTTAGGAAAGGTGATGCACAAGGTTTCAACTGTTGATTGGATGTGCACAAGAACGGTGATGCACAAGGCTTCAACTGAGGTGATGAGGTTTCAGCCCATCATCAAGTAAAGGTTACGGGGGAGATCAAGTGACTTCAGACCGTACCTCACAGATTCTGCTCGGCCACAAGCAAAAGTCTTTACTTAAAGCTCAGCCGAAGCGTCTCAAAGATCGACTCGGACGAAACCCTTCCACTGCGATTCGGCTTCCGCGTTCTTCATTAAAGTTCGAGACCACAGAGTCATCTTGCCAGTGGAAGTGGAATCATACCAATCCGAGCAGCCGTTCGAAAGTTATGTCCGATTCAGTGGGCATGTGTCAGTCTGACAAATAAAACTGACCAGGTTTAAAAACCATGGTTAGAGTAGGAGCGGTCTCAAGGAGGAATTCCAAACCGCAACAGTGATCAACTCTCTCCCTCCTATCCATCAAAACACCATAAAGGCTGTGCTCTAAACTCTTCTCTATTTTAATTCATAAATTCATTACCTTAGTTTCATTACTAGTCTTTAGTCTTTAATATGTTCTCTTAAATTGTCACACTTATAGAAATTTACTTTGATATTCCTCATAGCATACACTTACACTTTTCTTCTTTATCACTTGTTTAAGGGGTAAAGGAGACTATGAGAGCCTCAAAGAAATTCTAAAGGCGCAAGGATGGAGATCATAAGGAATGTGCTAAAGGCAAGGTGGGCTAAGGAGTAGGAGCGGTTCAAATCATGAAGAGAAGGGAGCTAGTTCTTTGCAAACCAAGGTCAAGGGACATCATGGATAGTGGAGTCTATACTCTTTTTCCCTTAACAAAGTTTTATCCCA
Organism: Camelina sativa; assembly: GCF_030686135.1. Classification (NCBI taxonomy): domain Eukaryota; kingdom Viridiplantae; phylum Streptophyta; class Magnoliopsida; order Brassicales; family Brassicaceae; genus Camelina; species Camelina sativa. The sequence continues at coordinate 15,432,592 of NC_141896.1, read as the reverse complement.
AGAGGTTTTCTTTGTTGAGGTTTTTAATGAGGTAGATGACACTAGTCCACCCTTGATGTTTGGTCCCCATGGTGTCCCACCGATCAAGCGTGCGGGGGAGTATTAGAATGTACCAAGGAGGAGAGAGGAGAGGCCGGTAAGGCCGAACCTTGGAAGAAGAGAAGAAAGGCCGGAAAGGCCATGTAAAGGCCGGTAAGGCCATGTCCGTGTCCGTGAGCGACCATGTACCGTGTCCGGTACCATGTACCGTGTCCGTGAACGGACCCATGTCCGGAGAGCGGCCAGTTAGGCCGTGAACACATTGAAGAGCAGGCCCGTCCGTACAGGCCCGTCCGTACAGGCCCGTCCGTACAGGCCCGTCCGTACAGGCCCGTCCGTACTATTAGTATATATGAAGGAGAAGAGAGAGTGAGGCCGGTGAGGCCGAGCTGCACAAGGAAGAAGAGAGTGGCCGGTAAGGCTGCTAGTACAAGAAGTGTGGCCGGTAAGGCCATGAGTGGTGTGGGAGCGGCCAGTAAGGCCGTGAGCACAATAAGAGTGGCCAATAAGGCCATGTGGGCCGTGAGAGCAAGGAGAGTGGTCAGCAAGGCCATAAGTGCAATATAAGAAGAACAAAGGCCTTATAAGAAGAAGAAGCCCAAGAAGAAGGAAATATCTCACAAGGAAGGGAAGAAGGATCCAATGGCCATAAGGGAAGGAGATCTAACGGTCACAAGGCATGGAAGGGAAGGAAATCACGTGTGGCTTTGGTTGGGAAGCATAGCGAGTCAACCAAAGACAAGGAGCTGTCCCTTTCATCTCTCCTTTGAATCCCTTGTGTGCCTAACGGCTCTATGCCTTTGTTTTCTCTATATTAAGCTGTAATTCTCTCATATGTAATATATCACAACATTATCTAATACTAAGAGAATCCGTTTCCCATCTTCTCCTCTCTACACAAGTGTTTATGTTCTTATTAGCAATGTAGAGAGCCTAGGGGTAAACGGTTAGAGGCTGCCCTTAAGGCAGCCTATTCTCTTCCCAAATCTCACCTAAAGTCTTCTTATTTACTCTTTACTAAGCCTTGTTTATGGGGAGTTCATCACAAGTTGATGTTCTCTCCTCCCTCTTGAGAATGAGTTAGTTTGTTGTGGGTAAAGGGGGATTCATTCACCAAGTGTTTGTCTACCCTCTCTTGTGAGCTTTGTCTCATAAATCCCAACATCTCAAACTCTTACAATTAGTTAGTTGCATTGGATTAAGACACATTTTAACCCCAGAAACACTAACAAAGCTGTTTAGTACTTCTAAGCAATGTTTTCTTGGTTTTAGCCTGTTTTGGGACAAAATGGGTATAAGTGGCTGTTAAACTCTCCACATGTTTCTCAAACTCTTACAATTAGTTAGTTGCATTGGATTAAGACACATTTTAACCCCAGAAACACTAACAAAGCTGTTTAGTGCTTCTAAGCAATGTTTTCTTGGTTTTAGCCTGTTTTGGGACAAAATGGGTATATGTGGCTTTTAAACTCTCCACATCTATCTCAAACTCTTATAATTAGTTAGTTGCATTGGATTAAGAAACATTTTAACCCCAGAAACACTAACAAAGCTGTTTAGTGCTTCTAAGCAATGTTTTCTTGGTTTTAGCCCATTTTTGGTCAAAATGGGTATAAATGGCTTTTAAACTCTCCACATGTTTCTCAAACTCTTACAACTAGTTAGTTGCATTGGATTAAGACACATTTTAACCCCAAAAACACTAACAAAGCTGTTTAGTGCTTCTAAGCAATGTTTTATTGGTTTTAGCCTTTTTTGGGACAAAATGTGTATAAGTGGCTGTTAAACTCTCCACATCCATCTCAAACTCTTATAATTAGTCAGTTGCATTGGATTAAGAAACATTTTAACCCCAGAAACACTAACATAGCTGTTTACAGCTTCTAAGCAATGTTTTCTTGGTTTTAGCCTGTTTTGGGACAAAATGGGTATAAGTGGCTTTTAAACTATCCACATTTATCTCAAACTCTTATAATTAGTTAGTTGCATTGGATTAAGACAGATTTTAACCCCATAAACACTAACATAGCTGTTTACACTTTCTAAGCAATGTTTTCTTGGTTTTAGCCTGTTTTAGGACAAATTGGGTATAAGTGGCTTTTAAACTCTCCACATCTATCTCAAACTCTTATAATTAGTTAGTTGCATTGGATTAAGACACATTTTAACCCCAGAAACACTAACAAAGCTGTTTGGTGCTTTTAAGCAATGTTTTCTTGGTTTTATCCTCTTTTGGGACAAAATGGATTTAAATGGCTTTTAAACTCTCCACATCTATCTCAAACTCTTACAACTAGTTAGTTGCATTGGATTAAGACACATTTTAACCCCAAAAACACTAACAAAGCTGTTTAGTGCTTCTAAGCAATGTTTTCTTGGTTTTAGCCTGTTTTTGGACAAAATGGGTATAAGTGGCTTTTAAACTCTCCACATCTATCTCAAACTCTTACAATTAGTTAGTTGCATTGGACTAAGACACATTTTAACCCCAAAAACACTAACAAAGCTGTTTATTGCTTCTAAGCAATGTTTTTTTTGTTTTAGCCTGTTATGGGACAAAATGGGTATAAGTGGCTTTTAAACTATCCACATCTATCTCAAACTCTTATAATTAGTTAGTTGCAGTGGATTAAGACATATTTTAACCCCAGAAACACTAACAAAGCTGTTTAGTGCTTCTAAGCAATGTTTTCTTGGTTTTAGCCTGTTATGGGACAAAATGGGCATAAGTGGCTTTTAAACTATCCACATCTATCTCAAACTCTTATAATTAGTTAGTTGCAGTGGATTAAGATATATTTTAACCCCAGAAACACTAACAAAGCTGTTTAGTGCTTCTAAGCAATGTTTTCTTGGTTTTAGCCTGTTTTGGGACAAAATGGGTATAAGTGGCTTTTAAACTCTCCACATCTATCTCAAACTCTTATAATTAGTTAGTTGCATTGGATTAAGACACATTTTAACCCCAGAAACACTAACAAAGCTGTTTAGTGCTTCTAAGCAATGTTTTCTTGGTTTTAGCCTGTTTTGGGACAAAATGGGTATAAGTGGCTTTTAAACTCTCCACATCTATCTCAAACTCTTATAATTAGTTAGTTGCATTGGATTAAGAAACATTTTAACCCCAGAAACACTAACAAAGCTGTTTAGTGCTTCTAAGCAATGTTTTCTTGGTTTTAGCCCATTTTTGGTCAAAATGGGTATAAATGGCTTTTAAACTCTCCACATGTTTCTCAAACTCTTACAATTAGTTAGTTGCATTGGATTAAGACACATTTTAACCCCAGAAACACTAACAAAGCTGTTTAGTGCTTCTAAGCAATGTTTTATTGGTTTTAGCCTTTTTTGGGACAAAATGTGTATAAGTGGCTGTTAAACTCTCCACATCCATCTCAAACTCTTATAATTAGTCAGTTGCATTGGATTAAGAAACATTTTAACCCCATAAACACTAACATAGCTGTTTACAGCTTCTAAGCAATGTTTTCTTGGTTTTAGCCTGTTTTGGGACAAAATGGGTATAAGTGGCTGTTAAACTCTCCACATGTTTCTCAAACTCTTACAATTAGTTAGTTGCATTTGATTAAGACACATTTTAACCCCAGAAACACTAACAAAGCTGTTTAGTGCTTCTAAGCAATGTTTTCTTGGTTTTAGCCTGTTTTGGGACAAAATGGGTATATGTGGCTTTTAAACTCTCCACATCTATCTCAAACTCTTATAATTAGTTAGTTGCATTGGATTAAGAAACATTTTAACCCCAGAAACACTAACAAAGCTGTTTAGTGCTTCTAAGCAATGTTTTCTTGGTTTTAGCCCATTTTTGGTCAAAATGGGTATAAATGGCTTTTAAACTCTCCACATGTTTCTCAAACTCTTACAACTAGTTAGTTGCATTGGATTAAGACACATTTTAACCCCAAAAACACTAACAAAGCTGTTTAGTGCTTCTAAGCAATGTTTTATTGGTTTTAGCCTTTTTTGGGACAAAATGTGTATAAGTGGCTGTTAAACTTTCCACATCCATCTCAAACTCTTAGAATTAGTCAGTTGCATTGGATTAAGAAACATTTTAACCCCAGAAACACTAACATAGCTGTTTACAGCTTCTAAGCAATGTTTTCTTGGTTTTAGCCTGTTTTGGGACAAAATGGGTATAAGTGGCTTTTAAACTATCCACATTTATCTCAAACTCTTATAATTAGTTAGTTGCATTGGATTAAGACAGATTTTAACCCCATAAACACTAACATAGCTGTTTACACTTTCTAAGCAATGTTTTCTTGGTTTTAGCCTGTTTTAGGACAAATTGGGTATAAGTGGCTTTTAAACTCTCCACATCTATCTCAAACTCTTATAATTAGTTAGTTGCATTGGATTAAGACACATTTTAACCCCAGAAACACTAACAAAGCTGTTTGGTGCTTTTAAGCAATGTTTTCTTGGTTTTATCCTCTTTTGGGACAAAATGGATTTAAATGGCTTTTAAACTCTCCACATCTATCTCAAACTCTTACAACTAGTTAGTTGCATTGGATTAAGACACATTTTAACCCCAAAAACACTAACAAAGCTGTTTAGTGCTTCTAAGCAATGTTTTCTTGGTTTTAGCCTGTTTTTGGACAAAATGGGTATAAGTGGCTTTTAAACTCTCCACATCTATCTCAAACTCTTACAATTAGTTAGTTGCATTGGCCTAAGACACATTTTAACCCCAAAAACACTAACAGAGCTGTTTAGTGCTTCTAAGCAATGTTTTCTTGGTTTTAGCCTGTTATGGGACAAAATGGGTATAAGTGGCTTTTAAACTATCCACATCTATCTCAAACTCTTATAATTAGTTAGTTGCAGTGGATTAAGACATATTTTAACCCCAGAAACACTAACAAAGCTGTTTAGTGCTTCTAAGCAATGTTTTCTTGGTTTTAGCCTGTTTTGGGACAAAATGTGTATAAGTGGCTTTTAAACTCTCCACATCTATCTCAAACTCTTATAATTAGTTAGTTGCATTGGATTAAGACACATTTTAACCCCAGAAACACTAACAAAGCTGTTTAGTGCTTCTAAGCAATGTTTTCTTGGTTTTAGCCTGTTATGGGACAAAATGGGTATAAGTGGCTTTTAAACTATCCACATCTATCTCAAACTCTTATAATTAGTTAGTTGCAGTGGATTAAGACATATTTTAACCCCAGAAACACTAACAAAGCTGTTTAGTGCTTCTAAGCAATGTTTTCTTGGTTTTAGCCTGTTTTGGGAAAAAATGGGTATAAGTGGCTTTTAAACTCTCCACATCTATCTCAAACTCTTATAATTAGTTAGTTGCATTGGATTAAGACACATTTTAACCCCAGAAACACTAACAAAGCTGTTTAGTGCTTCTAAGCAATGTTTTCTTGGTTTTAGCCTGTTTTGGGACAAAATGGGTATAAGTTATGAAACCGCACACACACCTTGTCCGTACATCCGTCCGTACAACCATCACCATTGGGCCGTCCGTACAGCTAAAGGCCTACCAAGCTCAACCCATGAGGATCACGAGTCCATTCCATGTTCACCAGCCTCCAACGGTCACAAGAGCTTCTCGATCCTTCTCCTCATAGCCGTTAGTGTAGAGTGCGCAAGTGGGAAGGATCACATGTCTTCTTAAGGACATGTCGCTATCTTTATATGTAAATGTGCCTAGGATCATCTTAGTATATTCTTTTGTATATGTCTATAAGTAGATTGTAATTATGTTCTAAATGAGGTAAGAAGAGATAATATCTCTTTCTCCACAATACTCTCTCTATACTCTCTTACTATACTCTCAACGATTCTCACTCTCTTGTTATTCAAATCTTCTCACTAAACTCATAATCGATCCTATTAATTCTTTCATGGTATCAGAGCCTGGTTGCTCGTCATTCTAAAGTTTTTGATCATCACTTACTTCCGCTTCTCCTTCTCTCTCATTTTCTGTTTTGACTTGAAAGTCATTTTCTTTAACCGTTGGATAATAGCTTTACCTAACGGTCTCTTCATCATGGAAAGTGTCAAAACCATGGTTGTTCCGGTGACTCTCAAGGGAGAGAACTATCTGCTGTGGGCGAGGACCACGAAAACTGCCCTTTGTGGCCGAGGCCTTTGGTCTCACGTTGAGAAGAGCGAAGCTCCGAGTGGTGAGGCCACCAAGGACGGCAAGGAACTTGCCGGAGATGAAAAGAACAAATGGTTCCAAGAAGACCAAGGGGTCTTAGCCATCATTCAAAACTCTCTAGATGCCCCCATTCTTGAAGCCTACTCCTACTGCGAGACGGCGAAGGACTTGTGGGACACCCTCAAGAACGTTTTTGGTAATATTACCAATGTCAATCGTATCTTCGAGATTAAAAGGGCCATCAATAACCTCAATCAAGAGGATATGGAGTTTACAAAGCATTTTGGGAAGTTTAGGTCCCTTTGGGCTGAACTAGAAATGCTGCGACCGGCGACAATTGATCCGGCCATACTGAACGAGAGGCGTGAACAAGACAAAGTGTTTGGGCTGCTCTTGACCCTAAACCCCTCCTACAATGATCTCATCAAACACATCTTGCGGTCAGATAAACTCCCAAGCCTTGATGATGTTTGTAACCAAATTCAAAAGGAGCATGGCTCCATGGGATTGTTCGGCAGCAAGGGAGAGCTGGTGACCGCTAACAAAGCTGAGATGGCATCAGCAAACAAAGGCTACTACCGACCGGAGGACAAGAACAACCCGCCGGTTTGTGAGCACTGTAAGAAACTTGGCCACTTCAAGAGCCGCTGCTGGATCCTACATCCGCATCTAGCACCACCACCGGGAACAATCCGAGGTGGACGACCAAACCGCGGAGGACAACCGAGAGCTCACCAAGCAACTGCCGTGGGGGAGCCATTGATCTCTGAGCAGCCTCAACAAGTGACCGGTGGAACTGCTCTTGCTGCAGCATCGTCCGAGCTGGTAAGGCGGTCCGACCTTGATGCGCTCATCAAAGCCCTCAAGGAGGCCACCGGTAAGGCGTTTCTTACTTCAAACAAAACTAAGTCTCTTATTGTTGATTCTGGTGCATCTCATCACATGATTAGTGATTCTAGGTTAATGAGTGATATTAAGCCTGCTAATGGTAATGTTGTGATAGCTAATGGTGAGAAAGTTCCAATTAAAGGCATAGGGAATTTAAAGTTATTTAACAAAGAAACTAAAGCTTTCTATATGCCAAATTTCACATCTAATTTGCTATCAGTTAAGAGGGCCACCACTGATTTAAATTGTTATGCAATATTTGGTCCTAACAAGGTTCATTTTCAGGATATTGAGACAAGTAAAGTTCTTGGTCAAGGAGGTTCCAAGGATGATCTATATGTGCTTGAGGACTTGAATCTATCTTCTTCTACTGCATCTTGTTTTAATTCGGTTATTATTAAACCTAGTGATTCTATTTTACATGCTAGGCTAGGACATCCTCATACTAGAGCTTTATCATTAATGTTTCCTAATATTTCTTTTAAAAATGATGAGTGTGAGGCATGTATTCTTGGTAAACATTGCAAGGCTGTTTTTCCTAAATCTATGACTATTTATGAAAATTGTTTTGATTTAATCCATTCAGATGTTTGGACTTCCCCTTGCTTGTCTAGAGAAAATCAAAAATATTTTGTGACCTTTATTGATGAAAAATCAAAATATACTTGGCTGACCTTGCTTCCCTCTAAAGATAGAGTTCTTGAAGCCTTCACTAATTTTCAAAAATATGTGACTAACCATTATAATGCAAAGATTAAAATTTTGAGATCAGATAATGGAGGAGAGTATACAAGCCATGCCTTCAAACAATACCTAGCAAACCATGGGATTATTCATCAAACAAGCTGTCCATATACACCCCAACAAAATGGTGTTGCTGAAAGGAAGAATAGGCACCTCATGGAAGTGGCAAGATCCATGATGTTTCACACCAATGTTCCAAAGAAGTTTTGGGGAGATGCTGTTCTTGCGGCTTGCTACCTCATTAACCGGACACCAACCAAAGTTCTTCAAGACAGTTCACCGTTTGAGGTAATAAACAAGGTAAAACCCTCATTTGATCATTTAAGAGTATTTGGCTGCGTGTGTTATGTGTTGAAGCCAGGAGAACTACGCGACAAGCTTGATACTAAGAGTGTTAAGAGCATGTTCCTTGGGTACTCGACGACTCAAAAAGGCTACAAGTGCTACGAGCCAAACATGAAGCGCGTTTTTGTCTCTCGTGATGTTAAGTTCGTGGAGTCTAAAGGCTTCTATGAGGAAAAGAACTGGGAGAGCCTTCGAGACTTGTCCACCTCACCATCTGACCGAGCTAACAACCTTCGCATCCTTCTCGAGAGACTCGGTGTTGACAATGCCCCCGCGTCAACACCTGCACCCCCAGTCAATGCACCGGCCACTTCACCGCCGGAGTCTCTAGACAATGATCCCTCGGCTGCACTTGATGAACACTCGGCTGAACTTGATGAACAATCCGATGATGAAAATGGTTTAAATTCAGTTCCGGTGGACAATGCTTCCGGTGATGAGGATTATGTGCCCACCGAGGAAGACAATGACGATGAGGCCACACCACAGGAAGTTATCCCACTTCGCCGCAGTGAACGCCTCAAGTTTCCCCTCTCCAATTGGCGAAACACTCGGGTCTACTACAACAACGTTGCTGTAGCTCATCCGATTCAAGCGGTATGCACCTTGGCTCATTTTCCTCCACACCATCAAGTGTTTCTTGGCAAGATTGATGCTCATTGGATTCCCAAAGACTATGAAGAAGCCAAGAATCATAAGGAATGGTGTGATGCTGTCAATGCCGAGAAGAATGCAATGGAGGCCAATCATACATGGGACGAGGCTGACTTACCCAAAGGCAAGAAGGCTGTGACATCCAGGTGGATCTTTACCATTAAATATAAGAGTGATGGGGAGATCGAACGCTACAAAGCCAGACTCGTTGCAAGAGGGTTCACTCAAACGTATGGGGAGGACTACCAAGATACGTTTGCACCGGTGGCCAAACTTCACACGGTTCGAGTTGTTCTCTCTCTTGCAACCAACCTTGACTGGAACTTATGGCAAATGGATGTTAAGAACGCCTTCTTACAAGGAGAGCTCGAGGATGAAGTTTATATGAGGCCACCTCCGGGTTTAGAAGACATCATTGGTCCCGGGAAAGTATTAAAACTGAACAAGGCGATTTATGGACTCAAACAGTCCCCTAGGGCTTGGTATCACAAGTTAAGCACCACACTCCTTGAGAAAGGCTTCCGCAAATCAGAGGCTGACCACACTCTATTCACCTTACCAAGTGAAAAAGGTATTATAGTCATTCTAGTTTATGTTGATGATATCATCATAACTGGAAGTGACAAGGTAGGCATTCAAGAGACTAAGGCTTACCTTAAGTCAGTTTTTGATATCAAAGACCTAGGAGAACTTAAATATTTTCTTGGTATAGAAGTATATAGGACTAATGAAGGATTGTTTTTATCACAAAGAAAATATGCTCTTGATTTATTGAGTGAAGCAGGGAAGCTAGGTTCAAAAGCTGTATCTACACCCCTTGATGAAAACTATAAGGCCGGAGGAAAGGGGGAGTTTGATGCAGCTCCATTTCAAGACGTCAAGCGATACCGGCGGCTAGTAGGTAAGCTTATATACCTTACTATCACTAGACCTGATATTTGCTTTGCTGTTAATCAGGTGAGCCAACACATGCAAAGTCCTACCGTGCATCATTGGGGTATGGTGAACCGCATCCTCAAATATCTCAAGGGCTCGCCGGGGCAAGGCATATGGATGGGTCGAAATGAAAGCACGGAGCTAGTAGGGTATTGTGATGCGGATTACGCCGGAGACCGTGGAGACCGTCGCTCCACTACAGGCTACTGCACGTTCCTAGGAGGCAACTTGATCACATGGAAGAGCAAGAAACAAAAGGTGGTATCCCTATCAAGTGCTGAATCGGAGTATAGAGCCATGAGAAAGTTAACAACCGAGTTGATGTGGCTCAAGGCACTCATCAAGGACCTTGGAATCGAGTCACCTAAGCCTATTACTATGCATTGCGACAATGAGGCAGCTATTCACATCGCAACAAACTCGGTGTTCCATGAGAGAACCAAGCACATTGAAGTCGACTGCCACAAAGTCCGAGAGCAAATTAAACTTGGAGTTGTTCTACCATGTCACACCGAGAGCTCTGAACAATTGGCTGACGTTCTCACCAAGGCGGCCAGTCCACAAGTGTGTGAGTACATTCACCCCAAACTTGGCCTCAAAGATCTTACTCGGCCATGATTGTCTTCACATGATACCCACACTCTTTTTCCCTTAAGTATAGTTTTTCCCAAGTGGTTTTCTATACTAAGGTTTTTAATGAGGTGGGTGTGCATGAGTCCAAGCTTGATCAATGCTCATGATCAAGCTTGAGGGGGAGTATGAAACCGCACACACACCTTGTCCGTACATCCGTCCGTACAACCATCACCATTGGGCCGTCCGTACAGCTAAAGGCCTACCAAGCTCAACCCATGAGGATCACGAGTCCATTCCATGTTCACCAGCCTCCAACGGTCACAAGAGCTTCTCGATCCTTCTCCTCATAGCCGTTAGTGTAGAGTGCGCAAGTGGGAAGGATCACATGTCTTCTTAAGGACATGTCGCTATCTTTATATGTAAATGTGCCTAGGATCATCTTAGTATATTCTTTTGTATATGTCTATAAGTAGATTGTAATTATGTTCTAAATGAGGTAAGAAGAGATAATATCTCTTTCTCCACAATACTCTCTCTATACTCTCTTACTATACTCTCAACGATTCTCACTCTCTTGTTATTCAAATCTTCTCACTAAACTCATAATCGATCCTATTAATTCTTTCATAAGTGGCTTTTAAACTCTCCACATCTATCTCAAACTCTTATAATTAGTTAGTTGCATTGGATTAAGAAACATTTTAACCCCAGAAACACTAACAAAACTGTTTAGTGCTTCTAAGCAATGTTTTCTTGGTTTTAGCCCATTTTTGGTCAAAATGGGTATAAATGGCTTTTAAACTCTCCACATGTTTCTCAAACTCTTACAATTAGTTAGTTGCATTGGATTAAGACACATTTTAACCCCAGAAACACTAACAAAGCTGTTTAGTGCTTCTAAGCAATGTTTTATTGGTTTTAGCCTTTTTTGGGACAAAATGTGTATAAGTGGCTGTTAAACTCTCCACATCCATCTCAAACTCTTATAATTAGTCAGTTGCACTGGATTAAGAAACATTTTAACCCCATAAACACTAACATAGCTGTTTACAGCTTCTAAGCAATGTTTTCTTGGTTTTAGCCTGTTTTGGGACAACATGGGTATAAGTGGCTTTTAAACTATCCACATTTATCTCAAACTCTTATAATTAGTTAGTTGCATTGGATTAAGACAGATTTTAACCCCATAAACACTAACATAGCTGTTTACACTTTCTAAGCAATGTTTTCTTGGTTTTAGCCTGTTTTAGGACAAATTGGGTATAAGTGGCTTTTAAACTCTCCACATCTATCTCAAACTCTTATAATTAGTTAGTTGCATTGGATTAAGACACATTTTAACCCCAGAAACACTAACAAAGCTGTTTGGTGCTTTTAAGCAATGTTTTCTTGGTTTTATCCTCTTTTGGGACAAAATGGATTTAAATGGCTTTTAAACTCTCCACATCTATCTCAAACTCTTACAACTAGTTAGTTGCATTGGATTAAGACACATTTTAACCCCAAAAACACTAACAAAGCTGTTTAGTGCTTCTAAGCAATGTTTTCTTGGTTTTAGCCTGTTTTTGGACAAAATGGGTATAAGTGGCTTTTAAACTCTCCACATCTATCTCAAACTCTTACAATTAGTTAGTTGCATTGGACTAAGACACATTTTAACCCCAAAAACACTAACAGAGCTGTTTAGTGCTTCTAAGCAATGTTTTCTTGGTTTTAGCCTGTTATAGGACAAAATGGGTATAAGTGGCTTTTAAACTATCCACATCTATCTCAAACTCTTATAATTAGTTAGTTGCAGTGGATTAAGACATATTTTAACCCCAGAAACACTAACAAAGCTGTTTAGTGCTTCTAAGCAATGTTTTCTTGGTTTTAGCCTGTTTTGGGACAAAATGGGTATAAGTGGCTTTTAAACTCTCCACATCTATCTCAAACTCTTATAATTAGTTAGTTGCATTGGATTAAGACACATTTTAACCCCAGAAACACTAACAAAGCTGTTTAGTGCTTCTAAGCAATGTTTTCTTGGTTTTAGCCTGTTATGGGACAAAATGGGTATAAGTGGCTTTTAAACTATCCACATCTATCTCAAACTCTTATAATTAGTTAGTTGCAGTGGATTAAGACATATTTTAACCCCAGAAACACTAACAAAGCTGTTTAGTGCTTCTAAGCAATGTTTTCTTGGTTTTAGCCTGTTTTGGGACAAAATGGGTATAAGTGGCTTTTAAACTCTCCACATCTATCTCAAACTCTTATAATTAGTTAGTTGCATTGGATTAAGACACATTTTAACCCCAGAAACACTAACAAAGCTGTTTAGTGCTTCTAAGCAATGTTTTCTTGGTTTTAGCCTGTTTTGGGACAAAATGGGTATAAGTGGCTTCTAAACTCTCCACATCTATCTCAAACTCTTATAATTAGTTAGTTGCATTGGATTAAGAAACATTTTAACCCCAGAAACACTAACAAAACTGTTTAGTGCTTCTAAGCAATGTTTTCTTGGTTTTAGCCCATTTTTGGTCAAAATGGGTAAAAATGGCTTTTAAACTCTCCACATGTTTCTCAAACTCTTACAATTAGTTAGTTGCATTGGATTAAGACACATTTTAACCCCAAAACACTAACAAAGCTGTTTAGTGCTTCTAAGCAATGTTTTATTGGTTTTAGCCTTTTTTGGGACAAAATGTGTATAAGTGGCTGTTAAACTCTCCACATCCATCTCAAACTCTTATAATTAGTCAGTTGCATTGGATTAAGAAACATTTTAACCCCATAAACACTAACATAGCTGTTTACAGCTTCTAAGCAATGTTTTCTTGGTTTTAGCCTGTTTTGGGACAAAATGGGTATAAGTGGCTTTTAAACTATCTGTTGGTTTAAATTGAGTATGCGGAAGCAAATTAGAGAGAATGTGAGATAAAATGAGAGCTTGTATTAGAATAGCTTTTACAATGTCGGCCAAAGGCCTTAAATAGAATGAAAACTAGGTTAACACTCCCACCAACTCGACAACTTGTAGATAGAGACATGAAGAGAGAGAAGGGAGCGATCCCAAGATAGAAAGCGACGTGACCTTGTCTCCCTAAGGGAAGCTATCTCGTGACTCTTATCCTCCAACGGTCACATTCTTCTTCGAGATCCTTCTAATGGGCTTGGTATTGTTTTCAACCGCAAGCCTTCTCATTTCTCTCAATAGGCCTCAACCTTAAGGGTGGCCATTAGGACGATCGTACGGACGTCCGTACGGACAACCTCCAAGTCTTAAGTAACATGGTCAATACTCCCCCTCAAGCTTAGCCAAGTGAAACGGCTAAGCTTGGAACCCGCACAAGACCACCTCGTTAAAAACCTTAATATGGAAAACCACATGGGACAAAACCATATCAAGGAAAAGAGTGTGCTCTCCACGGGTTAGAGGAGTCTTCTCATGGATGTGTAGGATCGACTAGTCCAAGTTTGCTAGAGATATACTCGCAAATCTGTGGACTAGTGGCTTTTGTGAAAATATCGGCCAGTTGGTCCTTGCTCGGCGTGTGACACGGTAAGACAACCCCTTCTTCAATCTTCTCTCGCACTGTGTGGCAGTCTACTTCGATATGTTTGGTCCTCTCATGGAAAACAGAGTTGGTTGCTATATGTATTGCAGCCTTGTTGTCACAGTGCATAGTGATGGGTTCATCTATCTCCACTCCAAGGTCCTTGAGAAGACCTTTGAGCCAAGTTAGCTCGTTTGTGAGCTTCTTCATGGCCCTATATTCTGACTCGGCACTTGATTGAGACACCACCTTCTGCTTCTTCGACTTCCAAGTGACTAGGTTCCCACCAACAAACGTACAGTATCCTGTTGTAGACCTTCTATCGGTTGTGTCGCCCGCATAATCCGCGTCGCAATAGCCAACAAGCTCGGTATTGTTGTTCTTTCCCATCCAAATGCCGCGGCCAGGGCTTCCCTTTAGATAGCATAGGATCCTCTCAACAGTGTTCCAATCAAAGTTTGTTGGTGCTTTCATGTGCTGGCTTACCTGGTTCACAGCATAGCACAGATCCGGCCGTGTGATGGTGAGGTAAATCAGCTTCCCAACCAGCCGCCTATATCTGCCCACGTCCTCATATGGCTCAGCCAACTTGTTCGGTAACGTCTTCATCTCCCCCTTTCGCTTGACCTGGTAGCCTTCTTCTAGTGGCGTAGAGACCGGTTTAGCCCCCAGCTTACCAGTTTCCTTGAGCAAGTCCAGCGTGTACTTCCGTTGGGAGAGAAAGAGTCCTTCCGGCGATCGGGAGATTTCAATCCCAAGAAAATATTTCAGTTCGCCGAGGTCCTTGATGTCAAAGGCTGAGTGAAGGAGAGTCTTGGTAGTGGAAATACCTTCCTTGTCATCGCCAGTGATGATTATATCATCGACATAGACGAGCACCACGACGCGACCGCCGGCAGTCCGTAGAGTGAACAATGTGTGGTCGGCTTCCGAGCGTCGAAAACCATTGGTGCGAAGTGTCGAGCTGAGTTTGTGGTACCACGCCCGAGGGGATTGTTTGAGGCCGTAGATGGCCTTGCGAAGGCGGAGAACTTTGCCCGGAGCCACAAGATGTTCGAAGCCCGGAGGTGGGTGCATATACACTTCTTCTTCAAGCTCCCCCTGAAGGAAGGCATTCTTGACGTCCATCTGCCAAAGGTCCCACGAGAGGTTTGTAGCCAAGGAGAGAACGACACGAACGGTGTGCAGCTTGGCGACCGGGGCAAACGTGTCCGTATAGTCGGTACCGTATGTTTGTGTGAAACCGCGAGCCACAAGGCGAGCCTTATAGCGCTCCACGTCGCCATTGCTCAGGTACTTAATTGTGAAGACCCATTTTGAGCTGACCACCTTCTTTCCCTTGGGAAGATCCGCTTCGTCCCAAGTGTGGTTCCGGATCATAGCATCGGTCTCAGCATCAACCGCCGCTAACCACTCTTTGTGCTCTTTGGCTTCATCATAGGTTTGAGGAACGAATTGAGCATCAATCTTGGTGAGGAAGGCAGCGTGTTCCTGAGGAACCCGGTCAAGTGAACACACCGCTTGGATAGGATGGGCCACGGCCTGATTGTTGTAGTAGACCCGCTTATCTTTCCATGTCGAAGGATGAAACTTTAGACGTTGACTTCGCCGGGGAAGAGCAACCATAGATTCCCGTGGGAGAGCATCGGTTGAGGTCACGAGATGATCATTGTCCTCATGAGTAGGCTCGGCACATGGTTCAGCCGGAGGAGGAACAAGCGGCACGGAGGCATTTTCTTGAACTTCTTCTTCTACGGGTGAGATAGCGGGTACATCCGGTTCATGTGAGGTCGGAGTAGGCTGAGCATGGCTCGACGGGCTTGATGGAGTGGTGATGCCGAGGTGATCGAGGAGGAACCGTAGGTTGGCCGAACGATCAGAGTTGGACCGAGAGAGATCCTTGAGACTGTCCCAATCCTTTGTCGCATAGTATCCTTGGTGTTCAAGGAACCGCACTTCTCGAGAGATATGTAGGCGGCCAGCAGCTGGATCATAGCACTTATAGCCCTTCTGACTTGTCGAGTAGCCAATGAACATACATTTGGTGCTTTTGGCGTCGAGCTTAGTCCTTTGTTCCCCTGGAACCAAAACAAAGCATACACACCCGAAAACGCGTAAGTGATCCAAAGATGGTTTAAATTGATTGAGTACCTCATATGGAGATTTGTCTTGTAGAACTTTGGTAGGAGTCCTATTAATCAAGTAGCAAGCCGTCATGACAGCATCTCCCCAGAATCGTTTGGTGACATTGGTTTGGAACATCATCGACCTCGCCACTTCCATAAGGTGCCGGTTCTTCCTCTCGGCCACGCCATTCTGTTGGGGCGTATATGGACAACTCGTTTGTTGTAGAATGCCGTGTTTGGACAAATGATCTTTGAGTCTATGACTGATGTACTCTCCCCCATTATCTGATCTTAGTACCTTTATTTTTGCATTGAAATGATTAGTAACATAATTCTGAAAATTAACAAATGCATCATAAACCCTATCTTTAGATGGTAACAATGTGAGCCAAGTATATTTTGATTTTTCATCAATAAAAGTCACAAAATACTTGTTATTGTCTCTAGATAGGCATGGTGAGGTCCAAACATCAGAATGTACTAAGTCAAAACAATGTTCATAAATGGTAGTAGATTTAGGGAAAACCGATTTGCAATGTTTGCCAAGAATACAAGGTTCACAACTTGAACTATCAAAAGAAAATTTAGGCAACATTAATTGAAAAGCTCTAGAGTGAGGGTGGCCTAGTCTAGCATGCCACACTTCACTTGAAATACTACTAAGGTCCGATTTAAAAGAAAACATATTAGGTGAACTTGATGAGTTTTTCTCTAGGACATAGAGATCTCCCTTAGCATCTCCACCTCCAAGAATCTTGCCAGTCTCAATATCCTGAAAATGCACACTGTTAGGACCAAATATGGTATAACAATTCAAATCGGTTGTAGCTCTCTTAACCGATAATAGGTTAGAAGTAAAAGTAGGCATAAAGAAGGCCTTTGAGTTCTTATCAAACAACTTTAAATCTCCTACACCTTTAACTGGTATCCTATCCCCATTTGCAATAATCACATTTCCCACAGTCGGCTTTATGTTGTGTATAAGGCTCGGGTTACTTATCATGTGATGAGAAGCACCCGAGTCTACAACAAGCGTTTTACTAGGTTGTGAAGCGAAGAAAGTGATACCAGATTCCTTTAGGGCTGCGATGGACTTGATGAGGGCCTCCAGGTCTGATTTCCTCACAAGATCTCCAAGAGAAGCCGCCATGGCCGTAGCCGCCGCGTTGCCTTGGTTTGCTGCACCGAAACCTTGGCCGCTTGGTCCTTCTTGCGAGATATGCGCCTTGAACTTAGCCGGTTTGAGATGAGAGTGAAGGATCCAGCACTTGTCCTTCATGTGTCCCTTCTTCTTGCAATGGTCGCACACCATTGTTTTCCGGTCATCTTGCTTGTAGACTCCTTTGTTCGCGGTAGCCAAGTCGTCCTTTCCACAAAAGAGACCAAGTGAACCTTGTTCCTTTTGCACTTGAGAACACACGTCTTCAAGAGTAGGTAGCTTGTCTCCACGGAGGATGTGCTTAATCAGGTCATTGAACGCCGGATTGAGAGTGAGCAGGAGACCAAACACCTTGTCTTGCTCCTTTCGTTCATTGAGGATGGCCGGATCGATAGTACTTGGCCGGAGCATCTCCAACTCGGCCCACAATGACCGGAACTTCCCAAAATGCTTGGTAAACTCCAAGTCTTCTTGATGGAGACCGTTGATAGCCTTCTTGACCTCAAATACCCGAGTCAAGTTGGTCACGTTCCCATACACATTCGCTAGCGTCTCCCATAGTTCTTTGGCCGTCTCGCAGTACGAGTAGGCTTCAAGAATCGGTGCGTCTAGCGAGTTTTGGAGAATGGCAAGCACGGTCTGATCTTCTTGGAACCACTTGACTTCCTTCTCGAGATCAGCCTCCTTGTCTTCTTCCGTTCCTTCTTTACCGTCCTCCTTAGTGGCTTTCTTGGGGAGTTGGTCCGTTTCTACATGGATCCAAAGTCCTCGGCCACTGAGAGCGGTCTTTGTGGTTCTTTTCCACAACAGGTAGTTTGCTCCTTTGAGCACCACCGGGGTAACAATAGGCTTGTTGTTGTCCATTGTTAGGTAGAGTAGCGAGAAAAACGATAGAGTAGCGGATAGAATGAAGCGCGAATGAGTGAGTAGAATGAAGAATATAGTAAAGGAGTAGTATACGAGTAGAGAATGCAAAGTAGAATCAAATAAGAACAAGAAAAAGAAGAGGAGAAAGTTTATAGAACCATGGATCAATAAACTTGCTCTGATACCATGTTGGTTTAAATTGAGTATGCGGAAGCAAATTAGAGAGAATGTGAGATAAAATGAGAGCTTGTATTAGAATAGCTTTTACAATGTCGGCCAAAGGCCTTAAATAGAATGAAAACTAGGTTAACACTCCCACCAACTCGACAACTTGTAGATAGAGACATGAAGAGAGAGAAGGGAGCGATCCCAAGATAGAAAGCGACGTGACCTTGTCTCCCTAAGGGAAGCTATCTCGTGACTCTTATCCTCCAACGGTCACATTCTTCTTCGAGATCCTTCTAATGGGCTTGGTATTGTTTTCAACCGCAAGCCTTCTCATTTCTCTCAATAGGCCTCAACCTTAAGGGTGGCCATTAGGACGATCGTACGGACGTCCGTACGGACAACCTCCAAGTCTTAAGTAACATGGTCAATACTATCCACATTTATCTCAAACTCTTATAATTAGTTAGTTGCATTGGATTAAGACAGATTTTAACCCCATAAACACTAACATAGCTGTTTACACTTTCTAAGCAATGTTTTCTTGGTTTTAGCCTGTTTTGGGACAAATTGGGTATAAGTGGCTTTTAAACTTTCCACATCTATCTCAAACTCTTATAATTAGTTAGTTGCATTGGATTAAGACACATTTTAACCCCAGAAACACTAACAAAGCTGTTTGGTGCTTTTAAGCAATGTTTTCTTGGTTTTAGCCTCTTTTGGGACAAAATGGGTTTAAATGGCTTTTAAACTCTCCACATCTATCTCAAACTCTTACAATTAGTTAGTTGCATTGGATTAAGACAAATTTTAACCCCAGAAACACTAACAAAGCTGTTTAGTGCTTCTAAGCAATGTTTTCTTGGTTTTAGCCTGTTTTGGGACAAAATGGGTATAAGTGGCTGTTAAACTCTCCACATGTTTCTCAAACTCTTACAATTAGTTAGTTGCATTGGATTAAGACACATTTTAACCCCAAAAACACTAACAAAGCTGTTTAGTGCTTCTAAGCAATGTTTTCTTGGTTTTAGCCTGTTATGGGACAAAATGGGTATAAGTGGCTTTTAAACTATCCACATCTATCTCAAACTCTTATAATTAGTTAGTTGCAGTGGATTAAGACATATTTTAACCCCAGAAACACTAACAAAGCTGTTTAGTGCTTCTAAGCAATGTTTTCTTGGTTTTAGCCTGTTTTGGGACAAAATGGGTATAAGTGGCTTTTAAACTCTCCACATCTATCTCAAACTCTTATAATTAGTTAGTTGTATTGGATTAAGACACATTTTAACCCCAAAAACACTAACAAAGCTGTTTAGTGCTTCTAAGCAATGTTTTCTTGGTTTTAGCCTGTTATGGGACAAAATGGGTATAAGTGGCTTTTAAACTATCCACATCTATCTCAAACTCTTATAATTAGTTAGTTGCAGTGGATTAAGACATATTTTAACCCCAGAAACACTAACTAAGCTGTTTAGTGCTTCTAAGCAATGTTTTCTTGGTTTTAGCCAGTTTTGGGACAAAATGGGTATAAGTGGCTTTTAAACTCTCCACATCTATCTCAAACTCTTAAAATTAGTAAGTTGCATTGGATTAAGACACATTTTAACCCCAGAAACACTAACAAAGCTGTTTAGTGCTTCTAAGCAATGTTTTCTTGGTTTTAGCCTGCTTTGGGACAAAATGGGTATAAATGGCTTTTAAACTCTCCACATCTATCTCAAAATCTTACAATAAGTTAGTTGCATTGGATTAAGACATATTTTAACCCTAGAAACACTAACAAAGCTGTTTAGTGCTTCTAAGCAATGTTTTCTTGGTTTTAGCCTGTTTTGGGACAAAATGGGTATATGTGGCTTTTAAACTCTCCACATCTATCTCAAACTCTTATAATTAGTTAGTTGCATTGGATTAAGAAACATTTTAACCCCAGAAACACTAACAAAGCTGTTTAGTGCTTCTAAGCAATGTTTTCTTGGTTTTAGCCCATTTTTGGTCAAAATGGGTATAAATGGCTTTTAAACTCTCCACATGTTTCTCAAACTCTTACAACTAGTTAGTTGCATTGGATTAAGACACATTTTAACCCCAAAAACACTAACAAAGCTGTTTAGTGCTTCTAAGCAATGTTTTATTGGTTTTAGCCTTTTTTGGGACAAAATGTGTATAAGTGGCTGTTAAACTCTCCACATCCATCTCAAACTCTTAGAATTAGTCAGTTGCATTGGATTAAGAAACATTTTAACCCCAGAAACACTAACATAGCTGTTTACAGCTTCTAAGCAATGTTTTCTTGGTTTTAGCCTGTTTTGGGACAAAATGGGTATAAGTGGCTTTTAAACTAGCCACATCTATCTCAAACTCTTAAAATTAGTTAGTTGCATTGGATTAAGAAAGATTTTAACCCCATAAACACTAACATAGCTGTTTAGTGCTTCTAAGCAATGTTTTCTTGGTTTTAGCCTGTTTTAGGACAAATTGGGTATAAGTGGCTTTTAAACTCTCCACATCTATCTCAAACTCTTACAATAAGTTAGTTGCATTGGATTAAGACACATTTTAACCCCAGAAACACTAACAAAGCTGTTTGGTGCTTTTAAGCAATGTTTTCTTGGTTTTAGCCTCTTTTGGGACAAAATGGGTATAAGTGGCTTTTAAACTATCCACATTTATCTCAAACTCTTATAATTAGTTAGTTGCATTGGATTAAGACAGATTTTAACCCCATAAACACTAACATAGCTGTTTACACTTTCTAAGCAATGTTTTCTTGGTTTTAGCCTGTTTTGGGACAAATTGGGTATAAGTGGCTTTTAAACTTTCCACATCTATCTCAAACTCTTATAATTAGTTAGTTGCATTGGATTAAGACACATTTTAACCCCAGAAACACTAACAAAGCTGTTTGGTGCTTTTAAGCAATGTTTTCTTGGTTTTAGCCTGTTTTGGGACAAAATGGGTATAAGTGGCTGTTAAACTCTCCACATGTTTCTCAAACTCTTACAATTAGTTAGTTGCATTGGATTAAGACACATTTTAACCCTAGAAACACTAACAAAGCTGTTTAGTGCTTCTAAGCAATGTTTTCTTGGTTTTAGCCTGTTTTGGGACAAAATGGGTATATGTGGCTTTTAAACTCTCCACATCTATCTCAAACTCTTATAATTAGTTAGTTGCATTGGATTAAGAAACATTTTAACCCCAGAAACACTAACAAAGCTGTTTAGTGCTTCTAAGCAATGTTTTCTTGGTTTTAGCCCATTTTTGGTCAAAATGGGTATAAATGGCTTTTAAACTCTCCACATGTTTCTTAAACTCTTACAACTAGTTAGTTGCATTGGATTAAGACACATTTTAACCCCAAAAACACTAACAAAGCTGTTTAGTGCTTCTAAGCAATGTTTTATTGGTTTTAGCCTTTTTTGGGATAAAATGCGTATAAGTGGCTGTTAAACTCTCCACATCCATCTCAAACTCTTAGAATTAGTCAGTTGCATTGGATTAAGAAACATTTTAACCCCAGAAACACTAACATAGCTGTTTACAGCTTCTAAGCAATGTTTTCTTGGTTTTAGCCTGTTTTGGGACAAAATGGGTATAAGTGGCTTTTAAACTATCCACATCTATCTCAAACTCTTAAAATTAGTTAGTTGCATTGGATTAAGACAGATTTTAACCCCATAAACACTAACATAGCTGTTTACACTTTCTAAGCAATGTTTTCTTGGTTTTAGCCTGTTTTAGGACAAATTGGGTATAAGTGGCTTTTAAACTCTCCACATCTAGATCAAACTCTTACAATAAGTTAGTTGCATTGGATTAAGACACATTTTAACCCCAGAAACACTAACAAAGCTGTTTGGTGCTTTTAAGCAATGTTTTCTTGGTTTTATCCTCTTTTGGGACAAAATGGATTTAAATGGCTTTTAAACTCTCCACATCTATCTCAAACTCTTACAACTAGTTAGTTGCATTGGATTAAGACACATTTTAACCCCAAAAACACTAACAAAGCTGTTTAGTGCTTCTAAGCAATGTTTTCTTGGTTTTAGCCTGTTTTTGGACAAAATGGGTATAAGTGGCTTTTAAACTCTCCACATGTTTCTCAAACTCTTACAATTAGTTAGTTGCATTGGATTAAGACACATTTTAACCCCAGAAACACTAACAAAGCTGTTTAGTGCTTCTAAGCAATGTTTTATTGGTTTTAGCCTTTTTTGGGACAAAATGTGTATAAGTGGCTGTTAAACTCTCCACATCCATCTCAAACTCTTATAATTAGTCAGTTGTATTGGATTAAGAAACATTTTAACCCCATAAACACTAACATAGCTGTTTACAGCTTCTAAGCAATGTTTTCTTGGTTTTAGCCTGTTTTGGGACAAAATGTGTATAAGTGGTTTTAAACTATCCACATTTATCTCAAACTCTTATAATTAGTTAGTTGCATTGGATTAAGACAGATTTTAACCCCATAAACACTAACATAGCTGTTTACACTTTCTAAGCAATGTTTTCTTGGTTTTAGCCTGTTTTGGGACAAATTGGGTATAAGTGGCTTTTAAACTCTCCACATCTATCTCAAACTCTTATAATTAGTTAGTTGCATTGGATTAAGACACATTTTAACCCCAGAAACACTAACAAAGCTGTTTGGTGCTTTTAAGCAATGTTTTCTTGGTTTTAGCCTCTTTTGGGACAAAATGGGTTTAAATGGCTTTTAAACTCTCCACATCTATCTCAAACTCTTACAATTAGTTAGTTGCATTGGATTAAGACACATTTTAACCCCAGAAACACTAACAAAGCTGTTTAGTGCTTCTAAGCAATGTTTTCTTGGTTTTAGCCTGTTTTGGGACAAAATGGGTATAAGTGGCTGTTAAACTCTCCACATGTTTCTCAAACTCTTACAATTAGTTAGTTGCATTGGATTAAGACACATTTTAACCCCAGAAACACTAACAAAGCTGTTTAGTGCTTCTAAGCAATGTTTTCTTGGTTTTAGCCTGTTTTGGGACAAAATGGGTATATGTGGCTTTTAAACTCTCCACATCTATCTCAAACTCTTATAATTAGTTAGTTGCATTGGATTAAGAAACATTTTAACCCCAGAAACACTAACAAAGCTGTTTAGTGCTTCTAAGCAATGTTTTCTTGGTTTTAGCCCATTTTTGGTCAAAATGGGTATAAATGGCTTTTAAACTCTCCACATGTTTCTCAAACTCTTACAACTAGTTAGTTGCATTGGATTAAGACAGATTTTAACCCCATAAACACTAACATAGCTGTTTAGTGCTTCTAAGCAATGTTTTATTGGTTTTAGCCTTTTTTGGGACAAAATGTGTATAAGTGGCTGTTAAACTCTCCACATCCATCTCAAACTCTTATAATTAGTCAGTTGCATTGGATTAAGAAACATTTTAACCCCAGAAACACTAACATAGCTGTTTACAGCTTCTAAGCAATGTTTTCTTGGTTTTAGCCTGTTTTGGGACAAAATGGGTATAAGTGGCTTTTAAACTATCCACATTTATCTCAAACTCTTATAATTAGTTAGTTGCATTGGATTAAGACATATTTTAACCCCATAAACACTAACATAGCTGTTTACACTTTCTAAGCAATGTTTTCTTGGTTTTAGCCTGTTTTGGGACAAATTGGGTATAAGTGGCTTTTAAACTCTCCACATCTATCTCAAACTCTTATAATTAGTTAGTTGCATTGGATTAAGACACATTTTAACCCAAGAAACACTAACAAAGCTGTTTGGTGCTTTTAAGCAATGTTTTCTTGGTTTTAGCCTCTTTTGGGACAAAATGGGTTTAAATGGCTTTAAAACTCTCCATATCTATCTCAAACTCTTACAATTAGTTAGTTGCATTGGATTAAGACACATTTTAACCCCAAAAACACTAACAAAGCTGTTTAGTGCTTCTAAGCAATGTTTTTTTGGTTTTAGCCTGTTTTTGGACAAAATGGGTATAAGTGGCTTTTAAACTCTCCACATCTATCTCAAACTCTTACAATTAGTTAGTTGCATTGGATTAAGACACATTTTAACCCCAAAAACACTAACAAAGCTGTTTAGTGCTTCTAAGCAATGTTTTCTTGGTTTTAGCCTGTTATGGGACAAAATGGGTATAAGTGGCTTTTAAACTATCCACATCTATCTCAAACTCTTATAATTAGTTAGTTGCAGTGGATTAAGACATATTTTAACCCCAGAAACACTAACAAAGCTGTTTAGTGCTTCTAAGCAATGTTTTCTTGGTTTTAGCCTGTTTTGGGACAAAATGGGTATAAGTGGCTTTTAAACTCTCCACATCTATCTCAAACTCTTATAATTAGTTAGTTGTATTGGATTAAGACACTTTTTAACCCCAAAAACACTAACAAAGCTGTTTAGTGCTTCTAAGCAATGTTTTCTTGGTTTTAGCCTGTTATGGGACAAAATGGGTATAAGTGGCTTTTAAACTATCCACATCTATCTCAAACTCTTATAATTAGTTAGTTGCAGTGGATTAAGACATATTTTAACCCCAGAAACACTAACAACGCTGTTTAGTGCTTCTAAGCAATGTTTTCTTGGTTTTAGCCTGTTTTGGGACAAAATGGGTATAAGTGGCTTTTAAACTCTCCACATCTATCTCAAACTCTTATAATTAGTTAGTTGCATTGGATTAAGACACATTTTAACCCTAGATACACTAACAAAGCTGTTTAGTGCTTCTAAGCAATGTTTTCTTGGTTTTAGCCTGTTTTGGGACAAAATGGGTATAAGTGGCTTTTAAACTCTCCACATCTATCTCAAACTCTTATAATTAGTTAGTTGCATTGGATTAAGAAACATTTTAACCCCAGAAACACTAACAAAGCTGTTTAGTGCTTCTAAGCAATGTTTTCTTGGTTTTAGCCCATTTTTGGTCAAAATGGGTATAAATGGCTTTTAAACTCTCCACATGTTTCTCAAACTCTTACAATTAGTTAGTTGCATTGGATTAAGACACCTTTTAACCCCAGAAACACTAACAAAGCTGTTTAGTGCTTCTAAGCAATGTTTTATTGGTTTTAGTCTTTTTTGGGACAAAATGTGTATAAGTAGCTGTTAAACTCTCCACATCCATCTCAAACTCTTATAATTAGTCAGTTGCATTGGATTAAGAAACATTTTAACCCCAGAAACACTAACATAGCTGTTTACAGCTTCTAAGCAATGTTTTCTTGGTTTTAGCCTGTTAAGGGACAAAATGGGTATAAGTGGCTTTTAAACTATCCACATTTATCTCAAACTCTTCTAATTAGTTAGTTGCATTGGATTAAGACAGATTTTAACCCCATAAACACTAACATAGCTGTTTACACTTTCTAAGCAATGTTTTCTTGGTTTTAGCCTGTTTTGGGACAAATTGGGTATAAGTGGCTTTTAAACTCTCCACATCTATCTCAAACTCTTATAATTAGTTAGTTGCATTGGATTAAGACACATTTTAACCCCAGAAACACTAACAAAGCTGTTTGGTGCTTTTAAGCAATGTTTTCTTGGTTTTAGCCTCTTTTGGGACAAAATGGGTTTAAATGGCTTTTAAACTCTCCACATCTATCTCAAACTCTTACAATTAGTTAGTTGCATTGGATTAAGACACATTTTAACCCCAAAAACACTAACAAAGCTGTTTAGTGCTTCTAAGCAATGTTTTCTTGGTTTTAGCCTGTTTTGGGACAAAATGGGTATAAGTGGCTTTTAAACTCTCCACATCTATCTCAAACTCTTACAATTAGTTAGTTGCATTGGATTAAGACACATTTTAACCCCAGAAACACTAACAAAGCTGTTTAGTGCTTCTAAGCAATGTTTTCTTGGTTTTAGCCTGTTATGGGACAAAATGGGTATAAGTGGCTTTTAAACTATCCACATCTATCTCAAACTCTTATAATTAGTTAGTTGCAGTGGATTAAGACATATTTTAACCCCAGAAACACTAACAAAGCTGTTTAGTGCTTCTAAGCAATGTTTTCTTGGTTTTAGCCTGTTTTGGGACAAAATGGGTATAAGTGGCTTTTAAACTCTCCACATCTATCTCAAACTCTTATAATTAGTTAGTTGTATTGGATTAAGACACATTTTAACCCCAGAAAACACTAACAAAGCTGTTTAGTGCTTCTAAGCAATGTTTTCTTGGTTTTAGCCTGTTATGGGACAAAATGGGTATAAGTGGCTTTTAAACTATCCACATCTAGCTCAAACTCTTATAATTAGTTAGTTGCAGTGGATTAAGACATATTTTAACCCCAGAAACACTAACAACGCTGTTTAGTGCTTCTAAGCAATGTTTTCTTGGTTTTAGCCTGTTTTGGGACAAAATGGGTATAAGTGGCTTTTAAACTCTCCACATCTATCTCAAACTCTTATAATTAGTTAGTTGCATTGGATTAAGACACATTTTAACCCTAGATACGGTAACAAAGCTGTTTAGTGCTTCTAAGCAATGTTTTCTTGGTTTTAGCCTGTTTTGGGACAAAATGGGTATAAGTGGCTTTTAAACTCTCCACATCTATCTCAAACTCTTATAATTAGTTAGTTGCATTGGATTAAGAAACATTTTAACCCCAGAAACACTAACAAAGCTGTTTAGTGTTTCTAAGCAATGTTTTCTTGGTTTTAGCCCATTTTTGGTCAAAATGGGTATAAATGGCTTTTAAACTCTCCACATGTTTCTCAAACTCTTACAATTAGTTAGTTGCATTGGATTAAGACACCTTTTAACCCCAGAAACACTAACAAAGCTGTTTAGTGCTTCTAAGCAATGTTTTATTGGTTTTAGTCTTTTTTGGGACAAAATGTGTATAAGTAGCTGTTAAACTCTCCACATCCATCTCAAACTCTTATAATTAGTCAGTTGCATTGGATTAAGAAACATTTTAACCCCAGAAACACTAACATAGCTGTTTACAGCTTCTAAGCAATGTTTTCTTGGTTTTAGCCTGTTGTGGGACAAAATGGGTATAAGTGGCTTTTAAACTATCCACATTTATCTCAAACTCTTATAATTAGTTAGTTGCATTGGATTAAGACAGATTTTAACCCCATAAACACTAACATAGCTGTTTACACTTTCTAAGCAATGTTTTCTTGGTTTTAGCCTGTTTTGGGACAAATTGGGTATAAGTGGCTTTTAAACTCTCCACATCTATCTCAAACTCTTATAATTAGTTAGTTGCATTGGATTAAGACACATTTTAACCCCAGAAACACTAACAAAGCTGTTTGGTGCTTTTAAGCAATGTTTTCTTGGTTTTAGCCTCTTTTGGGACAAAATGGGTTTAAATGGCTTTTAAACTCTCCACATCTATCTCAAACTCTTACAATTAGTTAGTTGCATTGGGTTAAGACACATTTTAACCCCAAAAACACTAACAAAGCTGTTTAGTGCTTCTAAGCAATGTTTTCTTGGTTTTAGCCTGTTTTGGGACAAAATGGGTATAAGTGGCTTTTAAACTCTCCACATCTATCTCAAACTCTTACAATTAGTTAGTTGCATTGGATTAAGACACATTTTAACCCCAGAAACACTAACAAAGCTGTTTAGTGCTTCTAAGCAATGTTTTCTTGGTTTTAGCCTGTTATGGGACAAAATGGGTATAAGTGGCTTTTAAACTATCCACATCTATCTCAAACTCTTATAATTAGTTAGTTGCAGTGGATTAAGACATATTTTAACCCCAGAAACACTAACAAAGCTGTTTAGTGCTTCTAAGCAATGTTTTCTTGGTTTTAGCCTGTTTTGGGACAAAATGGGTATAAGTGGCTTTTAAACTCTCCACATCTATCTCAAACTCTTATAATTAGTTAGTTGTATTGGATTAAGACACATTTTAACCCCAGAAACACTAACAAAGCTGTTTAGTGCTTCTAAGCAATGTTTTCTTGGTTTTAGCCTGTTATGGGACAAAATGGGTATAAGTGGCTTTTAAACTATCCACATCTATCTCAAACTCTTATAATTAGTTAGTTGCAGTGGATTAAGACATATTTTAACCCCAGAAACACTAACAAAGCTGTTTAGTGCTTCTAAGCAATGTTTTCTTGGTTTTAGCCTGTTATGGGACAAAATGGGTATATGTGGCTTTTAAACTCTCCACATCTATCTCAAACTCTTATAATTAGTTAGTTGCATTGGATTAAGAAACATTTTAACCCCAGAAACACTAACAAAGCTGTTTAGTGCTTCTAAGCAATGTTTTCTTGGTTTTAGCCCATTTTTGGTCAAAATGGGTATAAATGGCTTTTAAACTCTCCACATGTTTCTCAAACTCTTACAACTAGTTAGTTGCATTGGATTAAGACAGATTTTAACCCCATAAACACTAACATAGCTGTTTAGTGCTTCTAAGCAATGTTTTATTGGTTTTAGCCTTTTTGGGACAAAATGTGTATAAGTGGCTGTTAAACTCTCCACATCCATCTCAAACTCTTATAATTAGTCAGTTGCATTGGATTAAGAAACATTTTAACCCCAGAAACACTAACATAGCTGTTTACAGCTTCTAAGCAATGTTTTCTTGGTTTTAGCCTGTTTTGGGACAAAATGGGTATAAGTGGCTTTTAAACTATCCACATTTATCTCAAACTCTTATAATTAGTTAGTTGCATTGGATTAAGACATATTTTAACCCCATAAACACTAACATAGCTGTTTACACTTTCTAAGCAATGTTTTCTTGGTTTTAGCCTGTTTTGGGACAAATTGGGTATAAGTGGCTTTTAAACTCTCCACATCTATCTCAAACTCTTATAATTAGTTAGTTGCATTGGATTAAGACACATTTTAACCCAAGAAACACTAACAAAGCTGTTTGGTGCTTTTAAGCAATGTTTTCTTGGTTTTAGCCTCTTTTGGGACAAAATGGGTTTAAATGGCTTTAAAACTCTCCACATCTATCTCAAACTCTTACAATTAGTTAGTTGCATTGGATTAAGACACATTTTAACCCCAAAAACACTAACAAAGCTGTTTAGTGCTTCTAAGCAATGTTTTCTTGGTTTTAGCCTGTTTTTGGACAAAATGGGTATAAGTGGCTTTTAAACTCTCCACATCTATCTCAAACTCTTACAATTAGTTAGTTGCATTGGATTAAGACACATTTTAACCCCAAAAACACTAACAAAGCTGTTTAGTGCTTCTAAGCAATGTTTTCTTGGTTTTAGCCTGTTATGGGACAAAATGGGTATAAGTGGCTTTTAAACTATCCACATCTATCTCAAACTCTTATAATTAGTTAGTTGCAGTGGATTAAGACATATTTTAACCCCAGAAACACTAACAAAGCTGTTTAGTGCTTCTAAGCAATGTTTTCTTGGTTTTAGCCTGTTTTGGGACAAAATGGGTATAAGTGGCTTTTAAACTCTCCACATCTATCTCAAACTCTTATAATTAGTTAGTTGTATTGGATTAAGACACATTTTAACCCCAGAAACACTAACAAAGCTGTTTAGTGCGTCTAAGCAATGTTTTCTTGGTTTTAGCCTGTTATGGGACAAAATGGGTATAAGTGGCTTTTAAACTATCCACATCTATCTCAAACTCTTATAATTAGTTAGTTGCAGTGGATTAAGACATATTTTAACCCCAGAAACACTAACAACGCTGTTTAGTGCTTCTAAGCAATGTTTTCTTGGTTTTAGCCTGTTTTGGGACAAAATGGGTATAAGTGGCTTTTAAACTCTCCACATCTATCTCAAACTCTTATAATTAGTTAGTTGCATTGGATTAAGACACAGTTTAACCCTAGATACACTAACAAAGCTGTTTAGTGCTTCTAAGCAATGTTTTCTTGGTTTTAGCCTGTTTTGGGACAAAATGGGTATAAGTGGCTTTTAAACTCTCCACATCTATCTCAAACTCTTATAATTAGTTAGTTGCATTGGATTAAGAAACATTTTAACCCCAGAAACACTAACAAAGCTGTTTAGTGCTTCTAAGCAATGTTTTCTTGGTTTTAGCCCATTTTTGGTCAAAATGGGTATAAATGGCTTTTAAACTCTCCACATGTTTCTCAAACTCTTACAATTAGTTAGTTGCATTGGATTAAGACACCTTTTAACCCCAGAAACACTAACAAAGCTGTTTAGTGCTTCTAAGCAATGTTTTATTGGTTTTAGTCTTTTTTGGGACAAAATGTGTATAAGTAGCTGTTAAACTCTCCACATCCATCTCAAACTCTTATAATTAGTCAGTTGCATTGGATTAAGAAACATTTTAACCCCAGAAACACTAACATAGCTGTTTACAGCTTCTAAGCAATGTTTTCTTGGTTTTAGCCTGTTGTGGGACAAAATGGGTATAAGTGGCTTTTAAACTATCCACATTTATCTCAAACTCTTATAATTAGTTAGTTGCATTGGATTAAGACAGATTTTAACCCCATAAACACTAACATAGCTGTTTACACTTTCTAAGCAATGTTTTCTTGGTTTTAGCCTGTTTTGGGACAAATTGGGTATAAGTGGCTTTTAAACTCTCCACATCTATCTCAAACTCTTATAATTAGTTAGTTGCATTGGATTAAGACACATTTTAACCCCAGAAACACTAACAAAGCTGTTTGGTGCTTTTAAGCAATGTTTTCTTGGTTTTAGCCTCTTTTGGGACAAAATGGGTTTAAATGGCTTTTAAACTCTCCACATCTATCTCAAACTCTTACAATTAGTTAGTTGCATTGGATTAAGACACATTTTAACCCCAAAAACACTAACAAAGCTGTTTAGTGCTTCTAAGCAATGTTTTCTTGGTTTTAGCCTGTTTTGGGACAAAATGGGTATAAGTGGCTTTTAAACTCTCCACATCTATCTCAAACTCTTACAATTAGTTAGTTGCATTGGATTAAGACACATTTTAACCCCAGAAACACTAACAAAGCTGTTTAGTGCTTCTAAGCAATGTTTTCTTGGTTTTAGCCTGTTATGGGACAAAATGGGTATAAGTGGCTTTTAAACTATCCACATCTATCTCAAACTCTTATAATTAGTTAGTTGCAGTGGATTAAGACATATTTTAACCCCAGAAACACTAACAAAGCTGTTTAGTGCTTCTAAGCAATGTTTTCTTGGTTTTAGCCTGTTTTGGGACAAAATGGGTATAAGTGGCTTTTAAACTCTCCACATCTATCTCAAACTCTTATAATTAGTTAGTTGTATTGGATTAAGACACATTTTAACCCCAGAAACACTAACAAAGCTGTTTAGTGCTTCTAAGCAATGTTTTCTTGGTTTTAGCCTGTTATGGGACAAAATGGGTATAAGTGGCTTTTAAACTATCCACATCTATCTCAAACTCTTATAATTAGTTAGTTGCAGTGGATTAAGACATATTTTAACCCCAGAAACACTAACAACGCTGTTTAGTGCTTCTAAGCAATGTTTTCTTGGTTTTAGCCTGTTTTGGGACAAAATGGGTATAAGTGGCTTTTAAACTCTCCACATCTATCTCAAACTCTTATAATTAGTTAGTTGCATTGGATTAAGACACATTTTAACCCTAGATACGCTAACAAAGCTGTTTAGTGCTTCTAAGCAATGTTTTCTTGGTTTTAGCCTGTTTTGGGACAAAATGGGTATAAGTGGCTTTTAAACTCTCCACATCTATCTCAAACTCTTATAATTAGTTAGTTGCATTGGATTAAGAAACATTTTAACCCCAGAAACACTAACAAAGCTGTTTAGTGTTTCTAAGCAATGTTTTCTTGGTTTTAGCCCATTTTTGGTCAAAATGGGTATAAATGGCTTTTAAACTCTCCACATGTTTCTCAAACTCTTACAATTAGTTAGTTGCATTGGATTAAGACACCTTTTAACCCCAGAAACACTAACAAAGCTGTTTAGTGCTTCTAAGCAATGTTTTATTGGTTTTAGTCTTTTTTGGGACAAAATGTGTATAAGTAGCTGTTAAACTCTCCACATCCATCTCAAACTCTTATAATTAGTCAGTTGCATTGGATTAAGAAACATTTTAACCCCAGAAAGACTAACATAGCTGTTTACAGCTTCTAAGCAATGTTTTCTTGGTTTTAGCCTGTTGTGGGACAAAATGGGTATAAGTGGCTTTTAAACTATCCACATTTATCTCAAACTCTTATAATTAGTTAGTTGCATTGGATTAAGACAGATTTTAACCCCATAAACACTAACATAGCTGTTTACACTTTCTAAGCAATGATTTCTTGGTTTTAGCCTGTTTTGGGACAAATTGGGTATAAGTGGCTTTTAAACTCTCCACATCTATCTCAAACTCTTATAATTAGTTAGTTGCATTGGATTAAGACACATTTTAACCCCAGAAACACTAACAAAGCTGTTTGGTGCTTTTAAGCAATGTTTTCTTGGTTTTAGCCTCTTTTGGGACAAAATGGGTTTAAATGGCTTTTAAACTCTCCACATCTATCTCAAACTCTTACAATTAGTTAGTTGCATTGGATTAAGACACATTTTAACCCCAAAAACACTAACAAAGCTGTTTAGTGCTTCTAAGCAATGTTTTCTTGGTTTTAGCCTGTTTTGGGACAAAATGGGTATAAGTGGCTTTTAAACTCTCCACATCTATCTCAAACTCTTACAATTAGTTAGTTGCATTGGATTAAGACACATTTTAACCCCGGAAACACTAACAAAGCTGTTTAGTGCTTCTAAGCAATGTTTTCTTGGTTTTAGCCTGTTATGGGACAAAATGGGTATAAGTGGCTTTTAAACTATCCACATCTATCTCAAACTCTTATAATTAGTTAGTTGCAGTGGATTAAGACATATTTTAACCCCAGAAACACTAACAAAGCTGTTTAGTGCTTCTAAGCAATGTTTTCTTGGTTTTAGCCTGTTTTGGGACAAAATGGGTATAAGTGGCTTTTAAACTCTCCACATCTATCTCAAACTCTTATAATTAGTTAGTTGCATTGGATTAAGTCACATTTTAACCCTAGAAACACTAACAAAGCTGTTTAGTGCTTCTAAGCAATGTTTTCTTGGTTTTAGCCTGTTATGGGACAAAATGGGTATAAGTGGCTTTTAAACTATCCACATCTATCTCAAACTCTTATAATTAGTTAGTTGCAGTGGATTAAGACGTATTTTAACCACAGAAACACTAACAAAGCTGTTTAGTGCTTCTAAGCAATGTTTTCTTGGTTTTAGCCTGTTTTGGGACAAAATGGGTATAAGTGGCTTTTAAACTCTCCACATCTATCTCAAACTCTTATAATTAGTTAGTTGCATTGGATTAAGACACATTTTAACCCTAGATACGCTAACAAAGCTGTTTAGTGCTTCTAAGCAATGTTTTCTTGGTTTTAGCCTGTTTTGGGACAAAATGGGTATAAGTGGCTTTTAAACTATCCACATTTATCTCAAACTCTTATAATTAGTTAGTTGCATTGGATTAAGACAGATTTTAACCCCATAAACACTAACATAGCTGTTTACACTTTCTAAGCAATGTTTTCTTGGTTTTAGCCTGTTTTGGGACAAATTGGGTATAAGTGGCTTTTAAACTCTCCACATCTATCTCAAACTCTTATAATTAGTTAGTTGCATTGGATTAAGACACATTTTAACCCCAGAAACACTAACAAAGCTGTTTGGTGCTTTTAAGCAATGTTTTCTTGGTTTTAGCCTCTTTTGGGACAAAATGGGTTTAAATGGCTTTTAAACTCTCCACATCTATCTCAAACTCTTACAATTAGTTAGTTGCATTGGATTAAGACACATTTTAACCCCAAAAACACTAACAAAGCTGTTTAGTGCTTCTAAGCAATGTTTTCTTGGTTTTAGCCTGTTTTGGGACAAAATGGGTATAAGTGGCTTTTAAACTCTCCACATCTATCTCAAACTCTTACAATTAGTTAGTTGCATTGGATTAAGACACATTTTAACCCCGGAAACACTAACAAAGCTGTTTAGTGCTTCTAAGCAATGTTTTCTTGGTTTTAGCCTGTTATGGGACAAAATGGGTATAAGTGGCTTTTAAACTATCCACATCTATCTCAAACTCTTATAATTAGTTAGTTGCAGTGGATTAAGACATATTTTAACCCCAGAAACACTAACAAAGCTGTTTAGTGCTTCTAAGCAATGTTTTCTTGGTTTTAGCCTGTTTTGGGACAAAATGGGTATAAGTGGCTTTTAAACTCTCCACATCTATCTCAAACTCTTATAATTAGTTAGTTGCATTGGATTAAGTCACATTTTAACCCTAGAAACACTAACAAAGCTGTTTAGTGCTTCTAAGCAATGTTTTCTTGGTTTTAGCCTGTTATGGGACAAAATGGGTATAAGTGGCTTTTAAACTATCCACATCTATCTCAAACTCTTATAATTAGTTAGTTGCAGTGGATTAAGACGTATTTTAACCACAGAAACACTAACAAAGCTGTTTAG
Organism: Camelina sativa; assembly: GCF_030686135.1. Taxonomy (NCBI): domain Eukaryota; kingdom Viridiplantae; phylum Streptophyta; class Magnoliopsida; order Brassicales; family Brassicaceae; genus Camelina; species Camelina sativa. The sequence goes on along the minus strand of NC_141896.1, from coordinate 15,397,992 downwards.
TGCTTCTAAGCAATGTTTTCTTGGTTTTAGCCTGTTTTGGGACAAAATGGGTATAAGTGGCTTTTAAACTATCCACATCTATCTCAAACTCTTATAATTAGTTAGTTGCAGTGGATTAAGACGTATTTTAACCACAGAAACACTAACAAAGCTGTTTAGTGCTTCTAAGCAATGTTTTCTTGGTTTTAGCCTGTTTTGGGACAAAATGGGTATAAGTGGCTTTTAAACTCTCCACATCTATCTCAAAATCTTATAATTAGTTAGTTGCATTAGATTAAGAAACATTTTAACCTCAGAAACACTAACAAAGCTGTTTAGGGCTTCTAAGCAATGTTTTTTTGGTTTTAGCCCATTTTTGGTCAAAATGGGTATAAATGGCTTTTAAACTCTCCACATCTTTCTCAAACTCTTACAATTAGTTAGTTGCATTGGATTAAGACACATTTTAACCCCAGAAACACTAACAAAGCTGTTTAGTGCTTCTAAGCAATGTTTTATTGGTTTTAGCCTTTTTGGGACAAAATGTGTATAAGTGGCTGTTAAACTCTCCACATCCATCTCAAACTCTTATAATTAGTCAGTTGCATTGGATTAAGAAACATTTTAACCCCAGAAACACTAACATAGCTGTTTACAGCTTCTAAGCAATGTTTTCTTGGTTTTAGCCTGTTTTGGGACAAAATGGGTATAAGTGGCTTTTAAACTATCCACATTGATCTCAAACTCTTATAATTAGTTAGTTGCATTGGATTAAGACATATTTTAACCCCATAAACACTAACATAGCTGTTTACACTTTCTAAGCAATGTTTTCTTGGTTTTAGCCTGTTTTGGGACAAATTGGGTATAAGTGGCTTTTAAACTCTCCACATCTATCTCAAACTCTTATAATTAGTTAGTTGCATTGGATTAAGACACATTTTAACCCAAGAAACACTGACAAAGCTGTTTGGTGCTTTTAAGCAATGTTTTCTTGGTTTTAGCCTCTTTTGGGGCAAAATGGGTTTAAATGGCTTTAAAACTCACCACATCTATCTCAAACTCTTACAATTAGTTAGTTGCATTGGATTAAGACACATTTTAACCCCAAAAACACTAACAAAGCTGTTTAGTGCTTCTAAGCAATGTTTTCTTGGTTTTAGCCTGTTTTTGGACAAAATGGGTATAAGTGGCTTTTAAACTCTCCACATCTATCTCAAACTCTTACAATTAGTTAGTTGCATTGGATTAAGACACATTTTAACCACAAAAACACTAACAAAGCTGTTTAGTGCTTCTAAGCAATGTTTTCTTTGTTTTAGCCTGTTATGGGACAAAATGGGTATAAGTGGCTTTTAAACTATCCACATCTATCTCAAACTCTTATAATTAGTTAGTTGCAGTGGATTAAGACATATTTTAACCCCAGAAACACTAACAAAGCTGTTTAGTGCTTCTAAGCAATGTTTTCTTGGTTTTAGCCTGTTATGGGACAAAATGGGTATAAGTGGCTTTTAAACTATCCACATCTATCTCAAACTCTTATAATTAGTTAGTTGCATTGGATTAAGACACATTTTAACCCCAGAAACACTAACTAAGCTGTTTAGTGCTTCTAGGCAATGTTTTATTGGTTTTAGCCTTTTTTGGGACAAAATGTGTATAAGTGGCTGTTAAACTCTCCACATCCATCTCAAACTCTTATAATTAGTCAGTTGCATTGGATTAAGAGACATTTTAACCCCAGAAACACTAACATAGCTGTTTACAGCTTCTAAGCAATGTTTTATTGGTTTTAGCCTGTTTTGGGACAAAATGGGTATAAGTGGCTTTTAAACTATCCACATTTATCTCAAACTCTTATAATTAGTTAGTTGCATTGGATTAAGACAGATTTTAACCCCATAAACACTAACATAGCTGTTTACACTTTCTAAGCAATGTTTTCTTGGTTTTAGCCTGTTTTGGGACAAATTGGGTATAAGTGGCTTTTAAACTCTCCACATCTATCTCAAACTCTTATAATTAGTTAGTTGCATTGGATTAAGACACATTTTAACCCCAGAAACACTAACAAAGCTGTTTGGTGCTTTTAAGCAATGTTTTCTTGGTTTTAGCCTCTTTTGGGACAAAATGGGTTTAAATGGCTTTTAAACTCTCCACATCTATCTTAAACTCTTACAATTAGTTAGTTGCATTGGATTAAGACACATTTTAACCCCAAAAACACTAACAAAGCTGTTTAGTGCTTCTAAGCAATGTTTTCTTGGTTTTAGCCTATTTTTGGACAAAATGGGTATAAGTGGCTTTTAAACTCTCCACATCTATCTCAAACTCTTATAATTAGTTAGTTGCATTGGATTAAGACACATTTTAACCCCAAAAACACTAACAAAGCTGTTTAGTGCTTCTAAGCAATGTTTTCTTGGTTTTAGCCTGTTTTGGGACAAAATGGGTATAAGTGGCTTTTAAACTATCCACATCTATCTCGAACTCTTATAATTAGTTAGTTGCATTGGATTAAGAAACATTTTTACCCCAGAAACACTAACAAAGCTGTTTAGTGCTTCTAAGCAATGTTTTCTTGGTTTTAGCCCATTTTTGGTCAAAATGGGTATAAATGGCTTTTAAACTCTCCACATCTTTCTCAAACTCTTACAATTAGTTAGTTGCATTGGATTAAGACACATTTTAACCCCAGAAACACTAACAAAGCTGTTTAGTGCTTCTAAGCAATGTTTTATTGGTTTTAGCCTTTTTGGGACAAAATGTGTATAAGTGGTTGTTAAACTCTCCACATCAATCTCAAAGTCTTATAATTAGTTAGTTACATTGGCTTAAGACACATTTTAACCCCATAAACACTAACATAGCTGTTTACAGCTTCTAAGCAATGTTTTCTTGGTTTTAGCCTGTTTTGGGACAAAATGGGTATAAGTGGCTTTTAAACTATCCACATTTATCTCAAACTCTTATAATTAGTTAGTTGCATTGGATTAAGACAGATTTTAACCCCATAAACACTAACATAGCTGTTTACACTTTCTAAGCAATGTTTTCTTGGTTTTAGCCTGTTTTGGGACAAATTGGGTATAAGTGGCTTTTAAACTCTCCACATCTATCTCAAACTCTTATAATTAGTTAGTTGCATTGGATTAAGACACATTTTAACCCCAGTAACACTAACAAAGCTGTTTGGTGCTTTTAAGCAATGTTTTCTTGGTTTTAGCCTCTTTTGGGACTGAAACGACCGACCCCTTTTTTTTTAATAATAAATAATAATAATAATAATAATAATAATAATAGAATAAATAAACTACAACTAGTGGTCTCATACCCACTAGCCACCTAACCACATTCACAATCAACAGCGGAATAACAAACCAATAAATATCCAATAAACCAATAACCAATAAAATCATAACCAGTATTAATTCCAATCACAAACTAATGATCCAAACAGCATAAATCAAATAACCAGCAATCCCAAACAATGTTCTAGGACTCAACTCTAGCAACCTAACAGAAGCCAGAGAACCAAGCGAACCACTAGAACATCCTCCTCTTCATCGCCTTGATTCCACGATCACACTTTGCCTTTACCTGCACCACAAACACAAATTGAGATGCATGAGTATTTGATAAACACTCAGTGAGGCAATCCTCCCATCTACTGGGCTATACACACAAGCAACAATGATTCCAAAATTCCACAACAAACAACAAACAAACACACAAACCAGGAAATCAAACATCGTCTCGCTGGAAGGGAGGTGTCGCCGACACCATCCTAGTGTCGACCGACACTGGCTCAATGGTGTCGACCAACACTACCGCACAGTGTCGATATATGCCCAGTTTGCTGGTGTCGACCGACACCAAGTGGTATCGATCGACACTCCCTCTGCAACTGCGATCCGCGCGAAGTCGAGAGTCGAATCTCGCTCCCAAATCTCCTCCAAATCGTCCAATACTCAAAACCCAAGCCTTATACCTCCATAGGAACCTGTAACAACCAATCCCCAGCAAGAAAAATACACAAACAAGCAACAACAAGCAAGAACAAAGGAATCAAAGGCTTAGATTAGCCATGGTCATGCACTCACCTTCTAAAATGAAAATGAACCGTTAACTATCAAATCCCTCCGGTTAAAAGCTATTCCCAGGCGTCACAAAGCTTCCCACAAAAGTTCAGCACGATCAGATCTCAGATGAAACCGCAATCGATCCCGAAACTCCCGCTGATCTCAAACCGCGACAGAGAAGAAACGCCCCACAAAACTGCCGATATCTCCTAGAATATTAACCCAAATTCACTTCTGTAAAAAGGAGAGTGTACGAAAATCTCTTAGCTACAACCCTACCAAAACTCAATACCTTTCAAAACGATTTGATTATACATATCCTCCTTCTCCCAAACCCTGACGATTCTGTTCCTTTTTGCTTTGAACACCAAAATCAAGTTTACTCTTCCTTCTCCTTTTTCTCTTTGTTTTCAGCGGCTAGGCAACAACAAAACATGACATAGGTCGTTCTCCCACTTAAATATCACGGTTTAATGGTTTTTCCTAAACCAAACCGGTCCAAATCGATTAAAAACTCAATCTGGTCGAACCAGAAAATCAGTGGTGTCGATCGACACCCTCACCCAAAACACTCAAATTGGTTTGCGGGTGTTAAAATTTTCCCCCAACAAACTGGATTCGTCCTCGAATCTCGAACAACCATCAGCCAAGGACTCCCGTGCAACCGTCTCCACGGCCCGCACTCCTCTGACTGATCTACAGAAGGTCACCTCTAGGCAATAGACTCACGCTCCAGGCGTCATTTGCTCTTGACTTTTTGGACTTTCCTTTACTCATAGGCCTAAACCTTGAGTTTTATTGGCTCCTCATCAGACCTAAGTCTGCATGCCAAATGTTGGCTCCTCATCAGGCCAAAGCCCGCATGCCATAATATATAAGAAAAAGTCCAAACTCGTCTCTCGGTTGCCACCCTACAGCGCGCCCCCGGATCGTCATCCGAAGTCGATATACCAACCATATCCCCGAGCCACAAAGTCTCTGAATATGGCAGTACTAGGAGAACCTAAGTCCCCCAAGAGTTGCGAGCAAACGATTCTGAACACGTCTGAGTCCTATCCCTATCCAGGTTTCCTTCCCGTGGCTCGCGTAAAAACATCTTAATGTCCTACCAACCACATATTCCCTCACTGGAATACCTCATGACCACACAAGGATCATATACACGCCACAAGGGCCGCCACAAAGGCCAAACAAATGTCCTAAAGAGGACCGCCACCAAGGCCAAACAAATGTCCTAAAGAGAACCGCCACCAAGGCCAAACAAATGTCCTAAAGAGGACCGCCACCAAGGCACTCTGGCTAAACAGCCCGCCACAAAGGCCATCTATCCCGAAGGACCGTCACAAAGACCATCTGTCCCAAAGGACCGTCACAAAGACACTCTGGCTAAACAGCCCGCCACAAAGGCCATCTGTCCCGAAGGACCGTCACAAAGACCATCTGTCCCGAAGGACCGTCACAAAGACACTCTGGCTAAACAGCCCGCCACAAAGGCCATCTGTCCCGAAGGACCGTCACAAAGACACTCTGGCTAAACAGCCCGCCACAAAGGCCAAACAAATGTCCTAGAAAGGACCGCCACCAAGGCCACACAAATGTCCTAAAGAGGACCGTCACAAAGACACTCTGGCTAAAAAGCCCGTCACAAAGACCACACATTGTCTAAAAAGACCGCCACCCATGGGCACACTGACTCAAAAGTCCGCCACTAAGACCACACACAAGCCACCTTTAAGGCTCTCTACCGCTAAAATGGACAAATTCTAACTCCCATAAAACTTTCCATATTTAGCACTTTCCATTTTTGGAAACTTTCCACTTTTGGAAACTTCTCCTTCAGGAAACTTTCCTTCACAACCCCGCCTCACGGAAACTTTGTACCCCAACACCACCTCATCTTGTTACTGAGTCGCACAACCAACCACCCCAAGCGACCGAGTAACAAGAGAGACAGGCTGGAATACTCCATTCCCGCTCCAACCACGGATTACAGATGGGACCAGGCTAAACAAGCTCAAGTCGCGGCTTGCTTCTCATACCACCTCTTGAACCTTGCCTTCATCTTTGCCTCAGGCTCCCAAGTCTGCTCCTCAACACCATCACAGTCCCACAGGACTCTCATCTAAGGAATCTTCTTATTCCGAAGTTCCTTGATCCTCCTCTCGAGAACCCTCACTGGTCTCGCCTCCACTGTCATGTTAGGCTGAAGATCCTCAGGAATCTTAGCCAACACCTGCTCACCCTCACGGAAACACTTCCGCAACATAGACACATGGAAAACCTTATGGAATGCACACATCACCTCAGGTAACTCCAGTCTATATGCCACTGGTCGAACCCGCTCAATCACTCTGAATGGACCCATATACCTCGGACTCAACTTAGTCTCTGACAATGACCTGTTCGGACCACGCAACATGGCCATCTTGAGGTACACTCTGTCTCCTACCTGAAACTCAAGATCTCTCCTCTTCCTGTCAGCATAACTCCTCTGCCTATCCTGAGCCTCCTTCATGTTCAGCTTGAGAACCCGAATCTTCTCTGAGGTCTTCTGAACAATACTAGCACCAAACATGCTCCTCTCCCCCACCTGAGTCCAGCATATTGGTGTACGACATGGTCTCCCATACAAAGCTTCATAAGGAGCCATCTTAATACTCGCCTGATAACTGTTGTTGTAAGCAAACTCTACCAGGTTCAGGTGATCTGCCCAATGGCCACCCCAATCCAACACACACATTCTCAGCAAATCCTCCAGCGTCTGGATCGTCCTCTCAGACTGTCCATCTGTCTGGGGATGATAAGCTGTACTCATATGCACCTTAGTGCCCATCTCCGCCTGAAATGCCTTCCAGAACACCAAAGTGAACTTAGAATCTCTATCAGACACAATGCTCGCTGGCACCCCATGCAATCTGACTATCTCTCTCACATACTTCTTAGCCAAGACCGCTGCTCCATCAGTCTTCTTAATGGCCAGAAAATGTGCAGACTTAGTCAACCGGTCCACAATGACCCAAATAGCATCAAAGGTCCGTGACACGGGCAATCCTACCACGAAATCCATGGTGATCATATCCCACTTCCACTCAGGAATGGGTAAACTCTTCAGTAACCCGCCAGGAACCTGATGCTCAGCCTTCACTAGCTGACACACATCACACCTCGAAACCCAACTAGCCACATCCTTCTTCATCCCGACCCAATGATAGTACCTCTTGAGGTCACGATACATCTTAATCGCTCATGGATGAATGGATAACTTGCTCGCATGAGCCTCTCTCAGAATCTCCTGTCTCAACTCCTCATCCTTGGGCACACAAACCCAACCGTGCACCAAGATAGTACCATTATCTAAGACCTGATACTCTGAATCCACATCCTTAGAGGCATTCACCAGCCCCAAATCCTTCTCCTGAGCCAACCACACCCTACTCAGAAGATCTGCTCTATCTACTGCTTCCAAACCCAACGGTTCCTGTGAAACAGCACATAAGCTCAAAGCACTGATCTCTCCTACCAGAGACTTCATCTCATGGTCCTGTAGTAACCTGTCAAACCAAGGAAACTCCTGATCTTAGTGACATTCTGTTGTCTAGGCCAATCCCTGATAATCTGAATCTTCTCCGGATCTACAGAAACTCACTCTGCATACACAATGTGACCCAGAGAACCCATCTCACGCTTTCCAAAACTACACTTGCTCAACTTAGCAAACAACTTATGCTCCCGCAGCTTCTCCAGAACTGCCCTCAAATTCACTGCATGCTCCTCAGGACTCTTAGAAAATACCTGGATATCATCGACGAAAAAGATGACAGACACGTCCTGAAACTCCTGAAACACACTGTTCATCAATCTAAACTCTGTTGGCGCGTTAGTCAACCCAAAAAGGCATCTCCATGAACTCACAATGCCCATACTTCGTCCTGAAAGCCGCCTTTCTCACATCTGTCTCATCTATCGGTATCTGATGATAACTCGAGGCCAGACCTACGTTGGAGAACCAAGTAGCACCTCCCAGCTGATCCAACAACTCATCAATCCTGGGAAGAGGGTACTTGTTCTTGACAGTGACCTGGTTCAAACCCCATTAGTCAATGCACAAGCGGAAACTCCCATCCTTCTTCTTAATAAATAACACCAGTGCTCTCCACGGTGATACACTAGAACGTATAAATCCCTTGCTCTATAAATCCTCTAGTTGCTTCCTCAGCTCAACTAAACAAATACTCAAGTATGCCGACATCAACTCGCCGCCACCTAAATATCAACCCTCTTGTTCGTCCAAGAACCTCTAGTAACTTGCCACTTAGAGAAACTTCCCCAAGGTAACTTATTCCAGAAATAGCTTTTCCACTTGGCAATTCTCCACAGTAAATCATCAATACGAGCGTAATAAAACAAACAAGTACCATACGTTCGCATATTCTGATTCACCGCGTCAAATGCTTTGCAGGCAGCTAGCTCAAACCACTTGACTTATTCCCTCCAACAAGATTACCAAAACCTTGAATCTAGCAACCCTATCCATCTCCAATGAACTTCATCCAGTATTGTCGCAACAATTAGTTTATCCTGCCATGAAGGCTTCTCGTGAACTTATGTATCTGGCAAACATGCCTTTCCCGGCTCAAACCTGCTGTAACTCCCCTTCTCGGGACTCCAGCACCACCGGTCTCACAATCCTGGCGCACAGCCAAACATTCAGAACCGCTCTGGTCATAAAACCCTGTCCCAAAGGTCAACACATCCAAAACCCGAGATTAAACCACCGTCAATCTCTCGAGGTCTACATTCAGTCGTTATGTTTATACTCACGTCCTAGGAATTGCTTGCTCCCAACTCTTCCACTCTTAGGTCGCAACCTTCGAGTCATACCGATCTCACTCTCAGACCAGCATCTTCGAGTTATACCGTCTCACTCTTGGACCACAATCCTCAAGATCTCGGTATTAGGGGAACTACTCATCCCCTCAGGTGAACAACATCCCCTCTGCCACTCTCGGAGCCCTCAGCCCCTCGAGCTATCGGTATTCAGGGGAATCACCATCCCCTCAGCAGCAACAATCCTTAACGACTATAAACATCTCTCGACACAAGTACCTCCTGTGGTCCGAGTATAACATTGCAATGTTACACCTGCCCACTCAACTTATAATATCCAACTAGATTAACTATCAAGCAGAGAAATATCTGCTCCAACTGCATATGTCCACCTATCCGCCTCTCTAGGCCCAATACCTCTTGAGAAATAATCTCATACCGGTCATCTACAACCGCTCCATCCTCTTAACATAAGGTGGAAAGTCCTCGACTGCACCCCGCCACATGCGGCACAACTGGAGCCTACACTGGTACCCCTCTCAGACACTGCTCCAACAGCACGCCAACAGATCCGCCAAGCGATCATCTCGACCCTGGGCTCCACCTGCTGCAACCCCACACCTGGGTTCCCAGCACCCCCGGCATGCTCACCGGCTAATCCTCTCTGGTCCCTCCTGATACGCTTGCGACCCTCTGACGTACCTCCTCGTGGAACTCTAGACCACACACTCGCTGGCCTCGGGACCCGCCCGACAATGACCACGACCACGTTCCCGTCCACGACCAACAACTCAAACACCTTAACCACTGATCTTCCAAGAACAGAGGCTAACAAGCAGAAAACAAATCAATATCACACAAAGGAACATAACAATAACTCACCGTGAAATCTAATTGAAGGCTCGAAGAGGATGTTCTATGACTCCATGCCACACACAATTGACTAACTCACATAATCAATCAAAGCATGCAATCCAAAACATCACAACAGAAACCTAGCGAACCCAAACCTAGAACCGTAAGGGCTCTGATACCAAAATGAAACGACCGACCCCTTTTTTTTTTAATAATAAATAATAATAATAATAATAATAATAATAATAGTATAACTAAACTACAACTAGTGGTCTCATACCCACTAGCCACCTAACCACATTCACAATCAACAGCGGAATAACAAACCAATAAATATCCAATAAACCAATAACCAATAAAATCATAACCAGTATTAATTCCAATCACAAACTAATGATCCAAACAGCATAAATCAAATAACCAGCAATCCTAAACAATGTTCTAGGACTCAACTCTAGCAACCTAACAGAAGCCAGACAACCAAGCGAACCACTAGAACATCCTCCTCTTCATCGCCTTGATTCCACGATCACACTTTGCCTTTACCTGCGCCACAAACACAAATTGAGATGCATGAGTATTTGATAAACACTCAGTGAGGCAATCCTCCCATCTACTGGGCTATACACACAAGCAACAATGATTCCAAAATTCCACAACAAACAACAAACAAACACACAAACCAGGAAATCAAACATCGTCTCGCTGGAAGGGAGGTGTCGCCGACACCATCCTAGTGTCGACCGACACTGGCTCAATGGTGTCGACCAACACTACCTGTAACGCCCGCGAACCAATTTGTGTATTTTTGTGTGGGTGTCGATCGACACCCTTGGTGGCATCGATCGACACCATGTTTTCCGGTTTGGTCGGGTTTGATTTAATTGCCGAATTGGTTCGGTTTGGTTCAATTAAAATCCCTAAATCGTGTGTAAAAGGGGAAAAACGACCCTAGGTCGTATTATTTGTTTGTACTCGCCGCTTTTGAGAGGAAAAGAAAGGAGAGAGAGTTCTTAAGCTTTTGGGAGAAATTTGGGAGATTACTTGCTGTTCCTGAGAGTTTTGGAGCTGGGAAAGAGTTAGAAGCTTGCTAGGAGTGAGGATTTCGTTCCTACTGTTCAGAATCTTCCTGTTCTTGAGGTGAGTGCTTGACCATGGTTGATCTAAGCATGAGATCTCCCTTGTTTTGTGTGATTCCTTGTTATTTGTGGTGTTTGCTTGCTTGGGTACATTGTATTTGTGATTTCTAGTGAATTCCGAGATGATTAGACGTGTTTGGAGTCGATTCTGTGTTGATTGGGATCGGAGTTCGTCGCTGATTTTCGCGCAGATCGTGACTGCAGAAGAGGCGTCGATCGATACCACTTTTGTGGAGCATCGATCGGCACCGTCTCGAGTAGCATCGATCGTCACCATTCCGGCATCGGTCGACACCAGTTCCTGTAGCATCGGTCGACACCGATTGAGCATCGGTCGACACTAGTACCTGCCGAGTCTTATTTTCCTGGTTTGATATGTTGATTGTGTTATTGTTGTTTGTTGACTTGGGAGTCTCATATGCTTGTGTGTATAACCCAGTAGATGGGAGGACGGCCTCACTAAGTATTTATGATAATACTTACGCATCTCAATTGTTGTTTGTGATGTGCAGGTAAAGGCAAAGTGTGATCGTGGAATCAAGGCGATGATGAAGGGGTGTTCTAGAGACTTGATTGATTGTGGTCTAGCTGTTGTTAGGTTGCTAGATTAGGTCAAAGGAACATTGTAGGATGTTAGTTGTTGGTTATCTCTTTATTTGATTGATGTTATTGGTTATTGGATTTGAATGTTGGAATTCTTTTGGTTTAATGGAATTTGTTCTATTTGATTATCCGCGGTTATTGATTGATGTTAGGATGTTAGTGGGTATGGGACCACTAGTAAATTAAGGTATTTAGAAAAAAAAAAAAAAGGGAAGGGTTGTTTCAATTTGGTATCAGAGCCCTTACGGTTCTAGGTCTAGGGTTCATTGTGCTTTTGCTGTTGATGTTTAGGATTACATGCTATAATTGATTGTGTGATTGGAAATTGTGTGTGGCATGAAGTCCTAGAACATCCTCTTCGAGCCTGATTGTGATTCCACGGTGAGTTGTGTTTCTTGTGTATTAGAATTATTGTTTGCTTAGCCTTCTGTTCTTGGATGATACAGATGGTTAGGGGTGAGGATGCTGTTGGTCGCGGTCGTGGTCGTGGGCGTGGTCGTGGTCGTGGTCGGGGACGAGGTCAGGTTCCTGAGGCCAGTGTGAGTGTGACCCAGAGCATGGCCAGTGAGGAGGTGGCGGAGTCACAGGTTCATCCTAGTGTGTCTGGAGACCAGGCTGGTTTGGGTGACGGCAGGGCGGATGGGCCCGGTGTCGGTCACGGTGTTGCCCCGGGTGTGGGGGTTGCAGCGGGAGGTGCTCCAGGCAGGGAGGATGTCTTGATGGACTTGCTAGTTCAGGTAGCTCAGGCTTTGCAGCGACTTCCAGCAGTTGTGCCGCCAGTGGTTGGTGGGCAGGATCCGGTAGTGCCGCCCGTGGGTGGTGGACAGGTTCCAGTGGTGCAGCCTGCAGCGGGTTTGCAGGCAGGTGTGCAGCCGGGGGCCGAGGTAGTGGATGCTCAGTATGTTCGGATGATGGAGCAGCTGCGGCATGTGGGAGCAGGGTATTTCTCAGGAAGTACCGATCCGAGTGTAGCGGATGAGTGGAGAGAGCGGATGGAGGATATTTTCCTTTCGCTTAGGTGTCCCGACCGGTACAGGGTGGATCTGGCAGTGTTTTACTTGTCAGGAGATGCTCGTGTGTGGTGGAGGTCGGTGACAGCACGGAGGGTGCAGAGGGGTATGTCTTTGGGAGATTTTGTGGGGGAGTTTAACTCCAAGTATTTTCCTCAGGAGGCACTTGATTGTATGGAGGCACGGTTCTTGGGTCTGACTCAGGGGAACCGTACAGTGCGGGAGCTGGATGCAGAGTTCAGTCGGCTTGTAGGGTATGCAGGCAGGGCATGGGAGCCAGAGGCGGCTCAGGTGCGGAGGTTTTTGTTGGCTCTGCGGGATGATTTGAGGACTCGGTGTAGAGTGAGGAGTTATGCTACGAGAGCGGAGTTGGTTGAGGTTGCAGCTGGGATAGAGGATGATTTGAGGTCACAGGTGGTTGTGGTCGGTTCTTCAGTGCAGCCACAGCAGTCTCAGCAGTCTCAGCCGTCTTCTGTTCCTAGCAAGGGCGGCAAGCCTGCGCAAGGGCAGAAGCGGAAGTTTGATGCTATGTAGAGGTCGAGGCACGGGGGTGCGAGATGCTTTGGGTGTGGTAGTAGGGACCACAAGGTGACTAGCTGTCCACAGAGAGGTGAGCAGCGGGCAGTGACAGAGCAGCGGGCGGTGACGGAGCCGCGGACCGATACTCGAGTGTGTTACTACTGCAGAGAGACGGGGCATATCAAGCCTCGTTGTCCCAAGTTGCAGCAGAGGGCAGTAGCAGTGTTGCAGGCTGGAGCTCAGCCAGGGGTGCAGCAGGGTGTGCAGCACGGTGTGCAGCCGGTGGGTTGGATTGAGCCGACGACTCAGGTGTACTCGACCCAGGAGCCCGGTGGCACTAGTGCAGGAGCGATCACAGGTATAACTTCTGAGATTCGAACTTAGTCAATTCAATAGTTCAGATTATATTTGTTTTTGCTTGTGGTCAAGTGTTAGGTTCTCAACACATGAGATTTGTGTAGGGACCTTGTTGGTGGGCGGGTTTAAGTCCCATGTTATGTTTGATTCTGGAGCTTCTCATAGCTTCATTACTCCGGAGTGTGCCGTGAGTGCGGGGATCAGAAGGGATTCTGGAGAGCGTTCAGGAGCTGTCAGAGTTGCTGGAGGCAAGTTTCTGAGGGTTATTGGACGAGCTGGAGGAGTTGATATTCAGATCGCAGGAGAGTCGTGGCCAGCGGATTTACTTATCAGTCCAGTGGAGTTGTATGACGTCATTCTTGGTATGGATTGGTTGCATCGGTATAAGGTGCATTTGGATTGCTATCGGGGTAGAGTGGAGTTTGAGCGTCCAGGAGGGAAGTTGGTTTTTCAGGGTATTAGACCGACTTCGGGGAGTCTCGTGATCTCAGCCGTTCAGGCAGGGAAGATGATCGAGAAGGGCCGTGAGGCCTATTTGGTTACTATATATATGCCAGAGTCAGTGGGGAAGTCTACGGTTGTGGAGGACTTTGAGGATGTATTCCAGTCATTGCAGGGATTACCACCATCTCGGTCGGATCCTTTTACCATTGAGCTGGAACCGGGGACGATGCCGTTATCCAAGGCTCCTTACAGGATGGCTCCAGCAGAGATGGCAGAGCTGAAGAAGCAGCTGGAGGATTTGTTGGGCAAGGGTTTTATCCGTCCTAGTTGTTCACCGTGGGGAGCTCCGGTGTTGTTTGTTAAGAAGAAGGATGGGAGTTTTCGGTTGTGTATTGACTACCGGGGTTTGAACCGAGTTACTGTGAAGAACAAGTACCCTCTCCCGAGGATTGATGAGTTGTTGGATCAGTTGAGGGGTGCTACTTGGTTCTCCAAGATCGACTTGGCTTCAGGTTATCATCAGATCCCTATTCATGAGACAGATGTGAGGAAGACAGCCTTCAGGACGAGATATCGGCACTATGAGTTTGTGGTGATGCCGTTTGGGTTGACAAACGCGCCAGCTGCGTTTATGAGATTGATGAACAGCGTGTTCCAGGAGTTTCTGGACGTGTCAGTCATCATTTTCATCGACGACATCCTGGTATATTCTAAGAGTCCTGAGGAGCATGCAGTACATCTGAGAGCAGTGTTGGAGAAGCTGCGGGAGCAGAAGTTGTTTGCTAAGCTGAGTAAGTGCAGTTTCTGGCAGCGTGAGATGGGGTTCTTGGGTCATATTGTTTCAGCTGAGGGAGTTTCAGTGGATCCAGAGAAGATTCAGTCCATCAGGGAGTGGCCGAGGCCGCAGAGTGCCACTGAGATTCGGAGTTTCCTGGGGTTAGCAGGTTACTACAGGAGGTTTGTTCGGGGTTTTGCGAGTATGGCTCAGCCGATGACTAAGCTTACAGGGAAGGATGTCCCGTTTGTGTGGTCACCAGAGTGTGAGGCAAGTTTTGCAAGTCTCAAGCAGATGTTGACTACCACGCCGGTGTTAGCATTGCCTGAGCAGGACGAGCCTTATGTTGTGTATACAGATGCTTCTAGAGTGGGGTTGGGTTGTGTACTTATGCAGCAGGGGAAGGTTATAGCTTATGCTTCGCGGCAGTTGCGGAAGCATGAAGCTAATTACCCTACTCATGATATGGAGATGGCAGCAGTGATCTTTGCTCTTAAGATTTGGAGATCCTATCTGTATGGTGGGAAGGTACAGGTATTTACAGATCACAAGAGTCTGAAGTATATCTTTACTCAACCTGAGCTGAATTTGAGGCAGAGGCGTTGGATGGAGTTAGTAGCAGATTATGATTTGGACATAGCTTACCATCCTGGTAAAGCTAATCTGGTTGCAGATGCCTTGAGTCGGAAGCGGGTGGCTTCGGCTCAGGAGCAGGATATGGAGGTGTTGGTAGGTGAGATTAGTGCATTGAGTTTGTGTGCTATCTCACAAGAACCTTTGGGTTTGGAGGCAGTTGATAGAGCAGATTTGTTGAGTAGAGTGAGGTTAGCTCAGGAGAGTGATGAGGGGCTGGTGAATGCCTCTAAGGCTGCGGGTGCAGAGTATCAGGTTTCTGCTAATGGTACTATCCTTGTGCATGGTCGGATCTGTGTGCCCAAGGGTGAGGATTTGAGGCAGGAGATACTGAGAGAGGCTCATTCGAGCAAGTTCTCTATTCATCCAGGGGCGACCAAGATGTACCGTGATCTCAAGCGGTATTATCACTGGGTCGGGATGAAGAAGGACGTAGCTGACTGGGTGGCGAAGTGTGATACTTGCCAGCTGGTGAAGGCGGAGCATCAGGTTCCTGGTGGTTTGTTACAGAGTTTACCCATTCCAGAGTGGAAGTGGGATTTGATCACGATGGACTTCGTGGTAGGTTTACCTGTGTCGAGGACATTTGATGCTATTTGGGTCATTGTGGACCGTTTGACTAAGTCTGCACATTTTCTGGCCATCAAGAAAACTGATGGAGCAGCGGTTTTGGCCAAGAAGTATGTGAGGGAGATAGTCAGATTGCATGGTGTGCCTGTTAGCATTGTGTCTGATAGAGATTCCAAGTTCACTTCGGTGTTCTGGAGGGCGTTTCAGGCAGAGTTGGGCACGAAAGTGCATATGAGTACAGCCTACCATCCTCAGACGGACGGTCAGTCAGAGAGGACGATCCAGATTTTGGAGGATTTATTGAGGATGTGTGTGCTGGATTGGGGTGGTCATTGGGCAGATCACTTGAGTTTGGTGGAGTTTGCTTATAACAACAGCTACCAGGCTAGTATTGGGATGGCTCCTTATGAGGCCCTGTATGGGAGGCCGTGTCGTACACCTTTATGTTGGACTCAGGTGGGGGAGAGGAGCATATTTGGTGCAGATTTTGTTCAGGAGACCTCGGAGAAGATTCGGGTTTTGAGGCTGAACATGAAGGAGGCTCAGGATCGGCAGAAGAGCTATGCTGATAAGAGGAGAAAGGATCTTGAGTTTCAGGTTGGTGATAGAGTGTACCTCAAGATGGCCATGTTGCGGGGTCCGAACAGGTCTTTGACAGAGACTAAGTTGAGTCCGAGGTACATGGGTCCGTTCAGAGTGGTTGAGCGGGTGGGACCAGTGGCATATAGGATGGAGTTGCCTGAGGTTATGCGTGCGTTCCACAAGGTATTTCATGTGTCGATGCTGAGGAAGTGTCTTCACGAGGGTGATCAGTTGTTGGCTAAGATTCCTGAGGATCTTCAGCCTAACATGACTTTAGAGGCGAGACCAGTGAGGGTGCTCGAGAGGAGAGTCAAGGAACTTCGGAAGAAGAAGATTCCTTTGATGAGAGTCCTGTGGGACTGTGACGGAGTAGAGGAGCAGACTTGGGAGCCCGAGGCGAGGATGAAGGCAAGGTTTAAGAAGTGGTTTGAGAAGCAGACCGCTTGAGCTTGTCTAGCCGGGTCCGAGTTGTAGTCCGTGGCTGGAGCGGGTACGGAGTATTCCAGCCCATCTCTCTTGATATTTGGTCGCTTAGGGGTGGTTGGTTGTGCGACTAAGTATCGAGATGAGGTGGTGCTCGGGATGCGGGTTGTTGGCTCCGGTTGTTGTATTTTTGGTTTTTCTGATGTAATTTCGTTGAGATTGTAACGATTATGACATTTTGAGATTAATAAGATGAGTATTTTTCTTTATGTTTGACTGTTGCTGTCATGGGAAAAAGAGAAATAGCTCGGGTTTCTATTTTTGGAAAGTTTCCATAAATAGAAAGTTTCCATAAATAGGAAGTTTCTAAAATGGGAATGTTTTGTGGAAATGTGAGGTAGATCTAGCCGGGAGATACTCGTTAGCATCAGTATTTGTTTTGCTCTAGGCCGTGTGGGCCCAACTCACGTGATACCGATAGCTCGATGGACTTTGTGGCCAGAGAGTGGGAGTGGTATGTTGCTTCGGATGACGATCCGAGAGCGCGCTTGAGGGTGACGACCCAAGAGCGGGATATGTGAGGCTCCTTGGATACCTTAGCTGTGAGCCGAGGCTCGGCAGTGAGCCGGTATGTCTCGAGGGTTGCGACCCGAGAGCGGGGGGAGTGAAACAACCCTTCCCTTTTTTTTTTTTTTTTCTAAATACCTTAATTTACTAGTGGTCCCATACCCACTAACATCCTAACATCAATCAATAACCGCGGATAATCAAATAGAACAAATTCCATTAAACCAAAAGAATTCCAACATTCAAATCCAATAACCAATAACATCAATCAAATAAAGAGATAACCAACAACTAACATCCTACAATGTTCCTTTGACCTAATCTAGCAACCTAACAACAGCTAGACCACAATCAATCAAGTCTCTAGAACACCCCTTCATCATCGCCTTGATTCCACGATCACACTTTGCCTTTACCTGCACATCACAAACAACAATTGAGATGCGTAAGTATTATCATAAATACTTAGTGAGGCCGTCCTCCCATCTACTGGGTTATACACACAAGCATATGAGACTCCCAAGTCAACAAACAACAATAACACAATCAACATATCAAACCAGGAAAATAAGACTCGGCAGGTACTAGTGTCGACCGATGCTCAATCGGTGTCGACCGATGCTACAGGAACTGGTGTCGACCGATGCCGGAATGGTGACGATCGATGCTACTCGAGACGGTGCCGATCGATGCTCCACAAAAGTGGTATCGATCGACGCCTCTTCTGCAGTCACGATCTGCGCGAAACTCAGCGACGAACTCCGATCCCAATCAACACAGAATCGACTCCAAACACGTCTAATCATCTCGGAATTCACTAGAAATCACAAATACAATGTACCCAAGCAAGCAAACACACAAAATAACAAGGAATCACACAAAACAAGGGAGATCTCATGCTTAGATCAACCATGGTCAAGCACTCACCTCTTTCCAGGAAGATTCTGAACAGTAGGAACGAAATCCTCACTCCTAGCAAGCTTCTAACTCTTTCCCAGCTCCAAACTCTCAAGAACAGCAAGTAATCTCCCAAACTTCTCCCAAAAGCTTAAGAACTCTCTCTCCTTTCTTTTTCTCTCAACAGCGGCGAGTACAAACAAATAATACGACCTAGGATCGTTTTTCCCCTTTTTCACACGATTAGGGTTTTAAATCAAACCAAACCGAACCAATTCAGCAATTAAATCAAACCCGACCAAACCGGAAAACATGGTGTCGATCGATGCCACCAAGGGTGTCGATCGACACCCACACCAAAATACACAAATTGGTTCGCGGGCGTTACAATTCTCCCCCACCAATATGGATTCCTCCCCGAATCCCGCAATACCGTCCATCTGCCAAGGACCTCCGTGCCACCGTCATCATGGCCCGCACGTCCCCAGACTGGACTAAACACCATCAGTCAAAGTTTCCCGTGCCACTGTCGCAACAGCCCGCACACCTCCGACTGACCCTCGAGGTCTCCCTCTAGCCAATATACTCGCATCATAACACTATCTGCTCACAACTCAGTGCTTCCCCCGTCCGTGGTCGTAACCAACGAATCATGCCGGCTCGCTATCAGGCCAACCGCCTTAAGCTACGGCATCCAGGAAGTCACCCACACACACTCCCCCCGCTCTCGGGTCGCAACCCTCGAGACATACCGGCTCACTGCCGAGCCTCAGCTCACAGCTACGGTATCCAGGGAGCCTCACATATCCCGCTCTTGGGTCGTCACCCTCAAGCGCGCTCTCGGATCGTCATCCGAAGCAACATACCACTCCCACTCTCTGGCCACAAAGTCCATCGAGCTATCGGTATCACGTGAGTTGGGCCCACACGGCCTAGAGCAAAACAAATACTGATGCTAACGAGTATCTCCCGGCTAGATCTACCTCACATTTCCACAAAACATTCCCATTTTAGAAACTTCCTATTTATGGAAACTTTCTATTTATGGAAACTTTCCAAAAATAGAAACCCGAGCTATTTCTCTTTTTCCCATGACAGCAACAGTCAAACATAAAGAAAAATACTCATCTTATTAATCTCAAAATGTCATAATCGTTACAATCTCAACGAAATTACATCAGAAAAACCAAAAATACAACAACCGGAGCCAACAACCCGCATCCCGAGCACCACCTCATCTCGATACTTAGTCGCACAACCAACCACCCCTAAGCGACCAAATATCAAGAGAGATGGGCTGGAATACTCCGTACCCGCTCCAGCCACGGACTACAACTCGGACCCGGCTAGACAAGCTCAAGCGGTCTGCTTCTCAAACCACTTCTTAAACCTTGCCTTCATCCTCGCCTCGGGCTCCCAAGTCTGCTCCTCTACTCCGTCACAGTCCCACAGGACTCTCATCAAAGGAATCTTCTTCTTCCGAAGTTCCTTGACTCTCCTCTCGAGCACCCTCACTGGTCTCGCCTCTAATGTCATGTTAGGCTGAAGATCCTCAGGAATCTTAGCCAACAACTGATCACCCTCGTGAAGACACTTCCTCAGCATCGACACATGAAATACCTTGTGGAACGCACGCATAACCTCAGGCAACTCCAGCCTATATGTCACTGGTCCCACCCGCTCAACCACTCTGAACGGACCCATGTACCTCGGACTCAACTTAGTCTCTGTCAAAGACCTGTTCGGATCCCGCAACATGGCCATCTTGAGGTACACTCTATCACCAACCTGAAACTCAAGATCCTTTCTCCTCTTATCAGCATAGCTCTTCTGCCGATCCTGAGCCTCCTTCATGTTCAGCCTCAAAACCCGAATCTTCTCCGAGGTCTCCTGAACAAAATCTGCACCAAATATGCTCCTCTCCCCCACCTGAGTCCAACATAAAGGTGTACGACACGGCCTCCCATACAGGGCCTCATAAGGAGCCATCCCAATACTAGCCTGGTAGCTGTTGTTATAAGCAAACTCCACCAAACTCAAGTGATCTGCCCAATGACCACCCCAATCCAGCACACACATCCTCAATAAATCCTCCAAAATCTGGATCGTCCTCTCTGACTGACCGTCCGTCTGAGGATGGTAGGTTGTACTCATATGCACTTTCGTGCCCAACTCTGCCTGAAACGCCCTCCAGAACACCGAAGTGAACTTGGAATCTCTATCAGACACAATGCTAACAGGCACACCATGCAATCTGACTATCTCCCTCACATACTTCTTGGCCAAAACCGCTGCTCCATCAGTTTTCTTGATGGCCAGAAAATGTGCAGACTTAGTCAAACGGTCCACAATGACCCAAATAGCATCAAATGTCCTCGACACAGGTAAACCTACCACGAAGTCCATCGTGATCAAATCCCACTTCCACTCTGGAATGGGTAAACTCTGTAACAAACCACCAGGAACCTGATGCTCCGCCTTCACCAGCTGGCAAGTATCACACTTCGCCACCCAGTCAGCTACGTCCTTCTTCATCCCGACCCAGTGATAATACCGCTTGAGATCACGGTACATCTTGGTCGCCCCTGGATGAATAGAGAACTTGCTCGAATGAGCCTCTCTCAGTATCTCCTGCCTCAAATCCTCACCCTTGGGCACACAGATCCGACCATGCACAAGGATAGTACCATTAGCAGAAACCTGATACTCTGCACCCGCAGCCTTAGAGGCATTCACCAGCCCCTCATCACTCTCCTGAGCTAACCTCACTCTGCTCAACAAATCTGCTCTATCAACTGCCTCCAAACCCAAAGGTTCTTGTGAGATAGCACACAAACTCAATGCACTAATCTCACCTACCAACACCTCCATATCCTGCTCCTGAGCCGAAGCCACCCGCTTCCGACTCAAGGCATCTGCAACTAGATTAGCTTTACCAGGATGGTAAGCTATGTCCAAATCATAATCTGCTACTAACTCCATCCAACGCCTCTGCCTCAAATTCAGCTCAGGCTGAGTAAAGATATACTTCAGACTCTTGTGATCTGTAAATACCTGTACCTTCCCACCATACAGATAGGATCTCCAAATCTTAAGAGCAAAGATCACTGCTGCCATCTCCAAATCATGAGTAGGGTAATTAGCTTCATGCTTCCGCAACTGCCGCGAAGCATAAGCTATAACCTTCCCCTGCTGCATAAGTACACAACCCAACCCCACTCTAGAAGCATCTGTATACACAACATAAGGCTCGTCCTGCTCAGGCAATGCTAACACCGGCGTGGTAGTCAACATCTGCTTGAGACTTGCAAAACTTGCCTCACACTCTGGTGACCACACAAACGGGACATCCTTCCCTGTAAGCTTAGTCATCGGCTGAGCCATACTCGCAAAACCCCGAACAAACCTCCTGTAGTAACCTGCTAACCCCAGGAAACTCCGAATCTCAGTGGCACTCTGCGGCCTCGGCCACTCCCTGATGGACTGAATCTTCTCTGGATCCACTAAAACTCCCTCAGCTGAAACAATATGACCCAAGAACCCCATCTCACGCTGCCAGAAACTGCACTTACTCAGCTTAGCAAACAACTTCTGCTTCCGCAGCTTCTCCAACACTGCTCTCAGATGTACTGCATGCTCCTCAGGACTCTTAGAATATACCAGGATGTCGTCGATGAAAATGATGACTGACACGTCCAGAAACTCCTGGAACACGCTGTTCATCAATCTCATAAACGCAGCTGGCGCGTTTGTCAACCCAAACGGCATCACCACAAACTCATAGTGCCCATATCTCGTCCTGAAGGCTGTCTTCCTCACATATGTCTCATGAATAGGGATCTGATGATAACCTGAAGCCAAGTCGATCTTGGAGAACCAAGTAGCACCCCTCAACTGATCCAACAACTCATGAATCCTCGGGAGAGGGTACTTGTTCTTCACAGTAACTCGGTTCAAACCCCGGTAGTCAATACACAACCGAAAACTCCCATCCTTCTTCTTAACAAACAACACCGGAGCTCCCCACGGTGAACAACTAGGACGGATAAAACCCTTGCCCAACAAATCCTCCAGTTGCTTCTTCAGCTCTGCCATCTCTGCTGGAGCCATCCTGTAAGGAGCCTTGGATAACGGCATCGTCCCCGGTTCCAGCTCAATGGTAAAAGGATCTGACCGAGATGGTGGTAATCCCTGCAATGACTGGAATACATCCTCAAAGTCCTCCACAACCGGAATACCGCTAACCGTAGACTTCCCCACTGACTCTGGCATAGATATAGTAACCAAATAGGCCTCACGGCCCTTCTCGATCATCTTCCCTGCCTGAACGGCTGAGATCACGTGACTCCCCGAAGTCGGTCTAATACCCTGAAAAACCAACTTCCCTCCTGGACGCTCAAACTCCACTCTACCCCGATAGCAATCCAAATGCACCTTATACCGATGCAACCAATCCATACCAAGAATGACGTCATACAACTCCACTGGACTGATAAGTAAATCCGCTGGCCACGACTCTCCTGCGATCTGAATATCAACTCCTCCAGCTCGTCCAATAACCCTCAGAAACTTGCCTCCAGCAACTCTGACAGCTCCTGAACGCTCTCCAGAATCCCCTCTGATCCCTGCACTCACGGCACACTCCGGAGTAATGAAGCTATGAGAAGCTCCAGAATCAAACATAACATGGGACTTAAACCCGCCCACCAACAAGGTCCCTACACAAATCTCATGTGTTGAGAACCTAACACTTGACCACAAGCAAAAACAAATATAATCTGAACTATTGAATTGACTAAGTTCGAATCTCAGAAGTTATACCTGTGATCGCTCCTGCACTAGTGCCACCGGGCTCCTGGGTCGAGTACACCTGAGTCGTCGGCTCAATCCAACCCACCGGCTGCACACCGTGCTGCACACCCTGCTGCACCCCTGGCTGAGCTCCAGCCTGCAACACTGCTACTGCCCTCTGCTGCAACTTGGGACAACGAGGCTTGATATGCCCCGTCTCTCTGCAGTAGTAACACACTCGAGTATCGGTCCGCGGCTCCGTCACCGCCCGCTGCTCTGTCACTGCCCGCTGCTCACCTCTCTGTGGACAGCTAGTCACCTTGTGGTCCCTACTACCACACCCAAAGCCTCTCGCACCCCCGTGCCTCGACCTCTGCATAGCATCAAACTTCCGCTTCTGCCCTTGCGCAGGCTTGCCGCCCTTGCTAGGAACAGAAGACGGCTGAGACTGCTGAGACTGCTGTGGCTGCACTGAAGAACCGACCACAACCACCTGTGACCTCAAATCATCCTCTATCCCAGCTGCAACCTCAACCAACTCCGCTCTCGTAGCATAACTCCTCACTCTACACCGAGTCCTCAAATCATCCCGTAGAGCCAACAAAAACCTCCGCACCTGAGCCGCCTCTGGCTCCATGCCCTGCCTGCATACCCTACAAGCCGACTGAACTCTGCATCCAGCTCCCGCACTGTACGGTTCCCCTGAGTCAGACCCAAGAACCGTGCCTCCATACGATCAAGTGCCTCCTGAGGAAAATACTTGGAGTTAAACTCCCCCACAAAATCTCCCCAAGACATACCCCTCTGCACCCTCCGTGCTGTCACCGACCTCCACCACACACGAGCATCTCCTGACAAGTAAAACACTGCCAGATCCATCCTGTACCGGTCGGGACACCTAAGCGAAAGGAAAATATCCTCCATCCGCTCTCTCCACTCATCCGCTACACTCGGATCGGTACTTCCTGAGAAATACCCTGCTCCCACATGCCGCAGCTGCTCCATCATCCGAACATACTGAGCATCCACTACCTCGGCCCCCGGCTGCACACCTGCCTGCAAACCCGCTGCAGGCTGCACCACTGGAACCTGTCCACCACCCACGGGCGGCACTACCGGATCCTGCCCACCAACCACTGGCGGCACAACTGCTGGAAGTCGCTGCAAAGCCTGAGCTACCTGAGCTAGCAAGTCCATCAAGACATCCTCCCTGCCTGGAGCACCTCCCGCTGCAACCCCCACACCCGGGGCAACACCGTGACCGACACCGGGCCCATCCGCCCTGCCGTCACCCAAACCAGCCTGGTCTCCAGACACACTAGGATGAACCTGTGACTCCGCCACCTCCTCACTGGCCATGCTCTGGGTCACACTCACACTGGCCTCAGGAACCTGACCTCGTCCCCGACCACGACCACGACCACGCCCACGACCACGACCGCGACCAACAGCATCCTCACCCCTAACCATCTGTATCATCCAAGAACAGAAGGCTAAGCAAACAATAATTCTAATACACAAGAAACACAACACACCGTGGAATCACAATCAGGCTCGAAGAGGATGTTCTAGGACTTCATGCCACACACAATTGCCAATCACACAATCAATTATAGCATGTAATCCTAAACATCAACAGCAAAAGCACAATGAACCCTAGACCTAGAACCGTAAGGGCTCTGATACCAAATTGAAACAACCCTTCCTTTTTTTTTTTTTTCTAAATACCTTAATTTACTAGTGGTCCCATACCCACTAACTTCCTAACATCAATCAATAACCGCGGATAATCAAATAGAACAAATTCCATTAAACCAAAAGAATTCCAACATTCAAATCCAATAACCAATAACATCAATCAAATAAAGAGATAACCAACAACTAACATCCTACAATGTTCCTTTGACCTAATCTAGCAACCTAACAACAGCTAGACCACAATCAATCAAGTCTCTAGAACACCCCTTCATCATCGCCTTGATTCCACGATCACACTTTGCCTTTACCTGCACATCACAAACAACAATTGAGATGCGTAAGTATTATCATAAATACTTAGTGAGGCCGTCCTCCCATCTACTGGGTTATACACACAAGCATATGAGACTCCCAAGTCAACAAACAACAATAACACAATCAACATATCAAACCAGGAAAATAAGACTCGGCAGGTACTAGTGTCGACCGATGCTCAATCGGTGTCGACCGATGCTACAGGAACTGGTGTCGACCGATGCCGGAATGGTGACGATCGATGCTACTCGAGACGGTGCCGATCGATGCTCCACAAAAGTGGTATCGATCGACGCCTCTTCTGCAGTCACGATCTGCGCGAAACTCAGCGACGAACTCCGATCCCAATCAACACATAATCGACTCCAAACACGTCTAATCATCTCGGAATTCACTAGAAATCACAAATACAATGTACCCAAGCAAGCAAACACCACAAATAACAAGGAATCACACAAAACAAGGGAGATCTCATGCTTAGATCAACCATGGTCAAGCACTCACCTCTTTCCAGGAAGATTCTGAACAGTAGGAACGAAATCCTCACTCCTAGCAAGCTTCTAACTCTTTCCCAGCTCCAAAACTCTCAAGAACAGCAAGTAATCTCCCAAACTTCTCCCAAAAGCTTAAGAACTCTCTCTCCTTTCTTTTTCTCTCAACAGCGGCGAGTACAAACAAATAATACGACCTAGGGTCGTTTTTCCCCTTTTTCACACGATTAGGGTTTTAAATCAAACCAAACCGAACCAATTCGGCAATTAAATCAAACCCGACCAAACCGGAAAACATGGTGTCGATCGATGCCACCAAGGGTGTCGATCGACACCCACACCAAAATACACAAATTGGTTCGCGGGCGTTACAGGGAGTGTGTGTGTGTGACTTCCTGGATGCCGTAGCTTAAGGCGGTTGGCCTGATAGCGAGCCGGCATGATTCGTTGGTTGCGACCACGGACGGGGGAAGCACTGAGTTGTGAGCAGATAGTGTTATGATGCGAGTATATTGGCTAGAGGGAGACCTCGAGGGTCAGTCGGAGGTGTGCGGGCTGTTGCGACAGTGGCACGGGAAACCTTGACTGATGGTGTTTAGTCCGGTCTGGGGACGTGCGGGCCGTGATGACGGTGGCACGGAGGTCCTTGGCAGATGGACGGTATTGCGGGATTCGGGGACGAATCCATATTGGTGGGGGAGAATTGTAACGCCCGCGAACCAATTTGTGTATTTTTGTGTGGGTGTCGATCGACACCCTTGGTGGCATCGATCGACACCATGTTTTCCGGTTTGGTCGGGTTTGATTTAATTGCCGAATTGGTTCGGTTTGGTTCAATTAAAATCCCTAAATCGTGTGTAAAAGGGGAAAAACGACCCTAGGTCGTATTATTTGTTTGTACTCGCCGCTTTTGAGAGGAAAAGAAAGGAGAGAGAGTTCTTAAGCTTTTGGGAGAAATTTGGGAGATTACTTGCTGTTCCTGAGAGTTTTGGAGCTGGGAAAGAGTTAGAAGCTTGCTAGGAGTGAGGATTTCGTTCCTACTGTTCAGAATCTTCCTGTTCTTGAGGTGAGTGCTTGACCATGGTTGATCTAAGCATGAGATCTCCCTTGTTTTGTGTGATTCCTTGTTATTTGTGGTGTTTGCTTGCTTGGGTACATTGTATTTGTGATTTCTAGTGAATTCCGAGATGATTAGACGTGTTTGGAGTCGATTCTGTGTTGATTGGGATCGGAGTTCGTCGCTGAGTTTCGCGCAGATCGTGACTGCAGAAGAGGCGTCGATCGATACCACTTTTGTGGAGCATCGATCGGCACCGTCTCGAGTAGCATCGATCGTCACCATTCCGGCATCGGTCGACACCAGTTCCTGTAGCATCGGTCGACACCGATTGAGCATCGGTCGACACTAGTACCTGCCGAGTCTTATTTTCCTGGTTTGATATGTTGATTGTGTTATTGTTGTTTGTTGACTTGGGAGTCTCATATGCTTGTGTGTATAACCCAGTAGATGGGAGGACGGCCTCACTAAGTATTTATGATAATACTTACGCATCTCAATTGTTGTTTGTGATGTGCAGGTAAAGGCAAAGTGTGATCGTGGAATCAAGGCGATGATGAAGGGGTGTTCTAGAGACTTGATTGATTGTGGTCTAGCTGTTGTTAGGTTGCTAGATTAGGTCAAAGGAACATTGTAGGATATTAGTTGTTGGTTATCTCTTTATTTGATTGATGTTATTGGTTATTGGATTTGAATGTTGGAATTCTTTTGGTTTAATGGAATTTGTTCTATTTGATTATCCGCGGTTATTGATTGATGTTAGGATGTTAGTGGGTATGGGACCACTAGTAAATTAAGGTATTTAGAAAAAAAAAAAAAAGGGAAGGGTTGTTTCACTACCGCACAGTGTCGATATATGCCCAGTTTGCTGGTGTCGACCGACACCAAGTGGTATCGATCGACACTCCCTCTGCAACTGCGATCCGCGCGAAGTCGAGAGTCGAATCTCGCTCCCAAATCTCCTCCAAATCGTCCAATACTCAAAACCCAAGCCTTATACCTCCATAGGAACCTGTAACAACCAATCCCCAGCAAGAAAAACACACAAACAAGCAACAACAAGCAAGAACAAAGGAATCAAAGGCTTAGATTAGCCATGGTCATGCACTCACCTTCTAAAATGAAAATGAACCGTTAACTATCAAATCCCTCCGGTTAAAAGCTATTCCCAGGCGTCACGAAGCTTCCCACAAAAGTTCAGCACGATCAGATCTCAGATGAAACCGCAATCGATCCCGAAACTCCCGCTGGTCTCAAACCGCGACAGAGAAGAAATGCCCCACAAAACTGCCGATATCTCCTAGAATATTAACCCAAATTCACTTCTGTAAAAAGGAGAGTGTACGAAAATCTCTTAGCTACAACCCTACCAAAACTCAATACTTTTCAAAACGATTTGATTATACATATCCTCCTTCTCCCAAACCCTGATGATTCTGTTCCTTTTTGCTTTGAACACCAAAATCAAGTTTACTCTTCCTTCTCCTTTTTCTCTTTGTTTTCAGCGGCTAGGCAACAACAAAACACGATCTAGGTCGTTCTCCCACTTAAATATCACGGTTTAATGGTTTTTCCTAAACCAAACCGGTCCAAATCGATTAAAAACTCAATCTGGTCGAACCAGAAAATCAGTGGTGTCGATCGACACCCTCACCCAAAACACTCAAATTGGTTTGCGGGTGTTACAATTCTCCCCCACCAAACTGGATTCGTCCTCGAATCTCGAACAACCATCAGCCAAGGACTCCCGTGCAACCGTCTCCACGGCCCGCACTCCTCTGACTGATCTACAGAAGGTCACCTCTAGGCAATAGACTCACGCTCCAGGCGTCATTTGCTCTTGACTTTTTGGACTTTCCTTTACTCATAGGCCTAAACCTTGAGTTTTATTGGCTCCTCATCAGACCTAAGTCTGCATGCCAAATGTTGGCTCCTCATCAGGCCAAAGCCCGCATGCCATAATATATAAGAAAAAGTCCAAACTCGTCTCTCGGTTGCCACCCTACAGCGCGCCCCCGGATCGTCATCCGAAGTCGATATACCAACCATACCCCCGAGCCACAAAGTCTCTGAATATGGCAGTACTAGGAGAACCTAAGTCCCCCAAGAGTTGCGAGCAAACGATTTTGAACACGTCTGAGTCCTATCCCTATCCAGGTTTCCTTCCCGTGGCTCGCGTAAAAACATCTCAATGTCCTACCAACCACATATTCCCTCACTGGAATACCTCATGACCACACAAGGATCATATACACGCCACAAGGGCCGCCACAAAGGCCAAACAAATGTCCTAAAGAGGACCGCCACCAAGGCCAAACAAATGTCCTAAAGAGAACCGCCACCAAGGCCAAACAAATGTCCTAAAGAGGACCGCCACCAAGGCACTCTGGCTAAACAGCCCGCCACAAAGGCCATCTATCCCGAAGGACCGTCACAAGACCATCTGTCCCAAAGGACCGTCACAAAGACACTCTGGC
The DNA here is from genome assembly GCF_030686135.1 of Camelina sativa. NCBI lineage: Eukaryota > Viridiplantae > Streptophyta > Magnoliopsida > Brassicales > Brassicaceae > Camelina > Camelina sativa. Next base: position 15,368,898 of record NC_141896.1, on the reverse strand, counting down.
TAAACAGCCCGCCACAAAGGCCATCTGTCCCGAAGGACCGTCACAAAGACCATCTGTCCCGAAGGACCGTCACAAAGACACTCTGGCTAAACAGCCCGCCACAAAGGCCATCTGTCCCGAAGGACCGTCACAAAGACACTCTGGCTAAACAGCCCGCCACAAAGGCCAAACAAATGTCCTAGAAAGGACCGCCACCAAGGCCACACAAATGTCCTAAAGAGGACCGTCACAAAGACACTCAGGCTAAAAAGCCCGTCACAAAGACCACACATTGTCTAAAAAGACCGCCACCCATGGGCACACTGACTCAAAAGTCCGCCACTAAGACCACACACAAGCCACCTTTAAGGCTCTCTACCGCTAAAATGGACAAATTCTAACTCCCATAAAACTTTCCATATTTAGCACTTTCCATTTTTGGAAACTTTCCATTTTTGGAAACTTTCCAGTTTTGGAAACTTCTCCTTCAGGAAACTTTCCTTCACAACCTCGCCTCACGGAAACTTTGTACCCCAACACCACCTCATCTTGTTACTGAGTCGCACAACCAACCACCCCAAGCGACCGAGTAACAAGAGAGATAGACTGGAATACTCCTTCTCCCAAACCCTGACGATTTGATTTGATTATACATATCCTCCTTCTCCCAAACCCTGACGATTCTGTTCCTTTTTGCTTTGAACACCAAAATCAAGTTTACTCTTCCTTCTCCTTTTTCTCTTTGTTTTCAGCGGCTAGGCAACAACAAAACACGACCTAGGTCGTTCTCCCACTTAAATATCACGGTTTAATGCTTTTTCCTAAACCAAACCGGTCCAAATCGATTAAAAACTCAATCTGGTCGAACCAGAAAATCGATTTTAAACTCTCCACATATATCTCAAACTCTTACAATTAGTTAGTTGCATTGGATTAAGACACATTTTAACCCCAAAAACACTAACAAAGCTGTTTAGTGCTTCTAAGCAATGTTTTCTTGGTTTTAGCCTGTTTTTGGACAAAATGGGTATAAGTGGCTTTTAAACTCTCCACATCTATCTCAAACTCTTACAATTAGTTAGTTGCATTGGATTAAGACACATTTTAACCCCAAAAACACTAACAAAGTTGTTTAGTGCTTCTAAGCAATGTTTTGTTGGTTTTAGCCTGTTATGGGACAAAATGGGTATAAGTGGCTTTTAAACTATCCACATCTATCTCAAACTCTTATAATTAGTTAGTTGCATTGAATTAAGACACATTTTAACCCCATAAACACTAACAAAGCTGTTTAGTGCTTCTAAGCAATGTTTTCTTTGTTTTAGCCTGTTTTGGGACAAAATGGGTATAAGTGGCTTGTAAATTCTCCACATCTATCTCAAACTCTTATAATTAGTTAGTTGCATTGGATTAAGACACATTTTAACCCCAGAAACACTAAAAAAGCTGTTTAGGGCTTCTAAGCAATGTTTTCTTGGTTTTAGCCCATTGTTGGTCAAAATGGGTATAAATGGCTTTTAAACTCTCCACATCTTTCTCAAACTCTTACAATTAGTTAGTTGCATTGGATTAAGACACATTTTAACCCCTGAAACACTAACAAAGCTGTTTAGTGCTTCTAAGCAATTTTATTGGTTTTAGCCTTTTTGGGACAAAATGTGTATAAGTGGCTGTTAAACTCTCCACATCCATCTCAAACTCTTATAATTAGTCAGTTGCATTGGATTAAGAAACATTTTAACCCCAGAAACACGAACAAAGCTGTTTAGTGCTTCTAAGCAATGTTTTCTTGGTTTTAGCCTGTTATGGGACAAAATGGGTATAAGTGGCTTTTAAACTATCCACATCTATCTCAAACTCTTATAAATAGTTAGTTTCGTTGGATTAAGACACCTTTTAACCCCAGAAACACTAACAAAGCTGTTTAGTGCTTCTAAGTAATGTTTTCTTGGTTTTAGCCTGTTTTGGGACAAAATGGGTATAAGTGGCTTTTAAACTATCGACATCTATCTCAAACTCTTATAATTAGTTAGTTGCATTAGATTAAGACACATTTTAACCCTATAAACACTAACAAAGCTGTTTAGTGCTTCTAAGCAATGTGTTCTTGTTTATAACCTGTTTTGGGACAAAATGGGTATAAGTGGCTTTTTTAAACTCTCCACATCTATCTCAAACTCTTTTAATTAGTCAGTTGCATTGGATTAAGACACATTTTAACCCCAGAAACACTAACATAGCTGTTTACAGCTTCTAAGCAAAGTTTTGTTGGTTTTAGCCTGTATTGAGAAAAAATGGGTATAAGTGGCTTTTAAACTATCCACATTTATCTCAAACTCTTATAATTAGTTAGTTGCATTAGATTAAGACAAATTTTAACCCCATAAACACTAACATAGCTGTTTACACTTTCTAAGCAATGTTTTCTTGGTTTTAGCCTGTTTTGGGACAAATTGTGTATTGGATTTGTGTATTGGCTTTGAAACTCTCCACATCTATCTCAAACTCTTATAATTAGTTAGTTGCATTGGATTAAGACACATTTTATCCCCAGAAACACTAACAAAGCTGTTTGGTGCTTCTAAGCAATGTTTTCTTGGTTTTAGCCTGTATTGGGACAAAATGGGTATAAAAGGCTTTTAAACTTTCCACATCTATCTCAAACTCTTATAATTAGTTAGTTGCATTGGATTAAGACACATTTTAACCCCAGAAACATTAACTAAGCTGTTTAGTGCTTCTAAGCAATGTTTTCTTGGTTTTAGCCAGTTTTGGGACAAAATGGGTATAAGTGGCTTTTAAACTCTCCACATCTATCTCAAACTCTTATAATTAGTAAGTTGCATTGGATTAAGACACATTTTAACCCCAGAAACACTAACAAAGCTGTTTAGTGCTTCTAAGCAACGTTTTCTTGGTTTTAGCCTGCTTTGGGACAAAATGGGTATAAATGGCTTTTAAACTCTCCACATCTATCTCAAACTCTTACAATAAGTTAGTTGCATTGGATTAAGACACATTTTAACCCCAGAAACACTAACAAGGCTGTTTAGTGCTTCTAAGCAATGTTTTCTTTGTTTTAGCCTGTTTTAGGAAAAAATGGGTATAAGTGGCTTTTAAACACTCCACATCAATCTCAAACTCTTATAATTAGTCAGTTGCATTGGATTAAGTCACATTTTAACCCCAGAAACACTAACAAAGCTGTTTAGTGCTTCTAAGCAATGTTTTCTTGGTTTTAGCCTGTTTTAGGAAAAAATGGGTATAAGTGGCTTTTAAACTCTCCACATCAATCTCAAACTCTTATAATTAGTCAGTTGCATTGGATTAAGTCACATTTTAACCCCAGAAACACTAACAAAGCTGTTTAGTGCTTCTAGGCAATGTTTTCTTGGTTTTAGCCTGTTATGGGACAAAATGGGTATAAGTGGCTTTTAAACTATCCACATCTATCTCAAACTCTTATAGTTAGTTAGTTTCATTGGATTAAGACACCTTTTAACCCCAGAAACACTAACAAAGCTGTTTAGTGCTTCTAAGTAATGTTTTTTTGGTTTTAGCCTGTTTTGGGACAAAATGGGTATAAGTGGCTTTTAAACTATCCACATCTATCTCAAACTCTTATAATTAGTTAGTTGCATTGGATTAAGACACATTTTAACCCCATAAACACTAACAAAGCTGTTTAGTGCTTCTAAGCAATGTGTTCTTGGTTATAACCTGTTTTGGGACAAAATGGGTATAAGTGGCTTTTTTAAACTCTCCACATCTATCTCAAATTCTTTTAATTAGTCAGTTGCATTGGATTAAGACACATTTTAACCCAAGAAACACTAACATAGCTGTTTACAGCTTCTAAGCAAAGTTTTGTTGGTTTTAGCCTGTATTGAGAAAAAATGGGTATAAGTGGCTTTTAAACTATCCACATTTATCTCAAACTCTTATAATTAGTTAGTTGCATTAGATTAAGACAAATTTTAACCCCATAAACACTAACATAGCTGTTTACACTTTCTAAGCAATGTTTTCTTGGTTTTAGCCTGTTTTGGGACAAATTGTGTATTGGATTTGTGTATTGGCTTTGAAACTCTCCACATCTATCTCAAACTCTTATAATTAGTTAGTTGCATTGGATTAAGACACATTTTATCCCCAGAAACACTAACAAAGCTGTTTGGTGCTTCTAAGCAATGTTTTCTTGGTTTTAGCCTGTTTTGGGACAAATTGGGTATAAGTGGCTTTTAAACTCTCCACATCTATCTCAAACTCTTATAATTAGTTAGTTGCATTGGATTACGACACATTTTAACCCCAGAAACACTAACAAAGCTGTTTGGTGCTTTTAAGCAATGTTTTCTTGGTTTTAGCCTCTTTTGGGACAAAATGGGTTTAAATGGCTTTTAAACTCTCCACATCTATCTCAAACTCTTACAATTAGTTAGTTGCATTGGATTAAGACACATTTTAACCCCAAAAACACTAACAAAGCTGTTTAGTGCTTCTAAGCAATGTTTTCTTGGTTTTAGCCTGTTTTTGGACAAAATGGGTATAAGTGGCTTTTAAACTCTCCACATCTATCTCAAACTCTTACAATTAGTTAGTTGCATTGGATTAAGACACATTTTAACCCCAAAAACACTAACAAAGCTGTTTAGTGCTTCTAAGCAATGTTTTCTTTGTTTTAGCCTATTATGGGACAAAATGTGTATTGGATTTGTGTATTGGCTTTGAAACTCTCCACATCTATCTCAAACTCTTATAATTAGTTAGTTGCATTGGATTAAGACACATTTTATCCCCAGAAACACTAACAAAGCTGTTTGGTGCTTCTAAGCAATGTTTTCTTTGTTTTAGCCTGTTTTGGGACAAATTGGGTATAAGTGGCTTTTAAACTCTCCACATCTATCTCAAACTCTTATAATTAGTTAGTTGCATTGGATTACGACACATTTTAACCCCAGAAACACTAACAAAGCTGTTTGGTGCTTTTAAGCAATGTTTTCTTGGTTTTAGCCTCTTTTGGGACAAAATGGGTTTAAATGGCTTTTAAACTCTCCACATCTATCTCAAACTCTTACAATTAGTTAGTTGCATTGGATTAAGACACATTTTAACCCCAAAAACACTAACAAAGCTGTTTAGTGCTTCTAAGCAATGTTTTCTTGGTTTTAGCCTATTTTTGGACAAAATGGGTATAAGTGGCTTTTAAACTCTCCACATCTATCTCAAACTCTTACAATTAGTTAGTTGCATTGGATTAAGACACATTTTAGCCCCAAAAACACTAACAAAGCTGTTTAGTGCTTCTAAACAATGTTTTCTTGGTTTTAGCCTGTTATGGGACAAAATGGGTATAAGTGGCTTTTAAACTATCCACATCTATCTCAAACTCTTATAATTAGTTAGTTGCAGTGGATTAAGACATATTTTAACCCCAGAAACACTAACAAAGCTGTTTAGTGCTTCTAAGCAATGTTTTCTTGGTTTTAGCCTGTTTTGGGACAAAATGGGTATAAGTGGCTTTTAAACTCTCAACATCTATCTCAAACTCTTATAATTAGTTAGTTGCATTGGATTAAGTCACATTTTAACCCCAGAAACACTAACAAAGCTGTTTAGTGCTTCTAAGCAATGTTTTCTTGGTTTTAGCCTGTTATGGGACAAAATGGGTATAAGTGGCTTTTAAACTATCCACATCTATCTCAAACTCTTATAATTAGTTAGTTGCAGTGGATTAAGACATATTTTAACCCCAGAAACACTAACAAAGCTGTTTAGTGCTTCTAAGCAATGTTTTCTTGGTTTTAGCCTGTTTTGGGACAAAATGGGTATAAGTGGCTTTTAAACTCTCCACATCTATCTCAAAATCTTATAATTAGTTAGTTGCAATAGATTAAGAAACATTTTAACCTCAGAAACACTAACAAAGCTGTTTAGGGCTTCTAAGCAATGTTTTTTTGGTTTTAGCCCATTTTTGGTCAAAATGGGTATAAATGGCTTTTAAACTCTCCACATCTTTCTCAAACTCTTACAATTAGTTAGTTGCATTGGATTAAGACACATTTTAACCCCAGAAACACTAACAAAGCTGTTTAGTGCTTCTAAGCAATGTTTTATTGGTTTTAGCCTTTTTGGGACAAAATGTGTATAAGTGGCTGTTAAACTCTCCACATCCATCTCAAATTCTTTTAATTAGTCAGTTGCATTGGATTAAGACACATTTTAACCCCAGAAACACTAACATAGCTGTTTACAGCTTCTAAGCAAAGTTTTGTTGGTTTTAGCCTGTATTGAGAAAAAATGGGTATAAGTGGCTTTTAAACTATCCACATTTATCTCAAACTCTTATAATTAGTTAGTTGCATTAGATTAAGACAAATTTTAACCCCATAAACACTAACATAGCTGTTTACACTTTCTAAGCAATGTTTTCTTGGTTTTAGCCTGTTTTGGGACAAATTGTGTATTGGATTTGTGTATTGGCTTTGAAACTCTCCACATCTATCTCAAACTCTTATAATTAGTTAGTTGCATTGGATTAAGACACATTTTATCCCCAGAAACACTAACAAAGCTGTTTGGTGCTTCTAAGCAATGTTTTCTTGGTTTTAGCCTGTTTTGGGACAAATTGGGTATAAGTGGCTTTTAAACTCTCCACATCTATCTCAAACTCTTATAATTAGTTAGTTGCATTGGATTACGACACATTTTAACCCCAGAAACACTAACAAAGCTGTTTGGTGCTTTTAAGCAATGTTTTCTTGGTTTTAGCCTCTTTTGGGACAAAATGGGTTTAAATGGCTTTTAAACTCTCCACATCTATCTCAAACTCTTACAATTAGTTAGTTGCATTGGATTAAGACACATTTTAACCCCAAAAACACTAACAAAGCTGTTTAGTGCTTCTAAGCAATGTTTTCTTGGTTTTAGCCTATTTTTGGACAAAATGGGTATAAGTGGCTTTTAAACTCTCCACATCTATCTCAAACTCTTACAATTAGTTAGTTGCATTGGATTAAGACACATTTTAGCCCCAAAAACACTAACAAAGCTGTTTAGTGCTTCTAAACAATGTTTTCTTGGTTTTAGCCTGTTATGGGACAAAATGGGTATAAGTGGCTTTTAAACTATCCACATCTATCTCAAACTCTTATAATTAGTTAGTTGCAGTGGATTAAGACATATTTTAACCCCAGAAACACTAACAAAGCTGTTTAGTGCTTCTAAGCAATGTTTTCTTGGTTTTAGCCTGTTTTAGGAAAAAATGGGTATAAGTGGCTTTTAAACTCTCCACATCAATCTCAAACTCTTATAATTAGTCAGTTGCATTGGATTAAGTCACATTTTAACCCCAGAAACACTAACAAAGCTGTTTAGTGCTTCTAGGCAATGTTTTCTTGGTTTTAGCCTGTTATGGGACAAAATGGGTATAAGTGGCTTTTAAACTATCCACATCTATCTCAAACTCTTATAATTAGTTAGTTGCATTGGATTAAGGCACATTTTAACCCCATAAACACTAACAAAGCTGTTTAGTGCTTCTAAGCAATGTGTTCTTGGTTATAACCTGTTTTGGGACAAAATGGGTATAAGTGGCTTTTTTAAACTCTCCACATCTATCTCAAATTCTTTTAATTAGTCAGTTGCATTGGATTAAGACACATTTTAACCCCAGAAACACTAACATAGCTGTTTACAGCTTCTAAGCAAAGTTTTGTTGGTTTTAGCCTGTATTGAGAAAAAATGGGTATAAGTGGCTTTTAAACTATCCACATTTATCTCAAACTCTTATAATTAGTTAGTTGCATTAGATTAAGACAAATTTTAACCCCATAAACACTAACATAGCTGTTTACACTTTCTAAGCAATGTTTTCTTGGTTTTAGCCTGTTTTGGGACAAATTGTGTATTGGATTTGTGTATTGGCTTTGAAACTCTCCACATCTATCTCAAACTCTTATAATTAGTTAGTTGCATTGGATTAAGACACATTTTATCCCCAGAAACACTAACAAAGCTGTTTGGTGCTTCTAAGCAATGTTTTCTTTGTTTTAGCCTGTTTTGGGACAAATTGGGTATAAGTGGCTTTTAAACTCTCCACATCTATCTCAAACTCTTATAATTAGTTAGTTGCATTGGATTACGACACATTTTAACCCCAGAAACACTAACAAAGCTGTTTGGTGCTTTTAAGCAATGTTTTCTTGGTTTTAGCCTCTTTTGGGACAAAATGGGTTTAATTGGCTTTTAAACTCTCCACATCTATCTCAAACTCTTACAATTAGTTAGTTGCATTGGATTAAGACACATTTTAACCCCAAAAACACTAACAAAGCTGTTTAGTGCTTCTAAGCAATGTTTTCTTGGTTTTAGCCTATTTTTGGACAAAATGGGTATAAGTGGCTTTTAAACTCTCCACATCTATCTCAAACTCTTACAATTAGTTAGTTGCATTGGATTAAGACACATTTTAGCCCCAAAAACACTAACAAAGCTGTTTAGTGCTTCTAAACAATGTTTTCTTGGTTTTAGCCTGTTATGGGACAAAATGGGTATAAGTGGCTTTTAAACTATCCACATCTATCTCAAACTCTTATAATTAGTTAGTTGCAGTGGATTAAGACATATTTTAACCCCAGAAACACTAACAAAGCTGTTTAGTGCTTCTAAGCAATGTTTTCTTGGTTTTAGCCTGTTTTAGGAAAAAATGGGTATAAGTGGCTTTTAAACTCTCCACATCAATCTCAAACTCTTATAATTAGTCAGTTGCATTGGATTAAGTCACATTTTAACCCCAGAAACACTAACAAAGCTGTTTAGTGCTTCTAGGCAATGTTTTCTTGGTTTTAGCCTGTTATGGGACAAAATGGGTATAAGTGGCTTTTAAACTATCCACATCTATCTCAAACTCTTATAATTAGTTAGTTGCATTGGATTAAGGCACATTTTAACCCCATAAACACTAACAAAGCTGTTTAGTGCTTCTAAGCAATGTGTTCTTGGTTATAACCTGTTTTGGGACAAAATGGGTATAAGTGGCTTTTTTAAACTCTCCACATCTATCTCAAATTCTTTTAATTAGTCAGTTGCATTGGATTAAGACACATTTTAACCCCAGAAACACTAACATAGCTGTTTACAGCTTCTAAGCAAAGTTTTGTTGGTTTTAGCCTGTATTGAGAAAAAATGGGTATAAGTGGCTTTTAAACTATCCACATTTATCTCAAACTCTTATAATTAGTTAGTTGCATTAGATTAAGACAAATTTTAACCCCATAAACACTAACATAGCTGTTTACACTTTCTAAGCAATGTTTTCTTGGTTTTAGCCTGTTTTGGGACAAATTGTGTATTGGATTTGTGTATTGGCTTTGAAACTCTCCACATCTATCTCAAACTCTTATAATTAGTTAGTTGCATTGGATTAAGACACATTTTATCCCCAGAAACACTAACAAAGCTGTTTGGTGCTTCTAAGCAATGTTTTCTTTGTTTTAGCCTGTTTTGGGACAAATTGGGTATAAGTGGCTTTTAAACTCTCCACATCTATCTCAAACTCTTATAATTAGTTAGTTGCATTGGATTACGACACATTTTAACCCCAGAAACACTAACAAAGCTGTTTGGTGCTTTTAAGCAATGTTTTCTTGGTTTTAGCCTCTTTTGGGACAAAATGGGTTTAAATGGCTTTTAAACTCTCCACATCTATCTCAAACTCTTACAATTAGTTAGTTGCATTGGATTAAGACACATTTTAACCCCAAAAACACTAACAAAGCTGTTTAGTGCTTCTAAGCAATGTTTTCTTGGTTTTAGCCTATTTTTGGACAAAATGGGTATAAGTGGCTTTTAAACTCTCCACATCTATCTCAAACTCTTACAATTAGTTAGTTGCATTGGATTAAGACACATTTTAGCCCCAAAAACACTAACAAAGCTGTTTAGTGCTTCTAAACAATGTTTTCTTGGTTTTAGCCTGTTATGGGACAAAATGGGTATAAGTGGCTTTTAAACTATCCACATCTATCTCAAACTCTTATAATTAGTTAGTTGCAGTGGATTAAGACATATTTTAACCCCAGAAACACTAACAAAGCTGTTTAGTGCTTCTAAGCAATGTTTTCTTGGTTTTAGCCTGTTTTGGGACAAAATGGGTATAAGTGGCTTTTAAACTCTCAACATCTATCTCAAACTCTTATAATTAGTTAGTTGCATTGGATTAAGTCACATTTTAACCCCAGAAACACTAACAAAGCTGTTTAGTGCTTCTAAGCAATGTTTTCTTGGTTTTAGCCTGTTATGGGACAAAATGGGTATAAGTGGCTTTTAAACTATCCACATCTATCTCAAACTCTTATAATTAGTTAGTTGCAGTGGATTAAGACATATTTTAACCCCAGAAACACTAACAAAGCTGTTTAGTGCTTCTAAGCAATGTTTTCTTGGTTTTAGCCTGTTTTGGGACAAAATGGGTATAAGTGGCTTTTAAACTCTCCACATCTATCTCAAAATCTTATAATTAGTTAGTTGCATTAGATTAAGAAACATTTTAACCTCAGAAACACTAACAAAGCTGTTTAGGGCTTCTAAGCAATGTTTTTTTGGTTTTAGCCCATTTTTGGTCAAAATGGGTATAAATGGCTTTTAAACTCTCCACATCTTTCTCAAACTCTTACAATTAGTTAGTTGCATTGGATTAAGACACATTTTAACCCCAGAAACACTAACAAAGCTGTTTAGTGCTTCTAAGCAATGTTTTATTGGTTTTAGCCTTTTTGGGACAAAATGTGTATAAGTGGCTGTTAAACTCTCCACATCCATCTCAAGCTCTTATAATTAGTCAGTTGCATTGGATTAAGAAACATTTTAACCCCAGAAACACTAACAAAGCTGTTTAGTGCTTCTAAGCAATGTTTTCTTGGTTTTAGCCTATTTTTGGACAAAATGGGCATAAGTGGCTTTTAAACTCTCCACATCTATATCAAACTCTTACAATTAGTTAGTTGCATTGGATTAAGACACATTTTAGCCCCAAAAACACTAACAAAGCTGTTTAGTGCTTCTAAACAATGTTTTCTTGGTTTTAGCCTGTTATGGGACAAAATGGGTATAAGTGGCTTTTAAACTATCCACATCTATCTCAAACTCTTATAATTAGTTAGTTGCAGTGGATTAAGACATATTTTAACCCCAAAAACACTAACAAAGCTGTTTAGTGCTTCTAAGCAATGTTTTCTTGGTTTTAGCCTGTTTTGGGACAAAATGGGTATAAGTGGCTTTTAAACTCTCAACATCTATCTCAAACTCTTATAATTAGTTAGTTGCATTGGATTAAGTCACATTTTAACCCCAGAAACACTAACAAAGCTGTTTAGTGCTTCTAAGCAATGTTTTCTTGGTTTTAGCCTGTTATGGGACAAAATGGGTATAAGTGGCTTTTAAACTATCCACATCTATCTCAAACTCTTATAATTAGTTAGTTGCAGTGGATTAAGACATATTTTAACCCCAGAAACACTAACAAAGCTGTTTAGTGCTTCTAAGCAATGTTTTCTTGGTTTTAGCCTGTTTTGGGACAAAATGGGTATAAGTGGCTTTTAAACTCTCCACATCTATCTCAAACTCTTATAATTAGTTAGTTGCATTGGATTAAGACACATTTTAACCCCAGAAACACTAACAAAGCTGTTTAGTGCTTCTAAGCAATGTTTTCTTGGTTTTAGCCTGTTTTGGGACAAAATGGGTATAAGTGGCTTTTAAACTCTCCACATCTATCTCAAAATCTTATAATTAGTTAGTTGCATTAGATTAAGAAACATTTTAACCTCAGAAACACTAACAAAGCTGTTTAGGGCTTCTAAGCAATGTTTTTTTGGTTTTAGCCCATTTTTGGTCAAAATGGGTATAAATGGCTTTTAAACTCTCCACATCTTTCTCAAACTCTTACAATTAGTTAGTTGCATTGGATTAAGACACATTTTAACCCCAGAAACACTAACAAAGCTGTTTAGTGCTTCTAAGCAATGTTTTATTGGTTTTAGCCTTTTTGGGACAAAATGTGTATAAGTGGCTGTTAAACTCTCCACATCCATCTCAAGCTCTTATAATTAGTCAGTTGCATTGGATTAAGAAACATTTTAACCCCAGAAACACTAACATAGCTGTTTACAGCTTCTAAGCAATGTTTTCTTGGTTTTAGCCTGTTTTGGGACAAATTGGGTATAAGTGGCTTTTAAACTCTCCACTGTAAGTTTGAGAGTAGAGTAATCAAGAGATTATGGAAGAGAGTATGAAAGAGAGTGAAATCGTGTAAAGAGTGATGGAGAAAGAGAATAAACTCTTTTCTTGCTTCTATTAGTATGATACTTACAAACTATTTAAAGACATATACAAATAGGATATTCTCTTAGGATCCTATGCACACTAATATGAGGAGAAAGCGACATCTCCTTATTCTAACATGTGATCTCCTCTTCTCTCTTGCAACTTGCTCCAACGGCTACAAAGGAAGGATCGAGATGAATGGCGACCGTTGGAGGATCTCTTTGGTGGATTGGGCTCATGAAGACTTCTATTTGAGGATGGCCCGTTGGTTGGTCGTACGGACGTCCGTACGGTCGTACGGACAAGTGTGTGTGCCGGTTCATACTCCCCCTCAAGCTTGACTTGGGGAACTAGTCAAGCTTGACAACATAGGCACCCACCTCATTAAAAACCTTAGTATAGAAAAACCTCTTGGGAAAACTATACTTAAGGGAAAAAGAGTGTAGGCGCCAAAACAAAGCAAGTCATGGCCGAGTGAGGTTTAGGAGGCCAAGCTTAGGATGGATGTATTCACACACTTGGGGGCTCGCAGCTTTAGTCAGGACGTCTGCAAGTTGTTCTTTGCTTTCGGTATGGCAAGGTAAGACAACTCCAAGCTTGATTTGTTCTCGGACCTTATGACAATCCACTTCAATGTGCTTGGTCCGCTCATGGAACACTGAATTGGTTGCTATATGAATGGCTGCTTCGTTATCACAGTGCATGGTGATCGGCTTTGTTGATTCTATTCCAAGATCCTTGAGTAACATCTTCAGCCACATTAGCTCCGTCGTTAGCTTCCTCATAGCTCTATACTCGGATTCGGCACTTGAGAGTGAGACGACCTTTTGCTTCTTGCTCTTCCATGTGACCAGGTTCCCTCCAAGGAACGTGCAATAGCCTGTGGTTGAGCGTCGGTCCCCACGATCTCCGGCATAGTCAGCGTCGCAGTAGCCTACCAACTCGGTGCTCTTGTTGCGTCCCATCCATATGCCTTGGCCGGGTGAGCCCTTGATGTACTTGAGGATCCGTGTCAGCATGTTCCAATGGTGCACGGTGGGGTTCTTCATATGCTGGCTTACCTGGTTCACGGCAAAGCAAATGTCAGGCCGTGTGATAGTTAAATAAATGAGCTTACCGACTAGCCGCCGGTAGAGGCTAACGTCCTCGAATGGAGCGGTGTCAAGCTCCCCCTGTCCTCCATCCTTGTAATTCTCTTCTAGGGGCGTTGTTACTGCCTTAGCTCCTAGTTTTCCTGTTTCACTCAATAAGTCTAGTGCATACTTTCTTTGAGATAACAATAACCCTTCATTTGATCTATAAACTTCTATCCCAAGAAAGTATTTCAACTCTCCAAGATCTTTAATATCAAAAACTGATTTCAAGAATGTTTTAGAGTCTTGAATACCTACCGAGTCACTTCCAGTGATGATGATATCATCAACATACACTAGAATGACTACTATACCTTTGGCGCTTGGTAAGGTGAACAAGGTGTGGTCAGCTTCGGATTTGCGAAAGCCTTTGTCAAGAAGTGTGGTGCTAAGCTTGTGATACCAAGCCCTTGGTGACTGCTTCAAGCCATAGATAGCTTTGTTGAGTTTCAAGACCTTTCCCGGACCAATAGTATCCTCCAAACCCGGTGGTGGTCGCATATACACTTCATCCTCCAGTTCTCCTTGCAAGAAGGCGTTCTTCACGTCCATTTGCCAAAGTTCCCAGTCGAGGTTGGTGGCGAGAGAGAGTACAACTCGAACCGTGTGAAGCTTAGCCACCGGAGCAAACGTATCAAGATAGTCCTCCCCATACGTTTGCGTGAAACCTCGTGCGACTAGGCGGGCTTTGTGGCGTTCAATCTCCCCATTGCTCTTATATTTGATTGTGAAGATATACCGAGAGGTGACAGCCTTCTTGCCCTTGGGTAAGTCAGCCTCGTCCCATGTATGATTTTGCACCATGGCCGTATTCTCGGCATCCACTGCATCTCTCCATACTTTGTGCTGCTTAGCCTCATCATAGGTCTTGGGGATCCAATCCTCATCAATATGGCCAAGAAACACTTGATGCTCTATCGGAAAATGAGCCAAGGTGCACACGGCCTGAATCGGATGAGCAACGGCCATGTTGTTGTAGTACACACGGGTGTTCTTCCAATGACTAGGAGGATACTTGATACGTTGGCTGCGCCGAAGAGGAACTATAGCCCCAGCTTCGGAGTTGGCTCGTCCTGGAGTAATGATCTCCTCAAGCTGTTCAGCCGTCCCCTCGGTTGTTTCGGCCGTGTTGTCCGCGAGTGACTCGGGTGCTTCCTCATGCTGCTCAGTATGGTCATCGGCATGTGTAGCAGGCTCAGGCTCAGTAGATGGCTCAGGTTGTTCTGGTGATGCTGGTCTGGCTGACTCAGTAGTGATCCGATCGTTTTCAAGACCTAGTCGCTCAAGGATTACTCGGAGGTTGCGCGTCCGATCAGATGGTGAATCAGAGAGGTTACGGAGCTCATCCCAATTCTTCTCATCGTAAAAGCCTTGTGTCTCCATGAACTTGACATCACGAGATACTAGAACCCTCCTTGTTGTAGGGTCATAGCACTTATACCCCTTTTGTGTGGTAGAGTAGCCAAGAAACATAGCCTTTGTACTCTTTGCATCAAGCTTGTCTCTTAGCTCACCTGGTCGCAACACATAGCACACACAACCAAACACTCGTAAGTGATCAAATGTAGGTTTGTCATTCGTTAATACCTCAAATGGAGACACATCCTTTAGGATCTTTGTTGGTGTGCGGTTAATAAGATAACAAGCGGCTAGCACAGCATCTCCCCAAAACCTCTTTGGAACCCTTGTGTGAAACATCATAGACCTTGCTACTTCCATGAGATGCCTATTCTTTCTCTCAGCCACTCCATTTTGTTGTGGTGTGTAAGGACAGCTAGTTTGATGAAGAATTCCATGTTTGGCTAGATATTGTTTAAAGGCATGGCTTGTGTACTCTCCACCATTATCTGATCTCAAAATTTTAATCTTGGCATGAAAGTGGTTAGTGACATAATTTTGAAAATTAGTAAAGGCCTCAAGGACTCTATCCTTAGAGGGAAGCAAAGTTATCCAAGTATATTTTGATTTTTCATCAATAAAAGTCACAAAATACTTTTGATTATCTCTAGATAAGCAAGGAGATGTCCAAACATCAGAATGAATTAAATCAAAACATTTTTCATAAATAGTAATAGATTTAGGGAAAACAGCCTTGCAATGTTTACCAAGAATACAAGCCTCACACTCATCATTTTGAAAAGAAACATTAGGAAATATTAAGGATAAAGCTCTTGTGTGAGGGTGTCCTAGCCTAGCATGTAAAATAGAATCACTAGGTTTCATAATAACCGAATTAAAACAAGATGCATTAGAAGATAAGTTCAAGTCCTCAAGCACATAGAGGTCATCCTTGGATCCTCCTTGACCAAGAACCTTACTTGTCTCAATATCCTGAAAATGAACATTGTTAGGACCAAATATAGCATAACAATTTAAATCAGTAGTGGCTCTCTTAACTGATAGCAAGTTAGAAGTAAAGTTTGGCATATAAAATGCCTTAGTCTCCTTATCAAATAGTTTCAAGTTTCCTATGCCTTTAACTGGTACTTTCTCACCATTTGCTATTATTACATTACCATTAGCAGGTTTAATATCACTAATTAGCCTAGAATCACTAATCATGTGATGGGATGCACCAGAATCAACTATGAGGGGTTTAATTTTGTTTGAGGCAAGAAACGCCTTACCGGTGGCCTCTTTGATGGCTTTGATGAGCGCATCAAGGTCGGACCGCCTTACCAGCTCGGACGATGCTGCAGCAAGAGCAGTTCCACTGGTCACTTGTTGAGGCTGCTCAGAGATTGACTCCCCCATGGCTACTGCTTGATGAGCTCTCGGTGGTCCTCCGCGGTTTGGTCGTCCACCTCGGATGGTACCCGGCGGTGGTGCTAGATGAGGGTGTAGAATCCAGCAGCGGCTCTTGAAGTGACCAAGCTTCTTACAATGCTCACAAAATGGCGGGTTGTTCTTGTCCTCCGGCTTGTAGTAGCCCTTGTTTGCTGATGCCGTCTCAGCTTTGTTAGCGGTCACAAGTTCTCCCTTGCCGCCAAACAATCCCATGGAGCCATGCTCCTTTTGAATTTGGTTACAGACATCATCAAGGCTAGGGAGCTTGTCCGACCGTAGAATATGCTTGATAAGGTCATTGTAGGAGGGGTTCAAGGTCAAGAGAAGGCCGAACACCTTATCTTGTTCACGCCTCTCATTCAGAATGGCCGGATCTATAGTCGCCGGCCGGAGCATCTCTAGTTCAGCCCAAAGGGACCTAAACTTCCCAAAGTGCTTGGTGAACTCCATGTCTTCTTGGTTGAGGTTGTTGATGGCCCTCTTAATCTCAAAAATTCGGTTTACATTTGTAACATTCCCAAAAACATTCTTGAGAGTGTCCCACAAGTCTTTTGCTGTCTCGCAATAAGAGTAAGCTTCAAGTATAGGTGCATCTAGGGAGTTTTGAATGATAGCTAGGACTCCCTGATCTTCTTGAAACCACTTGTTCTTCTCATCGACAAGATCCTTGCCGTCTTTGGTGGTCTCGCCACTAGGAGCTTCGCTTGTCTCAACATGGGACCAAAGTCCTCGGCCGCATAGGGCTGTCTTTGTGGTTCTAGCCCACAGTAAGTAATTCTCTCCCTTGAGAGTAACTGGAACAATGAGAGTTTTGGTAGTTTCCATGGAAAAGGATGAAGAGACCGTTGGTTAAAGCTATTGTCCAACGGTTAAAGAAAGAAGATTCAAGAACAAGAAATTTCAAGAACAAGAAAGAGAATGCGGAAGGGAGTGATGGAGATTTGAGGCAAGAACAGAATCAAATCTGCTCTGATACCATGTAAGTTTGAGAGTAGAGTAATCAAGAGATTATGGAAGAGAGTATGAAAGAGAGTGAAATCGTGTAAAGAGTGATGGAGAAAGAGAATAAACTCTTTTCTTGCTTCTATTAGTATGATACTTACAAACTATTTAAAGACATATACAAATAGGATATTCTCTTAGGATCCTATGCACACTAATATGAGGAGAAAGCGACATCTCCTTATTCTAACATGTGATCTCCTCTTCTCTCTTGCAACTTGCTCCAACGGCTACAAAGGAAGGATCGAGATGAATGGCGACCGTTGGAGGATCTCTTTGGTGGATTGGGCTCATGAAGACTTCTATTTGAGGATGGCCCGTTGGTTGGTCGTACGGACGTCCGTACGGTCGTACGGACAAGTGTGTGTGCCGGTTCATATCCACATCTATCTCAAACTCTTATAATTAGTTAGTTGCATTGGATTAAGACACATTTTAACCCAAGAAACACTAACAAAGCTGTTTGGTGCTTTTAAGCAATGTTTTCTTGGTTTTAGCCTCTTTTGGGACAAAATGGGTTTAAATGGCTTTAAAACTCTCCACATCTATCTCAAACTCTTACAATTAGTTAGTTGCATTGGATTAAGACACATTTTAACCCCAAAAACACTAACAAAGCTGTTTAGTGCTTCTAAGCAATGTTTTCTTGGTTTTAGCCTGTTTTTGGACAAAATGGGTATAAGTGGCTTTTAAACTCTCCACATCTATCTCAAACTCTTACAATTAGTTAGTTGCATTGGATTAAGACACATTTTAACCCCAAAAACACTAACAAAGCTGTTTAGTGCTTCTAAGCAATGTTTTCTTTGTTTTAGCCTATTATGGGACAAAATGGGTATAAGTGGCTTTTAAACTATCCACATCTATCTCAAACTCTTATAATTAGTTAGTTGCAGTGGATTAAGACATATTTTAACCCCAGAAACACTAACAAAGCTGTTTAGTGCTTCTAAGCAATGTTTTCTTGGTTTTAGCCTGTTTTGGGACAAAATGGGTATAAGTGGCTTTTAAACTCTCCACATCTATCTCAAATTCTTATAATTAGTTAGTTATATTGGATTAAGACACATTTTAACCCCAGAAACACTAACGAAGCTGTTTAGTGCTTCTAAGCAATGTTTTCTTGGTTTTAGCCCATTGTTGGTCAAAATGGGTATAAATGGCTTTTAAACTCTCCACATCTATCTCAAACTCTTTTAATTAGTCAGTTGCATTGGATAAAGACACATTTTAACCCCAGAAACACTAACATAGCTGTTTACAGCTTCTAAGCAAAGTTTTGTTGGTTTTAGCCTGTTTTGGGAAAAAATGGGTATAAGTGGCTTTTAAACTATCCACATCTATCTCAAACTCTTATAATTAGTTAGTTGCATTGGATTAAGACACATTTTAACCCCAGAAACACTAACTAAGCTGTTTAGTGCTTCTAGGCAGTGTTTTATTGGTTTTAGCCTTTTTTGGGACAAAATGTGTATAAGTGGCTGTTAAACTCTCCACATCCATCTCAAACTCTTATAATTAGTCAGTTGCATTGGATTAAGAGACATTTTAACCCCAGAAACACTAACATAGCTGTTTACAGCTTCTAAGCAATGTTTTCTTGGTTTTAGCCTGTTTTGGGACAAAATGGGTATAAGTGGCTTTTAAACTATCCACATTTATTTCAAACTCTTATAATTAGTTAGTTGCATTGGATTAAGACAGATTTTAACCCCATAAACACTAACATAGCTGTTTACACTTTCTAAGCAATGTTTTCTTGGTTTTAGCCTGTTTTGGGACAAATTGGGTATAAGTGGCTTTTAAACTCTCCACATTTATCTCAAACTCTTATAATTAGTTAGTTGCATTGGATTAAGACACATTTTAACCCCAGAAACACTAACAAAGCTGTTTGGTGCTTTTAAGCAATGTTTTCTTGGTTTTAGCCTCTTTTGGGACAAAATGGGTTTAAATGGCTTTTAAACTCTCCACATCTATCTTAAACTCTTACAATTAGTTAGTTGCATTGGATTAAGACACATTTTAACCCCAAAAACACTAACAAAGCTGTTTAGTGCTTCTAAGCAATGTTTTCTTGGTTTTAGCCTATTTTGGACAAAATGGGTATAAGTGGCTTTTAAACTCTCCACATCTATCTCAAACTCTTATAATTAGTTAGTTGCATTGGATTAAGACACATTTTAACCCCATAAACACTAACATAGCTGTTTACAGCTTCTAAGCAATGTTTTCTTTGTTTTAGCCTGTTTTGGGACAAAATGGGTATAAGTGGCTTTGAAACTCTCCACATCTATCTCAAACTCTTATAATTAGTTAGTTGCATTGGATTAAGACACATTTTATCCCCAGAAACACTAACAAAGCTGTTTGGTGCTTCTAAGCAATGTTTTCTTTGTTTTAGCCTGTTTTGGGACAAATTGGGTATAAGTGGCTTTTAAACTCTCCACATCTATCTCAAACTCTTATAATTAGTTAGTTGCATTGGATTACGACACATTTTAACCCCAGAAACACTAACAAAGCTGTTTGGTGCTTTTAAGCAATGTTTTCTTGGTTTTAGCCTCTTTTGGGACAAAATGGGTTTAAATGGCTTTTAAACTCTCCACATCTATCTCAAACTCTTACAATTAGTTAGTTGCATTGGATTAAGACACATTTTAACCCCAAAAACACTAACAAAGCTGTTTAGTGCTTCTAAGCAATGTTTTCTTGGTTTTAGCCTATTTTTGGACAAAATGGGTATCAGTGGCTTTTAAACTCTCCACATCTATCTCAAACTCTTACAATTAGTTAGTTGCATTGGATTAAGACACATTTTAGCCCCAAAAACACTAACAAAGCTGTTTAGTGCTTCTAAACAATGTTTTCTTGGTTTTAGCCTGTTATGGGACAAAATGGGTATAAGTGGCTTTTAAACTATCCACATCTATCTCAAACTCTTATAATTAGTTAGTTGCAGTGGATTAAGACATATTTTAACCCCAGAAACACTAACAAAGCTGTTTAGTGCTTCTAAGCAATGTTTTCTTGGTTTTAGCCTGTTTTGGGACAAAATGGGTATAAGTGGCTTTTAAACTCTCAACATCTATCTCAAACTCTTATAATTAGTTAGTTGCATTGGATTAAGTCACATTTTAACCCCAGAAACACTAACAAAGCTGTTTAGTGCTTCTAAGCAATGTTTTCTTGGTTTTAGCCTGTTATGGGACAAAATGGGTATAAGTGGCTTTTAAACTATCCACATCTATCTCAAACTCTTATAATTAGTTAGTTGCAGTGGATTAAGACATATTTTAACCCCAGAAACACTAACAAAGCTGTTTAGTGCTTCTAAGCAATGTTTTCTTGGTTTTAGCCTGTTTTGGGACAAAATGGGTATAAGTGGCTTTTAAACTCTCCACATCTATCTCAAACTCTTATAATTAGTTAGTTGCATTGGATTAAGACACATTTTAACCCCAGAAACACTAACAAAGCTGTTTAGTGCTTCTAAGCAATGTTTTCTTGGTTTTAGCCTGTTTTGGGACAAAATGGGTATAAGTGGCTTTTAAACTCTCCACATCTATCTCAAAATCTTATAATTAGTTAGTTGCATTAGATTAAGAAACATTTTAACCTCAGAAACACTAACAAAGCTGTTTAGGGCTTCTAAGCAATGTTTTTTTGGTTTTAGCCCATTTTTGGTCAAAATGGGTATAAATGGCTTTTAAACTCTCCACATCTTTCTCAAACTCTTACAATTAGTTAGTTGCATTGGATTAAGACACATTTTAACCCCAGAAACACTAACAAAGCTGTTTAGTGCTTCTAAGCAATGTTTTATTGGTTTTAGCCTTTTTGGGACAAAATGTGTATAAGTGGCTGTTAAACTCTCCACATCCATCTCAAGCTCTTATAATTAGTCAGTTGCATTGGATTAAGAAACATTTTAACCCCAGAAACACTAACATAGCTGTTTACAGCTTCTAAGCAATGTTTTCTTGGTTTTAGCCTGTTTTGGGACAAAATGGGTATAAGTGGCTTTTAAACTATCCACATTTATCTCAAACTCTTATAATTAGTTAGTTGCATTGGATTAAGACATATTTTAACCCCATAAACACTAACATAGCTGTTTACACTTTCTAAGCAATGTTTTCTTGGTTTTAGCCTGTTTTGGGACAAATTGGGTATAAGTGGCTTTTAAACTCTCCACATCTATCTCAAACTCTTATAATTAGTTAGTTGCATTGGATTAAGACACATTTTAACCCAAGAAACACTAACAAAGCTGTTTGGTGCTTTTAAGCAATGTTTTCTTGGTTTTAGCCTCTTTTGGGACAAAATGGGTTTAAATGGCTTTAAAACTCTCCACATCTATCTCAAACTCTTACAATTAGTTAGTTGCATTGGATTAAGACACATTTTAACCCCAAAAACACTAACAAAGCTGTTTAGTGCTTCTAAGCAATGTTTTCTTGGTTTTAGCCTGTTTTTGGACAAAATGGGTATAAGTGGCTTTTAAACTCTCCACATCTATCTCAAACTCTTACAATTAGTTAGTTGCATTGGATTAAGACACATTTTAACCCCAAAAACACTAACAAAGCTGTTTAGTGCTTCTAAGCAATGTTTTCTTTGTTTTAGCCTATTATGGGACAAAATGGGTATAAGTGGCTTTTAAACTATCCACATCTATCTCAAACTCTTATAATTAGTTAGTTGCAGTGGATTAAGACATATTTTAACCCCAGAAACACTAACAAAGCTGTTTAGTGCTTCTAAGCAATGTTTTCTTGGTTTTAGCCTGTTTTGGGACAAAATGGGTATAAGTGGCTTTTAAACTCTCCACATCTATCTCAAATTCTTATAATTAGTTAGTTATATTGGATTAAGACACATTTTAACCCCAGAAACACTAACGAAGCTGTTTAGTGCTTCTAAGCAATGTTTTCTTGGTTTTAGCCCATTGTTGGTCAAAATGGGTATAAATGGCTTTTAAACTCTCCACATCTATCTCAAACTCTTTTAATTAGTCAGTTGCATTGGATAAAGACACATTTTAACTCCAGAAACACTAACATAGCTGTTTACAGCTTCTAAGCAAAGTTTTGTTGGTTTTAGCCTGTTTTGGGAAAAAATGGGTATAAGTGGCTTTTAAACTATCCACATCTATCTCAAACTCTTATAATTAGTTAGTTGCATTGGATTAAGACACATTTTAACCCCAGAAACACTAACTAAGCTGTTTAGTGCTTCTAGGCAGTGTTTTATTGGTTTTAGCCTTTTTTGGGACAAAATGTGTATAAGTGGCTGTTAAACTCTCCACATCCATCTCAAACTCTTATAATTAGTCAGTTGCATTGGATTAAGAGACATTTTAACCCCAGAAACACTAACATAGCTGTTTACAGCTTCTAAGCAATGTTTTCTTGGTTTTAGCCTGTTTTGGGACAAAATGGGTATAAGTGGCTTTTAAACTATCCACATTTATTTCAAACTCTTATAATTAGTTAGTTGCATTGGATTAAGACAGATTTTAACCCCATAAACACTAACATAGCTGTTTACACTTTCTAAGCAATGTTTTCTTGGTTTTAGCCTGTTTTGGGACAAATTGGGTATAAGTGGCTTTTAAACTCTCCACATTTATCTCAAACTCTTATAATTAGTTAGTTGCATTGGATTAAGACACATTTTAACCCCAGAAACACTAACAAAGCTGTTTGGTGCTTTTAAGCAATGTTTTCTTGGTTTTAGCCTCTTTTGGGACAAAATGGGTTTAAATGGCTTTTAAACTCTCCACATCTATCTTAAACTCTTACAATTAGTTAGTTGCATTGGATTAAGACACATTTTAACCCCAAAAACACTAACAAAGCTGTTTAGTGCTTCTAAGCAATGTTTTCTTGGTTTTAGCCTATTTTGGACAAAATGGGTATAAGTGGCTTTTAAACTCTCCACATCTATCTCAAACTCTTATAATTAGTTAGTTGCATTGGATTAAGACACATTTTAACCCCAAAAACAATAACAAAGCTGTTTAGTGCTTCTAAGCAATGTTTTCTTGGTTTTAGCCTGTTTTGGGACAAAATGGGTATAAGTGGCTTTTAAACTATCCACATCTATCTCAAACTCTTATAATTAGTTAGTTGCATTGGATTAAGAAACATTTTTACCCCAGAAACACTAACAAAGCTGTTTAGTGCTTCTAAGCAATGTTTTCTTGGTTTTAGCCCATTTTTGGTCAAAATGGGTATAAATGGCTTTTAAGCTCTCCACATCTTTCTCAAACTCTTACAATTAGTTAGTTGCATTGGATTAAGACACATTTTAACCCCAGAAACACTAACAAAGCTGTTTAGTGCTTCTAAGCAATGTTTTATTGGTTTTAGCCTTTTTGGGACAAAATGTGTATAAGTGGCTGTTAAACTCTCCACATCCATCTCAAGCTCTTATAATTAGTCAGTTGCATTGGATTAAGAAACATTTTAACCCCAGAAACACTAACATAGCTGTTTACAGCTTCTAAGCAATGTTTTCTTGGTTTTAGCCTGTTTTGGGACAAAATGGGTATAAGTGGCTTTTAAACTATCCACATTTATCTCAAACTCTTATAATTAGTTAGTTGCATTGGATTAAGACATATTTTAACCCCATAAACACTAACATAGCTGTTTACACTTTCTAAGCAATGTTTTCTTGGTTTTAGCCTGTTTTGGGACAAATTGGGTATAAGTGGCTTTTAAACTCTCCACATCTATCTCAAACTCTTATAATTAGTTAGTTGCATTGGATTAAGACACATTTTAACCCAAGAAACACTAACAAAGCTGTTTGGTGCTTTTAAGCAATGTTTTCTTGGTTTTAGCCTCTTTTGGGACAAAATGGGTTTAAATGGCTTTAAAACTCTCCACATCTATCTCAAACTCTTACAATTAGTTAGTTGCATTGGATTAAGACACATTTTAACCCCAAAAACACTAACAAAGCTGTTTAGTGCTTCTAAGCAATGTTTTCTTGGTTTTAGCCTGTTTTTGGACAAAATGGGTATAAGTGGCTTTTAAACTCTCCACATCTATCTCAAACTCTTACAATTAGTTAGTTGCATTGGATTAAGACACATTTTAACCCCAAAAACACTAACAAAGCTGTTTAGTGCTTCTAAGCAATGTTTTCTTTGTTTTAGCCTATTATGGGACAAAATGGGTATAAGTGGCTTTTAAACTATCCACATCTATCTCAAACTCTTATAATTAGTTAGTTGCAGTGGATTAAGACATATTTTAACCCCAGAAACACTAACAAAGCTGTTTAGTGCTTCTAAGCAATGTTTTCTTGGTTTTAGCCTGTTTTGGGACAAAATGGGTATAAGTGGCTTTTAAACTCTCCACATCTATCTCAAATTCTTATAATTAGTTAGTTATATTGGATTAAGACACATTTTAACCCCAGAAACACTAACGAAGCTGTTTAGTGCTTCTAAGCAATGTTTTCTTGGTTTTAGCCCATTGTTGGTCAAAATGGGTATAAATGGCTTTTAAACTCTCCACATCTATCTCAAACTCTTTTAATTAGTCAGTTGCATTGGATAAAGACACATTTTAACCCCAGAAACACTAACATAGCTGTTTACAGCTTCTAAGCAAAGTTTTGTTGGTTTTAGCCTGTTTTGGGAAAAAATGGGTATAAGTGGCTTTTAAACTATCCACATCTATCTCAAACTCTTATAATTAGTTAGTTGCATTGGATTAAGACACATTTTAACCCCAGAAACACTAACTAAGCTGTTTAGTGCTTCTAGGCAGTGTTTTATTGGTTTTAGCCTTTTTTGGGACAAAATGTGTATAAGTGGCTGTTAAACTCTCCACATCCATCTCAAACTCTTATAATTAGTTAGTTACATTGGCTTAAGACACATTTGAACCCCATAAACACTAGCATAGCTGTTTACAGCTTCTAAGCAATGTTTTCTTGGTTTTAGCCTGGTTTGGGACAAAATGGGTATAAGTGGCTTTTAAACTATCCACATTTATCTCAAACTCTTATAATTAGTTAGTTGCATTGGATTAAGACAGATTTTAACCCCATAAACACTAACATAGCTGTTTACACTTTCTAAGCAATGTTTTCTTGGTTTTAGCCTGTTTTGGGACAAATTGGGTATAAGTGGCTTTTAAACTCTCCACATCTATCTCAAACTCTTATAATTAGTTAGTTGCATTGGATTAAGACACATTTTAACCCCAGAAACACTAACAAAGCTGTTTGGTGCTTTTAAGCAATGTTTTCTTGGTTTTAGCCTCTTTTGGGACAAAATGGGTTTAAATGGCTTTTAAACTCTCCACATCTATCTCAAACTCTTACAATTAGTTAGTTGCATTGGATTAAGACACATTTTAACCCCTGAAACACTAACAAAGCTGTTTAGTGCTTCTAAGCAATTTTATTGGTTTTAGCCTTTTTTGGGACAAAATGTGTATAAGTGGCTGTTAAACTCTCCACATCCATCTCAAACTCTTATAATTAGTCAGTTGCATTGGATTAAGAAACATTTTAACCCCAGAAACACGAACAAAGCTGTTTAGTGCTTCTAAGCAATGTTTTCTTGGTTTTAGCCTGTTATGGGACAAAATGGGTATAAGTGGCTTTTAAACTATCCACATCTATCTCAAACTCTTATAATTAGTTAGTTTCGTTGGATTAAGACACCTTTTAACCCCAGAAACACTAACAAAGCTGTTTAGTGCTTCTAAGTAATGTTTTCTTGGTTTTAGCCTGTTTTGGGACAAAATGGGTATAAGTGGCTTTTAAACTATCGACATCTATCTCAAACTCTTATAATTAGTTAGTTGCATTAGATTAAGACACATTTTAACCCCATAAACACTACCAAAGCTGTTTAGTGCTTCTAAGCAATGTGTTCTTGTTTATAACCTATTTTGGGACAAAATGGGTATAAGTGGCTTTTTTAAACTCTCCACATCTATCTCAAACTCTTTTAATTAGTCAGTTGCATTGGATTAAGACACATTTTAACCCCAGAAACACTAACATAGCTGTTTACAGCTTCTAAGCAAAGTTTTGTTGGTTTTAGCCTGTATTGAAAAAAAATGGGTATAAGTGGATTTTAAACTATCCACATTTATCTCAAACTCTTATAATTAGTTAGTTGCATTAGATTAAGACAAATTTTAACCCCATAAACACTAACATAGCTGTTTACACTTTCTAAGCAATGTTTTCTTGGTTTTAGCCTGTTTTGGGACAAATTGTGTATTGGATTTGTGTATTGGCTTTGAAACTCTCCACATCTATCTCAAACTCTTATAATTAGTTAGTTGCATTGGATTAAGACACATTTTATCCCTAGAAACACTAACAAAGCTGTTTGGTGCTTCTAAGCAATGTTTTCTTGGTTTTAGCCTGTATTGGGACAAAATGGGTATAAAAGGCTTTTAAACTCTCCACATCTATCTCAAGCTCTTATAATTAGTTAGTTGCATTGGATTAAGACACATTTTAACCCCAGAAACATTAACTAAGCTGTTTAGTGCTTCTAAGCAATGTTTTCTTGGTTTTAGCCAGTTTTGGGACAAAATGGGTATAAGTGGCTTTTAAACTATCGACATCTATCTCAAACTCTTATAATTAGTTAGTTGCATTAGATTAAGACACATTTTAACCCCATAAACACTAACAAAGCTGTTTAGTGCTTCTAAGCAATGTGTTCTTGTTTATAACCTGTTTTGGGACAAAATGGGTATAAGTGGCTTTTTTAAACTCTCCACATCTATCTCAAACTCTTTTAATTAGTCAGTTGCATTGGATTAAGACACATTTTAACCCCAGAAACACTAACATAGCTGTTTACAGCTTCTAAGCAAAGTTTTGTTGGTTTTAGCCTGTATTGACAAAAAATGGGTATAAGTGGCTTTTAAACTATCCACATTTATCTCAAACTCTTATAATTAGTTAGTTGCATTAGATTAAGACAAATTTTAACCCCATAAACACTAACATAGCTGTTTACACTTTCTAAGCAATGTTTTCTTGGTTTTAGCCTGTTTTGGGACAAATTGTGTATTAGATTTGTGTATTGGCTTTAAAACTCTCCATATCTATCTCAAACTCTTATAATTAGTTAGTTGCATTGGATTAAGACACATTTTATCCCCAGAAACACTAACAAAGCTGTTTGGTGCTTCTAAGCAATGTTTTCTTGGTTTTAGCCTGTATTGGGACAAAATGGGTATAAAAGGCTTTTAAACTCTCCACATCTATCTCAAGCTCTTATAATTAGTTAGTTGCATTGGATTAAGACACATTTTAACCCCAGAAACATTAACTAAGCTGTTTAGTGCTTCTAAGCAATGTTTTCTTGGTTTTAGCCAGTTTTGGGACAAAATGGGTATAAGTGGCTTTTAAACTCTCCACATCTATCTCAAACTCTTATAATTAGTTAGTTGCATTGGATTAAGACACATTTTAACCCCAGAAACACTAACAAAGCTGTTTGGTGCTTTTAAGCAATGTTTTCTTGGTTTTAGCCTCTTTTGGGACAAAATGGGTTTAAATGGCTTTTAATCTCTCCACATCTATCTCAAACTCTTACAATTAGTTAGTTGCATTGGATTAAGACACATTTTAACCCCAAAAACACTAACAAAGCTGTTTAGTGCTTCTAAGCAATGTTTTCTTGGTTTTAGCCTGTTTTTGGACAAAATGGGTATAAGTGGCTTTTAAACTCTCCACATCTATCTCAAACTCTTACAATTAGTTAGTTGCATTGGATTAAGACACATTTTAACCCCAAAAACACTAACAAAGTTGTTTAGTGCTTCTAAGCAATGTTTTGTTGGTTTTAGCCTGTTATGGGACAAAATGGGTATAAGTGGCTTTTAAACTATCCACATCTATCTCAAACTCTTATAATTAGTTAGTTGCATTGGATTAAGACACATTTTAACCCCATAAACACTAACAAAGCTGTTTAGTGCTTCTAAGCAATGTTTTCTTTGTTTTAGCCTGTTTTGGGACAAAATGGGTATAAGTGGCTTTTAAATTCTCCACATCTATCTCAAACTCTTATAATTAGTTAGTTGCATTGGATTAAGACACATTTTAACCCCAGAAACACTAACAAAGCTGTTTAGTGCTTCTAAGCAATGTTTTCCATGTTTTAGCCCATTGTTGGTCAAAATGGGTATAAATGGCTTTTAAACTCTCCACATCTTTCTCAAACTCTTACAATTAGTTAGTTGCATTGGATTAAGACACATTTTAACCCCTGAAACACTAACAAAGCTGTTTAGTGCTTCTAAGCAATTTTATTGGTTTTAGCCTTTTTTGGGACAAAATGTGTATAAGTGGCTGTTAAACTCTCCACATCCATCTCAAACTCTTATAATTAGTCAGTTGCATTGGATTAAGAAACATTTTAACCCCAGAAACACGAACAAAGCTGTTTAGTGCTTCTAAGCAATGTTTTCTTGGTTTTAGCCTGTTATGGGACAAAATGGGTATAAGTGGCTTTTAAACTATCCACATCTATCTCAAACTCTTATAATTAGTTAGTTTCGTTGGATTAAGACACCTTTTAACCCCAGAAACACTAACAAAGCTGTTTAGTGCTTCTAAGTAATGTTTTCTTGGTTTTAGCCTGTTTTGGGACAAAATGGGTATAAGTGGCTTTTAAACTATCGACATCTATCTCAAACTCTTATAATTAGGTAGTTGCATTAGATTAAGACACATTTTAACCCCATAAACACTACCAAAGCTGTTTAGTGCTTCTAAGCAATGTGTTCTTGTTTATAACCTATTTTGGGACAAAATGGGTATAAGTGGCTTTTTTAAACTCTCCACATCTATCTCAAACTCTTTTAATTAGTCAGTTGCATTGGATTAAGACACATTTTAACCCCAGAAACACTAACATAGCTGTTTACAGCTTCTAAGCAAAGTTTTGTTGGTTTTAGCCTGTATTGAAAAAAAATGGGTATAAGTGGATTTTAAACTATCCACATTTATCTCAAACTCTTATAATTAGTTAGTTGCATTAGATTAAGACAAATTTTAACCCCATAAACACTAACATAGCTGTTTACACTTTCTAAGCAATGTTTTCTTGGTTTTAGCCTGTTTTGGGACAAATTGTGTATTGGATTTGTGTATTGGCTTTGAAACTCTCCACATCTATCTCAAACTCTTATAATTAGTTAGTTGCATTGGATTAAGACACATTTTATCCCTAGAAACACTAACAAAGCTGTTTGGTGCTTCTAAGCAATGTTTTCTTGGTTTTAGCCTGTATTGGGACAAAATGGGTATAAAAGGCTTTTAAACTCTCCACATCTATCTCAAGCTCTTATAATTAGTTAGTTGCATTGGATTAAGACACATTTTAACCCCAGAAACATTAACTAAGCTGTTTAGTGCTTCTAAGCAATGTTTTCTTGGTTTTAGCCAGTTTTGGGACAAAATGGGTATAAGTGGCTTTTAAACTCTCCACATCTATCTCAAACTCTTATAATTAGTAAGTTGCATTGGATTAAGACCCATTTTAACCCCAGAAACACTAACAAAGCTGTTTAGTGCTTCTAAGCAATGTTTTCTTGGTTTTAGCCTGCTTTGGGACAAAATGGGTATAAATGGCTTTTAAACTCTCCACATCTATCTCAAACTCTTACAATAAGTTAGTTGCATTGGATTAAGACACATTTTAACCCCAGAAACACTAACAAGGCTGTTTAGTGCTTCAAAGCAATGTTTTCTTTGTTTTAGCCTGTTTTAGGAGAAAATGGGTATAAGTGGCTTTTAAACACTCCACATCAATCTCAAACTCTTATAATTAGTCAGTTGCATTGGATTAAGTCACATTTTAACCCCAGAAACACTAACAAAGCTGTTTAGTGCTTCTAAGCAATGTTTTCTCGGTTTTAGCCTGTTTTAGGAAAAAATGGGTATAAGTGGCTTTTAAACTCTCCACATCAATCTCAAACTCTTATAATTAGTCAGTTGCATTGGATTAAGTCATATTTTAACCCCAGAAACACTAACAAAGCTGTTTAGTGCTTCTAGGCAATGTTTTCTTGGTTTTAGCCTGTTATGGGACAAAATGGGTATAAGTGGCTTTTAAACTATCCACATCTATCTCAAACTCTTATAATTAGTTAGTTTCATTGGATTAAGACACCTTTTAACCCCAGAAACACTAACAAAGCTGTTTAGTGCTTCTAAGTAATGTTTTTTTGGTTTTAGCCTGTTTTGGGACAAAATGGGTATAAGTGGCTTTTAAACTCTCCACATCTTTCTCAAACTCTTACAATTAGTTAGTTGCATTGGATTAAGACACATTTTAACCCCAGAAACACTAACAAAGCTGTTTAGTGCTTCTAAGCAATGTTTTATTGGTTTTAGCCTTTTTGGGACAAAATGTGTATAAGTGGTTGTTAAACTCTCCACATCAATCTCAAAGTCTTATAATTAGTTAGTTACATTGGCTTAAGACACATTTGAACCCCATAAACACTAACATAGCTGTTTACAGCTTCTAAGCAATGTTTTCTTGGTTTTAGCCTGTTTTGGGACAAAATGGGTATAAGTGGCTTTTAAACTATCCACATTTATCTCAAACTCTTATAATTAGTTAGTTGCATTGGATTAAGACAGATTTTAACCCCATAAACACTAACATAGCTGTTTACACTTTCTAAGCAATGTTTTCTTGGTTTTAGCCTGTTTTGGGACAAATTGGGTATAAGTGGCTTTTAAACTCTCCACATCTATCTCAAACTCTTATAATTAGTTAGTTGCATTGGATTAAGACACATTTTAACCCCAGAAACACTAACAAAGCTGTTTGGTGCTTTTAAGCAATGTTTTCTTGGTTTTAGCCTCTTTTGGGACAAAATGGGTTTAAATGGCTTTTAAACTCTCCACATCTATCTCAAACTCTTACAATTAGTTAGTTGCATTGGATTAAGACACATTTTAACCCCAAAAACACTAACAAAGCTGTTTAGTGCTTCTAAGCAATGTTTTCTTGGTTTTAGCCTGTTTTTGGACAAAATGGGTATAAGTGGCTTTTAAACTCTCCACATCTATCTCAAACTCTTACAATTAGTTAGTTGCATTGGATTAAGACACATTTTAACCCCAAAAACACTAACAAAGTTGTTTAGTGCTTCTAAGCAATGTTTTGTTGGTTTTAGCCTGTTATGGGACAAAATGGGTATAAGTGGCTTTTAAACTATCCACATCTATCTCAAACTCTTATAATTAGTTAGTTGCATTGGATTAAGACACATTTTAACCCCATAAACACTAACAAAGCTGTTTAGTGCTTCTAAGCAATGTTTTCTTTGTTTTAGCCTGTTTTGGGACAAAATGGGTATAAGTGGCTTTTAAATTCTCCACATCTATCTCAAACTCTTATAATTAGTTAGTTGCATTGGATTAAGACACATTTTAACCCCAGAAACACTAACAAAGCTGTTTAGTGCTTCTAAGCAATGTTTTCTTGGTTTTAGCCCATTGTTGGTCAAAATGGGTATAAATGGCTTTTAAACTCTCCACATCTTTCTCAAACTCTTACAATTAGTTAGTTGCATTGGATTAAGACACATTTTAACCCCTGAAACACTAACAAAGCTGTTTAGTGCTTCTAAGCAATTTTATTGGTTTTAGCCTTTTTTGGGACAAAATGTGTATAAGTGGCTGTTAAACTCTCCACATCCATCTCAAACTCTTATAATTAGTCAGTTGCATTGGATTAAGAAACATTTTAACCCCAGAAACACGAACAAAGCTGTTTAGTGCTTCTAAGCAATGTTTTCTTGGTTTTAGCCTGTTATGGGACAAAATGGGTATAAGTGGCTTTTAAACTATCCACATCTATCTCAAACTCTTATAATTAGTTAGTTTCGTTGGATTAAGACACCTTTTAACCCCAGAAACACTAACAAAGCTGTTTAGTGCTTCTAAGTAATGTTTTCTTGGTTTTAGCCTGTTTTGGGACAAAATGGGTATAAGTGGCTTTTAAACTATCGACATCTATCTCAAACTCTTATAATTAGTTAGTTGCATTAGATTAAGACACATTTTAACCCCATAAACACTAACAAAGCTGTTTAGTGCTTCTAAGCAATGTGTTCTTGTTTATAACCTGTTTTGGGACAAAATGGGTATAAGTGGCTTTTTTAAACTCTCCACATCTATCTCAAACTCTTTTAATTAGTCAGTTGCATTGGATTAAGACACATTTTAACCCCAGAAACACTAACATAGCTGTTTACAGCTTCCAAGCAAAGTTTTGTTGGTTTTAGCCTGTATTGAGAAAAAATGGGTATAAGTGGCTTTTAAACTATCCACATTTATCTCAAACTCTTATAATTAGTTAGTTGCATTAGATTAAGACAAATTTTAACCCCATAAACACTAACATAGCTGTTTACACTCTCTAAGCAATGTTTTCTTGGTTTTAGCCTGTTTTGGGACAAATTGTGTATTGGATTTGTGTATTGGCTTTGAAACTCTCCACATCTATCTCAAACTCTTATAATTAGTTAGTTGCATTGGATTAAGACACATTTTATCCCCAGAAACACTAACAAAGCTGTTTGGTGCTTCTAAGCAATGTTTTCTTGGTTTTAGCCTGTATTGGGACAAAATGGGTATAAAAGGCTTCTAAACACTCCACATCTATCTCAAGCTCTTATAATTAGTTAGTTGCATTGGATTAAGACACATTTTAACCCCAGAAACATTAACTAAGCTGTTTAGTGCTTCTAAGCAATGTTTTCTTGGTTTTAGCCAGTTTTGGGACAAAATGGGTATCAGTGGCTTTTAAACTCTCCACATCTATCTCAAACTCTTATAATTAGTAAGTTGCATTGGATTAAGACACATTTTAACCCCAGAAACACTAACAAAGCTGTTTAGTGCTTCTAAGCAATGTTTTCTTGGTTTTAGCCTGCTTTGAGACAAAATGGGTATAAATGGCTTTTAAACTCTCCACATCTATCTCAAACTCTTACAATAAGTTAGTTGCATTGGATTAAGACACATTTTAACCCCAGAAACACTAACAAGGCTATTTAGTGCTTCTAAGCAATGTTTTCTTTGTTTTAGCCTGTTTTAGGAGAAAATGGGTATAAGTGGCTTTTAAACACTCCACATCAATCTCAAACTCTTATAATTAGTCAGTTGCATTGGATTAAGTCACATTTTAACCCCAGAAACACTAACAAAGCTGTTTAGTGCTTCTAAGCAATGTTTTCTTGGTTTTAGCCTGTTTTAGGAAAAAATGGGTATAAGTGGCTTTTAAACTCTCCACATCAATCTCAAACTCTTATAATTAGTCAGTTGCATTGGATTAAGTCACATTTTAACCCCAGAAACACTAACAAAGCTGTTTAGTGCTTCTAGGCAATGTTTTCTTGGTTTTAGCCTGTTATGGGACAAAATGGGTATAAGTGGCTTTTAAACTATCCACATCTATCTCAAACTCTTATAATTAGTTAGTTTCGTTGGATTAAGACACCTTTTAACCCCAGAAACACTAACAAAGCTGTTTAGTGCTTCTAAGTAATGTTTTCTTGGTTTTAGCCTGTTTTGGGACAAAATGGGTATAAGTGGCTTTTAAACTATCGACATCTATCTCAAACTCTTATAATTAGTTAGTTGCATTAGATTAAGACACATTTTAACCCCATAAACACTAACAAAGCTGTTTAGTGCTTCTAAGCAATGTGTTCTTGTTTATAACCTGTTTTGGGACAAAATGGGTATAAGTGGCTTTTTTAAACTCTCCACATCTATCTCAAACTCTTTTAATTAGTCAGTTGCATTGGATTAAGACACATTTTAACCCCAGAAACACTAACATAGCTGTTTACAGCTTCTAAGCAAAGTTTTGTTGGTTTTAGCCTGTATTGAGAAAAAATGGGTATAAGTGGCTTTTAAACTATCCACATTTATCTCAAACTCTTATAATTAGTTAGTTGCATTAGATTAAGACAAATTTTAACCCCATAAACACTAACATAGCTGTTTACACTCTCTAAGCAATGTTTTCTTGGTTTTAGCCTGTTTTGGGACAAATTGTGTATTGGATTTGTGTATTGGCTTTGAAACTCTCCACATCTATCTCAAACTCTTATAATTAGTTAGTTGCATTGGATTAAGACACATTTTATCCCCAGAAACACTAACAAAGCTGTTTGGTGCTTCTAAGCAATGTTTTCTTGGTTTTAGCCTGTATTGGGACAAAATGGGTATAAAAGGCTTCTAAACACTCCACATCTATCTCAAGCTCTTATAATTAGTTAGTTGCATTGGATTAAGACACATTTTAACCCCAGAAACATTAACTAAGCTGTTTGTTGGTTTAAATTGAGTATGCGGAAGCAAATTAGAGAGAATGTGAGATAAAATGAGAGCTTGTATTAGAATAGCTTTTACAATGTCGGCCAAAGGCCTTAAATAGAATGAAAACTAGGTTAACACTCCCACCAACTCGACAACTTGTAGATAGAGACATGAAGAGAGAGAAGGGAGCGATCCCAAGATAGAAAGCGACGTGACCTTGTCTCCCTAAGGGAAGCTATCTCGTGACTCTTATCCTCCAACGGTCACATTCTTCTTCGAGATCCTTCTAATGGGCTTGGTATTGTTTTCAACCGCAAGCCTTCTCATTTCTCTCAATAGGCCTCAACCTTAAGGGTGGCCATTAGGACGATCGTACGGACGTCCGTACGGACAACCTCCAAGTCTTAAGTAACATGGTCAATACTCCCCCTCAAGCTTAGCCAAGTGAAACGGCTAAGCTTGGAACCCGCACAAGACCACCTCGTTAAAAACCTTAATATGGAAAACCACATGGGACAAAACCATATCAAGGAAAAGAGTGTGCTCTCCACGGGTTAGAGGAGTCTTCTCATGGATGTGTAGGATCGACTAGTCCAAGTTTGCTAGAGATATACTCGCAAATCTGTGGACTAGTGGCTTTTGTGAAAATATCGGCCAGTTGGTCCTTGCTCGGCGTGTGACACGGTAAGACAACCCCTTCTTCAATCTTCTCTCGCACTGTGTGGCAGTCTACTTCGATATGTTTGGTCCTCTCATGGAAAACAGAGTTGGTTGCTATATGTATTGCAGCCTTGTTGTCACAGTGCATAGTGATGGGTTCATCTATCTCCGCTCCAAGGTCCTTGAGAAGACCTTTGAGCCAAGTTAGCTCGTTTGTGAGCTTCTTCATGGCCCTATATTCTGACTCGGCACTTGATTGAGACACCACCTTCTGCTTCTTCGACTTCCAAGTGACTAGGTTCCCACCAACAAACGTACAGTATCCTGTTGTAGACCTTCTATCGGTTGTGTCGCCCGCATAATCCGCGTCGCAATAGCCAACAAGCTCGGTATTGTTGTTCTTTCCCATCCAAATGCCGCGGCCAGGGCTTCCCTTTAGATAGCATAGGATCCTCTCAACAGTGTTCCAATCAAAGTTTGTTGGTGCTTTCATGTGCTGGCTTACCTGGTTCACAGCATAGCACAGATCCGGCCGTGTGATGGTGAGGTAAATCAGCTTCCCAACCAGCCGCCTATATCTGCCCACGTCCTCATATGGCTCAGCCAACTTGTTCGGTAACGTCTTCATCTCCCCCTTTCGCTTGACCTGGTAGCCTTCTTCTAGTGGCGTAGAGACCGGTTTAGCCCCCAGCTTACCAGTTTCCTTGAGCAAGTCCAGCGTGTACTTCCGTTGGGAGAGAAAGAGTCCTTCCGGCGATCGGGAGATTTCAATCCCAAGAAAATATTTCAGTTCGCCGAGGTCCTTGATGTCAAAGGCTGAGTGAAGGAGAGTCTTGGTAGTGGAAATACCTTCCTTGTCATCGCCAGTGATGATTATATCATCGACATAGACGAGCACCACGACGCGACCGCCGGCAGTCCGTAGAGTGAACAATGTGTGGTCGGCTTCCGAGCGTCGAAAACCATTGGTGCGAAGTGTCGAGCTGAGTTTGTGGTACCACGCCCGAGGGGATTGTTTGAGGCCGTAGATGGCCTTGCGAAGGCGGAGAACTTTGCCCGGAGCCACAAGATGTTCGAAGCCCGGAGGTGGGTGCATATACACTTCTTCTTCAAGCTCCCCCTGAAGGAAGGCATTCTTGACGTCCATCTGCCAAAGGTCCCACGAGAGGTTTGTAGCCAAGGAGAGAACGACACGAACGGTGTGCAGCTTGGCGACCGGGGCAAACGTGTCCGTATAGTCGGTACCGTATGTTTGTGTGAAACCGCGAGCCACAAGGCGAGCCTTATAGCGCTCCACGTCGCCATTGCTCAGGTACTTAATTGTGAAGACCCATTTTGAGCTGACCACCTTCTTTCCCTTGGGAAGATCCGCTTCGTCCCAAGTGTGGTTCCGGATCATAGCATCGGTCTCAGCATCAACCGCCGCTAACCACTCTTTGTGCTCTTTGGCTTCATCATAGGTTTGAGGAACGAATTGAGCATCAATCTTGGTGAGGAAGGCAGCGTGTTCCTGAGGAACCCGGTCAAGTGAACACACCGCTTGGATAGGATGGGCCACGGCCTGATTGTTGTAGTAGACCCGCTTATCTTTCCATGTCGAAGGATGAAACTTTAGACGTTGACTTCGCCGGGGAAGAGCAACCATAGATTCCCGTGGGAGAGCATCGGTTGAGGTCACGAGATGATCATTGTCCTCATGAGTAGGCTCGGCACATGGTTCAGCCGGAGGAGGAACAAGCGGCACGGAGGCATTTTCTTGAACTTCTTCTTCTACGGGTGAGATAGCGGGTACATCCGGTTCATGTGAGGTCGGAGTAGGCTGAGCATGGCTCGACGGGCTTGATGGAGTGGTGATGCCGAGGTGATCGAGGAGGAACCGTAGGTTGGCCGAACGATCAGAGTTGGACCGAGAGAGATCCTTGAGACTGTCCCAATCCTTTGTCGCATAGTATCCTTGGTGTTCAAGGAACCGCACTTCTCGAGAGATATGTAGGCGGCCAGCAGCTGGATCATAGCACTTATAGCCCTTCTGACTTGTCGAGTAGCCAATGAACATACATTTGGTGCTTTTGGCGTCGAGCTTAGTCCTTTGTTCCCCTGGAACCAAAACAAAGCATACACACCCGAAAACGCGTAAGTGATCCAAAGATGGTTTAAATTGATTGAGTACCTCATATGGAGATTTGTCTTGTAGAACTTTGGTAGGAGTCCTATTAATCAAGTAGCAAGCCGTCATGACAGCATCTCCCCAGAATCGTTTGGTGACATTGGTTTGGAACATCATCGACCTCGCCACTTCCATAAGGTGCCGGTTCTTCCTCTCGGCCACGCCATTCTGTTGGGGCGTATATGGACAACTCGTTTGTTGTAGAATGCCGTGTTTGGACAAATGATCTTTGAGTCTATGACTGATGTACTCTCCCCCATTATCTGATCTTAGTACCTTTATTTTTGCATTGAAATGATTAGTAACATAATTCTGAAAATTAACAAATGCATCATAAACCCTATCTTTAGATGGTAACAATGTGAGCCAAGTATATTTTGATTTTTCATCAATAAAAGTCACAAAATACTTGTTATTGTCTCTAGATAGGCATGGTGAGGTCCAAACATCAGAATGTACTAAGTCAAAACAATGTTCATAAATGGTAGTAGATTTAGGGAAAACCGATTTGCAATGTTTGCCAAGAATACAAGGTTCACAACTTGAACTATCAAAAGAAAATTTAGGCAACATTAATTGAAAAGCTCTAGAGTGAGGGTGGCCTAGTCTAGCATGCCACACTTCACTTGAAATACTACTAAGGTCCGATTTAAAAGAAAACATATTAGGTGAACTTGATGAGTTTTTCTCTAGGACATAGAGATCTCCCTTAGCATCTCCACCTCCAAGAATCTTGCCAGTCTCAATATCCTGAAAATGCACACTGTTAGGACCAAATATGGTATAACAATTCAAATCGGTTGTAGCTCTCTTAACCGATAATAGGTTAGAAGTAAAAGTAGGCATAAAGAAGGCCTTTGAGTTCTTATCAAACAACTTTAAATCTCCTACACCTTTAACTGGTATCCTATCCCCATTTGCAATAATCACATTTCCCACAGTCGGCTTTATGTTGTGTATAAGGCTCGGGTTACTTATCATGTGATGAGAAGCACCCGAGTCTACAACAAGCGTTTTACTAGGTTGTGAAGCGAAGAAAGTGATACCAGATTCCTTTAGGGCTGCGATGGACTTGATGAGGGCCTCCAGGTCTGATTTCCTCACAAGATCTCCAAGAGAAGCCGCCATGGCCGTAGCCGCCGCGTTGCCTTGGTTTGCTGCACCGAAACCTTGGCCGCTTGGTCCTTCTTGCGAGATATGCGCCTTGAACTTAGCCGGTTTGAGATGAGAGTGAAGGATCCAGCACTTGTCCTTCATGTGTCCCTTCTTCTTGCAATGGTCGCACACCATTGTTTTCCGGTCATCTTGCTTGTAGACTCCTTTGTTCGCGGTAGCCAAGTCGTCCTTTCCACAAAAGAGACCAAGTGAACCTTGTTCCTTTTGCACTTGAGAACACACGTCTTCAAGAGTAGGTAGCTTGTCTCCACGGAGGATGTGCTTAATCAGGTCATTGAACGCCGGATTGAGAGTGAGCAGGAGACCAAACACCTTGTCTTGCTCCTTTCGTTCATTGAGGATGGCCGGATCGATAGTACTTGGCCGGAGCATCTCCAACTCGGCCCACAATGACCGGAACTTCCCAAAATGCTTGGTAAACTCCAAGTCTTCTTGATGGAGACCGTTGATAGCCTTCTTGACCTCAAATACCCGAGTCAAGTTGGTCACGTTCCCATACACATTCGCTAGCGTCTCCCATAGTTCTTTGGCCGTCTCGCAGTACGAGTAGGCTTCAAGAATCGGTGCGTCTAGCGAGTTTTGGAGAATGGCAAGCACGGTCTGATCTTCTTGGAACCACTTGACTTCCTTCTCGAGATCAGCCTCCTTGTCTTCTTCCGTTCCTTCTTTACCGTCCTCCTTAGTGGCTTTCTTGGGGAGTTGGTCCGTTTCTACATGGATCCAAAGTCCTCGGCCACTGAGAGCGGTCTTTGTGGTTCTTTTCCACAACAGGTAGTTTGCTCCTTTGAGCACCACCGGGGTAACAATAGGCTTGTTGTTGTCCATTGTTAGGTAGAGTAGCGAGAAAAACGATAGAGTAGCGGATAGAATGAAGCGCGAATGAGTGAGTAGAATGAAGAATATAGTAAAGGAGTAGTATACGAGTAGAGAATGCAAAGTAGAATCAAATAAGAACAAGAAAAAGAAGAGGAGAAAGTTTATAGAACCATGGATCAATAAACTTGCTCTGATACCATGTTGGTTTAAATTGAGTATGCGGAAGCAAATTAGAGAGAATGTGAGATAAAATGAGAGCTTGTATTAGAATAGCTTTTACAATGTCGGCCAAAGGCCTTAAATAGAATGAAAACTAGGTTAACACTCCCACCAACTCGACAACTTGTAGATAGAGACATGAAGAGAGAGAAGGGAGCGATCCCAAGATAGAAAGCGACGTGACCTTGTCTCCCTAAGGGAAGCTATCTCGTGACTCTTATCCTCCAACGGTCACA
The DNA here is from genome assembly GCF_030686135.1 of Camelina sativa. Classification (NCBI taxonomy): domain Eukaryota; kingdom Viridiplantae; phylum Streptophyta; class Magnoliopsida; order Brassicales; family Brassicaceae; genus Camelina; species Camelina sativa. Next base: position 15,329,044 of record NC_141896.1, on the reverse strand, counting down.
TTCTTCTTCGAGATCCTTCTAATGGGCTTGGTATTGTTTTCAACCGCAAGCCTTCTCATTTCTCTCAATAGGCCTCAACCTTAAGGGTGGCCATTAGGACGATCGTACGGACGTCCGTACGGACAACCTCCAAGTCTTAAGTAACATGGTCAATACTGTTTAGTGCTTCTAAGCAATGTTTTCTTGGTTTTAGCCAGTTTTGGGACAAAATGGGTATCAGTGGCTTTTAAACTCTCCACATCTATCTCAAACTCTTATAATTAGTAAGTTGCATTGGATTAAGACACATTTTAACCCCAGAAACACTAACAAAGCTGTTTAGTGCTTCTAAGCAATGTTTTCTTGGTTTTAGCCTGCTTTGGGACAAAATGGGTATAAATGGCTTTTAAACTCTCCACATCTATCTCAAACTCTTACAATAAGTTAGTTGCATTGGATTAAGACACATTTTAACCCCAGAAACACTAACAAGGCTATTTAGTGCTTCTAAGCAATGTTTTCTTTGTTTTAGCCTGTTTTAGGAGAAAATGGGTATAAGTGGCTTTTAAACACTCCACATCAATCTCAAACTCTTATAATTAGTCAGTTGCATTGGATTAAGTCACATTTTAACCCCAGAAACACTAACAAAGCTGTTTAGTGCTTCTAAGCAATGTTTTCTTGGTTTTAGCCTGTTTTAGGAAAAAATGGGTATAAGTGGCTTTTAAACTCTCCACATCAATCTCAAACTCTTATAATTAGTCAGTTGCATTGGATTAAGTCACATTTTAACCCCAGAAACACTAACAAAGCTGTTTAGTGCTTCTAGGCAATGTTTTCTTGGTTTTAGCCTGTTATGGGACAAAATGGGTATAAGTGGCTTTTAAACTATCCACATCTATCTCAAACTCTTATAATTAGTTAGTTTCGTTGGATTAAGACACCTTTTAACCCCAGAAACACTAACAAAGCTGTTTAGTGCTTCTAAGTAATGTTTTCTTGGTTTTAGCCTGTTTTGGGACAAAATGGGTATAAGTGGCTTTTAAACTATCGACATCTATCTCAAACTCTTATAATTAGTTAGTTGCATTAGATTAAGACACATTTTAACCCCATAAACACTAACAAAGCTGTTTAGTGCTTCTAAGCAATGTGTTCTTGTTTATAACCTGTTTTGGGACAAAATGGGTATAAGTGGCTTTTTTAAACTCTCCACATCTATCTCAAACTCTTTTAATTAGTCAGTTGCATTGGATTAAGACACATTTTAACCCCAGAAACACTAACATAGCTGTTTACAGCTTCTAAGCAAAGTTTTGTTGGTTTTAGCCTGTATTGAGAAAAAATGGGTATAAGTGGCTTTTAAACTATCCACATTTATCTCAAACTCTTATAATTAGTTAGTTGCATTAGATTAAGACAAATTTTAACCCCATAAACACTAACATAGCTGTTTACACTTTCTAAGCAATGTTTTCTTGGTTTTAGCCTGTTTTGGGACAAAATGTGTATTGGATTTGTGTATTGGCTTTGAAACTCTCCACATCTATCTCAAACTCTTATAATTAGTTAGTTGCATTGGATTAAGACACATTTTATCCCCAGAAACACTAACAAAGCTGTTTGGTGCTTCTAAGCAATGTTTTCTTGGTTTTAGCCTGTATTGGGACAAAATGGGTATAAAAGGCTTTTAAACTCTCCACATCTATCTCAAACTCTTATAATTAGTTAGTTGCATTGGATTAAGACACATTTTAACCCCAGAAACACTAACTAAGCTGTTTAGTGATTCTAAGCAATGTTTTTTTGGTTTTAGCCAGTTTTGGGACAAAATGTGTATTGGATTTGTGTATTGGCTTTGAAACTCTCCACATCTATCTCAAACTCTTATAATTAGTTAGTTGCATTGGATTAAGACACATTTTATCCCCAGAAACACTAACAAAGCTGTTTGGTGCTTCTAAGCAATGTTTTCTTGGTTTTAGCCTGTATTGGGACAAAATTATTAGAATGTACCAAGGAGGAGAGGCCGGTAAGGCCGAGCCTTGGAAGAAGAGAAGAAAGGCCGGTAAGGCCGAGCCTTGGAAGAAGAGAAGAAAGGCCGGAAAGGCCATGTAAAGGCCGTGTCCGGTACCATGTACCGTGTCCGTGAACGGACCCATGTCCGGTGAGCGGCCAGGTAGGCCGTGAACACCAGGAAGAGAAGGCCCATGAAGATGCCCGTCCGTACAGGTCCGTCCGTACAGGCCCGTCCGTACAGGCCCGTCCGTACAGGCCCGTCCGTACGGTCTCGGCCTGTTACGTCCGTACGGCCTGCGCTTGGTCCAAGGGGCCTCACAAGAGAAAGGCCGAGTTTGAGAGAAGGAAAACAAGGCCTTACAAGAGAGAGAGGCCCATGGGAAGAAGAGAAGAAAAGAGAGGCCAATGGGAAGAAGAAGAAGGGAAAAGCGCACAAGGAAGGAAGGGAAGGAAGAATCACGTGGCCTTTGGTTGGTGAAGGAAGGAGCTGTCCCTTTCACCATTGTCTTGCCCAAGAGAAGACCACTTTATGTCCCTATCTCCCTTCTTCTCTCTCTAACGGTCATATAACATTTTGTACTCATATATTACATTGCATACACTCTCATATGTAACAACACAACAATAATATTGAATAAAAGAAGAGAAACGATTTTTCCTCTCTCTACCTTGTGTTCTTGTTCATGTCACCAATGTAGAGAGATTAGGGTAAACGATTTAGGGGCTGCCCTTAAGGCAGCCTATTCTCTTCTCAAATCCACCTAAAATCTTCCTTATTTACTGTTTTATATAGCCTAGATTACTGATTCTTAATCCTCTTTCTCCTAAGTACACAAACTTGAGTGTTGTGATACTAGAAGAGGATAAGTCTCAAACTAGGCTGTTTGTTCCTCATAGATCCGATTTATATCTAGTATTTGGGGTCTATTGAGGTTGTTTGTGGGGAGTTCATCACAAGTTGATGTCCTCTCCTTCCCCCTTGAGAATGAGCTAGTTTGTTGTGGGTATAAGGAGATTCAATCCTTGGGAGTTGTCTCTCCTTTGTCAAGAGCCATCTCTCTTGAAATCCCAACATGGTATCAGAGCAGGCTCTGTTCTTGGTGACTCAAACTCGTTCTCAAGTTGGTTCTCTTAGGAGTTAGCTTAATTAAAGTTTTAATCCTAGCCTAGGTGTTAAATCGCTTAGCTTAGTTTCTTTAAAACTTTAATTTTGCTTTTGTTGATTAAATCGATTCTCTAGCAGCTCATTGTTGAGTAAGCTTGGTCTCTTGTCTTGTTAGAATTTGTAGACCAAGTGTGTGGAAAGAAATCGATTTTACAAGCCCCATCCTTAAGCTTTACCGATTTGGTAATAGCTTTGTTTATTTTGGGATGTGTGGGAAGTGATGAACCATTGAGCAAATTGTGTTGTTCATGGTGAGGATTCACGGTTCTTGTGTGCTTGTATGAGGCACGAAATTCTTAGGATTTAGCTCTCTTAGGATTTAGTTAATTTTCCTCTAAAGGTTTAATTTTGCTTTTGTTAAATTTCCTTTAAAGGCTTAATTACTAAATCGCTACTTCTTCTTCTCAATGTTGAGAAAGCTTTGTTTCTGGCCCTATGGTGTGTCCAGATCCAAGCTTGAAGAAGAGAGAGATCTTAATTTTCGCATCTCATGTCCGCTTGGTCAACTAGACTAAAGCTGTTCAAAGATGCATTCTTTTAACCGTTGGACAATAGGTTGTTCCAAAGGCTTTTGTTGTTTCTTCTTTGCTTGGGACCACGAAAAACATCTTCTATATGTTATTTTCGTGGATCTAAAGCCTTAAGATCTTGGAGAACACTTTGTTTAAGTGATTCTACCATGAGTTAGGTCCAAACCGTTGGAGAAATTAATTTTCCAAACGGTCCATGTGTTTCAGCCATTAAAGCACCAAAGTCTTGTTGAATGTTGGATGCTCTTGGCTGTCAAAGCTTCTGCAAACTCAAGAAAACAGAGTATAACTCTGTCCATAAGAACTCTTGAGCAAATTCTCTATTCTACTCTCCACTCATCTTATACTACCCCCCATTCTCTTATATATATACTCTATTATACTCTCTTTGGTTACTTATTCTCCATTTACACTCTATACTCTACTCTACACTCTATACTCTAACCCCTAACAATCTCTTGTTTAGAATCTGTCCCATTAAATTTTGGTTTCAGTTTCAAACTTGAAGATTGTGTGGAGCTCACTTGCTATCTCAAGAAGAAGTGGCGAGGTTGAAGGCTACAAAGAAGCCATGAGAAGGCGCAGCACAATGCTTGGAGTTAGAACCAATGGCCATCAAGCTTCTTAGACCACACGTTTCACCACCATAGTAATAAACTCCGGCGGTCAGGTTTACCCGAGGAGAGCAGAAGACTCTTTTGAGCGAGGTAACCTATTAAGCTGACCGAGAGAGATAAAGCTTTGGGTATTAAACTCCGGCGGTTAGACTCATCCGAGGAGAGCAGAAGACTCTTTTGAGCGAGGTGGTCTATTTAAGGCTGACCGAGAGAGATAAAGCTATGGAGGAAGTTCTAGTGGAGAGAGCTGGTGGAAGGTGATGAATCAGCCCAAGGACATGTGTATTAGTGCCAAGGTGCTGATCGGATGTGCACAAGACTTTAAGGGAGGTCAAGCACAAGGTTTCAAGGAAAATGATGAGATGTCAGCTCATCATCAAGTCAATGGTACGGGGGAGATAGACGTTATACTTAAACTCGCCGCCCCTCACATTCCCTGTTCCAAACTCTCGGCAACAAGCAAGTCCTTGCCGAGACGTCTCAAAGATCGACTCGGACGAAACCCTTCCACTGCGATTCAGCTTCCGCGTTCTTCACCAAAGTTCGAGACCAGAGAGTCATCTTGCCAGTGAAAGTGAAATCATACCAATCCGAGCAACCGATCAAAAGTTATGCCCGATTCAGTGGGCGTATATCAGTCTGTAGCGGTCTCAAGAAGAGAGGTCCAAACCGCATCAATGATCAGCCTCTCTCCTTCCTATTCATCAAAACACCAAAAGGCTGTGCTCTAAACCCTACTCTATTTAAATTCCTAATTATTTTTAGTTCCATTGCTAGTCTTTACACTTCCATATGATTTTTCTTAAATTGTCACACTTATAGAAATTTACTTTGATATTCCTCATAGCATACACTTACACTTTTCTTCTTTATCACTTGTTTAAAGGGTAAAGGAGACTATGAGAGCCTCAAAGAAATTCTAAAGGTGCAAGGATGGAGATCATAAGGAAGGTGCCAAAGGCAAGGTGGGCTAAGGAGAAGTAGCGGTTCAAGTCATGAAGAGAAGAGAGCTAGTTCCTTATAAACCAAGGTCAAGGGACATCATGGATAGTGAAGGCTATACTCTTTTTCCCTCTAACAAAGTTTTATCCCAAGAGGTTTTCTTTGTTGAGGTTTTTTTAATGAGGTAGACTACACTACTCCACTCTTGATCTTTGGTCCCCATGGTGTCCCGCCGATCAAGCGTGCGGGGGAGTATTAGAATGTACCAAGGAGGAGAGGCCGGTAAGGCCGAGCCTTGGAAGAAGAGAAGAAAGGCCGGTAAGGCCGAGCCTTGGAAGAAGAGAAGAAAGGCCGGAAAGGCCATGTAAAGGCCGTGTCCGGTACCATGTACCGTGTCCGTGAACGGACCCATGTCCGGTGAGCGGCCAGGTAGGCCGTGAACACCAGGAAGAGAAGGCCCATGAAGATGCCCGTCCGTACAGGTCCGTCCGTACAGGCCCGTCCGTACAGGCCCGTCCGTACAGGCCCGTCCGTACGGTCTCGGCCTGTTACGTCCGTACGGCCTGCGCTTGGTCCAAGGGGCCTCACAAGAGAAAGGCCGAGTTTGAGAGAAGGAAAACAAGGCCTTACAAGAGAGAGAGGCCCATGGGAAGAAGAGAAGAAAAGAGAGGCCAATGGGAAGAAGAAGAAGGGAAAAGCGCACAAGGAAGGAAGGGAAGGAAGAATCACGTGGCCTTTGGTTGGTGAAGGAAGGAGCTGTCCCTTTCACCATTGTCTTGCCCAAGAGAAGACCACTTTATGTCCCTATCTCCCTTCTTCTCTCTCTAACGGTCATATAACATTTTGTACTCATATATTACATTGCATACACTCTCATATGTAACAACACAACAATAATATTGAATAAAAGAAGAGAAACGATTTTTCCTCTCTCTACCTTGTGTTCTTGTTCATGTCACCAATGTAGAGAGATTAGGGTAAACGATTTAGGGGCTGCCCTTAAGGCAGCCTATTCTCTTCTCAAATCCACCTAAAATCTTCCTTATTTACTGTTTTATATAGCCTAGATTACTGATTCTTAATCCTCTTTCTCCTAAGTACACAAACTTGAGTGTTGTGATACTAGAAGAGGATAAGTCTCAAACTAGGCTGTTTGTTCCTCATAGATCCGATTTATATCTAGTATTTGGGGTCTATTGAGGTTGTTTGTGGGGAGTTCATCACAAGTTGATGTCCTCTCCTTCCCCCTTGAGAATGAGCTAGTTTGTTGTGGGTATAAGGAGATTCAATCCTTGGGAGTTGTCTCTCCTTTGTCAAGAGCCATCTCTCTTGAAATCCCAACAAAAATGGGTATAAAAGGCTTTTAAACTCTCCACATCTATCTCAAACTCTTATAATTAGTTAGTTGCATTGGATTAAGACACATTTTAACCCCAGAAACACTAACTAAGCTGTTTAGTGATTCTAAGCAATGTTTTTTTGGTTTTAGCCAGTTTTGGGACAAAATGGGTATAAGTGGCTTTTAAACTCTCCACATCTATCTCAAACTCTTATAATTAGTAAGTTGCATTGGATTAAGACACATTTTAACCCCAGAAACACTAACAAAGCTGTTTAGTGCTTCTAAGCAATGTTTTCTTGGTTTAGCCTACTTTGGGACAAAATGGGTATAAATGGCTTTTAAACTCTCCACATCTATCTCAAACTCTTACAATAATTTAGTTGCATTGGATTAAGACACATTTTAACCCCAGAAACACTAATAAGGCTGTTTAGTGCTTCTAAGCAATGTTTTCTTTGTTTTAGCCTGTTTTAGGAGAAAATGGGTATAAGTGGCTTTTAAACACTCCACATCAATCTCAAACTCTTATAATTAGTCAGTTGCATTGGATTAAGTCACATTTTAACCCCAGAAACACTAACAAAGCTGTTTAGTAATTCTAAGCAATGTTTTCTTGGTTTTAGCCTGTTTTAGGAAAAAATGGGTATAAGTGGCTTTTAAACTCTCCACATCAATCTCAAACTCTTATAATTAGTCAGTTGCATTGGATTAAGTCACATTGTAACCCCAGAAACACTAACAAAGCTGTTTAGTGCTTCTAGGCAATGTTTTCTTGGTTTTAGCCTGTTATGGGACAAAATGGGTGTAAGTGGCTTTTAAACTATCCACATCTCTCTCAAACTCTTATAATTAGTTAGTTTCATTGGATTAAGACACCTTTTAACCCCAGAAACACTAACAAAGCTGTTTAGTGCTTCTAAGTAATGTTTTTTTGGTTTTAGCCTGTTTTGGGACAAAATGGGTATAAGTGGCTTTTAAACTATCCACATCTATCTCAAACTCTTATAATTAGTTAGTTGCATTGGATTAAGACACATTTTAACCCCATAAACACTAACAAAGCTGTTTAGTGCTTCTAAGCAATGTGTTCTTGGTTATAACCTGTTTTGGGACAAAATGGGTATAAGTGGCTTTTTTAAACTCTCCACATCTAACTCAAACTCTTTTAATTAGTCAGTTGCATTGGATTAAGACACATTTTAACCCCAGAAACACAAACATAGCTGTTTACAGCTTCTAAGCAAAGTTTTGTCTGTTTTAGCCTGTTTTGGGACAAAATGGGTATAAGTGGCTTTTAAACTATCCACAATTATCTCAAACTCTTATAATTAGTTAGTTGCATTAGATTAAGACAAATTTTAACCCCATAAACACTAACATAGCTGTTTACACTTTCTAAGCAATGTTTTCTTGGTTTTAGCCTGTTTTGGTACAAATTGTGTATTGGATTTGTGTATTGGCTTTGAAACTCTCCACATCTATCTCAAACTCTTATAATTAGTTAGTTGCATTGGATTAAGACACATTTTATCCCCAGAAACACTAACAAATCTGTTTGGTGCTTCTAAGCAATGTTTTCTTGGTTTTAGCCTGTATTGGGACAAAATAGGTATAAAAGGCTTCTAAACTCTCCACATCTATCTCAAACTCTTATAATTAGTTAGTTGCATTGGATTAAGACACATTTTAACCCCAGAAACACTAACTAAGCTGTTTAGTGCTTCTAAGCAATGTTTTCTTGGTTTTAGCCAGTTTTGGGACAAAATGGCTATAAGTGGCTTTTAAACTCTCCACATCTATCTCAAACTCTTAAAATTAGTAAGTTGCATTGGATTAAGACACATTTTAACCCCAGAAACACTAACAAAGCTGTTTAGTGCTTCTAAGCAATGTTTTCTTGGTTTTAGCCTGCTTTGGGACAAAATGGGTATAAATGGCTTTTAAACTCTCCACATCTATCTCAAACTCTTACAATAAGTTAGTTGCATTGGATTAAGACACATTTTAACCCCAGAAACACTAACAAAGCTGTTTAGTGCTTCTAAGCAATGTTTTCTTGGTTTTAGCCTGCTTTGGGACAAAATGGGTATAAATGGCTTTTAAACTCTCCACATCTATCTCAAACTCTTACAATAAGTTAGTTGCATTGGATTAAGACACATTTTAACCCCAGAAACACTAACAAAGCTGTTTAGTGCTTCTAAGCAATGTTTTCTTGGTTTTAGCCTGCTTTGGGACAAAATGGGTATAAATGGCTTTTAAACTCTCCACATCTATCTCAAACTCTTACAATAAGTTAGTTGCATTGGATTAAGACACATTTTAACCCCAGAAACACTAACAAAGCTGTTTAGTGCTTCTAAGCAATGTTTTCTTGGTTTTAGCCTGTTTTGGGAGAAAATGGGTATAAGTGGCTTTTAAACTCTCCACATCAATCTCAAACTCTTATAATTAGTCAGTTGCAATGGATTAAGTCACATTTTAACCCCAGAAACACTAACAAAGCTGTTTAGTGCTTCTAAGCAATGTTTTCTTGGTTTTAGCCTGTTTTGGGACCAAATGGGTATAAATGGCTTTTAATCTCTCCACATCAATCTCAAACTCTCATAATTAGTCAATTGCATTGGATTAAGACACATTTTAACCCTAAAAACACTAACATAGCTGTTTACACTTTCTAAGCAATGTTTTCTTGGTTTTAGCCTGTTTTGGGACAAAATGGGTTAAGTGGCTTCCAAACTATCTACATCTATCTCAAACTCTTATAATTAGTTATTTGCATTCGATTAAGACACATTTTAACCCCAGAAACACTAACAAAGCTGTTTAGTGCATCTAAGCAATGTTTTCTTGGTTTAACCTGTTTTGGGACAAAATGGGTATAAATGGCTTTTAAACTCTCCACATCTATCTCAAACTCTTATAATTAGTTAGTTGCATTCGATTAAGACACATTTTAACCCCAGAAACACTAACAAGTCTGTTTAGTGCTTCAAAGCAATGTTTTCTTGCTTTTAGCCTGTTTTGGGACAAAATGGGTATAAATGGCTTTTAAACTCTCCACATCTATCTCAAACTCTTACAATTAGTTAGTTCAATTGGATTAAGACACATTTTAACCCCAGAAACACTAACAAAGCTGTTTAGTGCTTCTAAGCAATGTTTTATTGGTTTTAGCCTTTTTGGGACAAAATGTGTATAAGTGGCTTTTAAACTCTCCACATCCATCTCAAACTCTTATAATTAGTCAGTTGCATTGGATTAAGAAACATTTTAACCCCAGAAACACTAACATAGCTGTTTAAAGCTTCTAAGCAATGTTTTCTTGGTTTTAGCCTGTTTTGGGACAAAATGGGTATAAGTGGCTTTTAAACTATCCACATCTATCTCAAACTCTTATAATTAGTTATTTGCATTGGATTAAGACACATTTTAACCCCAGAAACACTAACAAAGCTGTTTAGTGCTTCTAAGCAATGTTTTCTTGGTTTTAGCCTTTTTTGTACAAAATGGGTATAAGTGGCTTTTAAACTATCCACATTTATCTCAAACTCTTATAATTAGTTAGTTGCATTATATTAAGACAAATTTTAACCCCATAAACACTAACATAGCTGTTTAGACTTTCTAAGCAATGTTTTCTTGGTTTTAGCCTGTTTTGGGGCAAATTGTGTATAAGTGGCTTTGAAACTCTCCACAGCTATCTCAAACTCTTATAATTAGTTATTTGCATTGGATTAAGACACATTTTATCCCCAGAAACACTAACAAAGCTGTTTGGTGCTTCTAAGCAATGTTTTCTTGGTTTTAGCCTGTATTGGGACAAAATGGGTATAAAAGGCTTTTAAACTCTCCACATCTATCTCAAACTCTTATAATTAGTTAGTTGCATTGGATTAAGACACATTTTAACCCCAGAAATACTAACAAAGCTGTTTAGTGCTTCTAAGCAATGTTTTCTTGGTTTTAGCCAGTTTTGGGACAAAATGGGTATAAGTGGCTTTTAAACTCTCCACATCTATCTCAAACTCTTACAATTAGTAAGTTGCATTGGATTAAGACACATTTTAACCCCAGAAACACTAACAAAGCTGTTTAGTGCTTCTAAGCAATGTTTTCTTGGTTTTAGCCAGTTTTGGGACAAAATGGGTATAAATGGCTTTTAAACTCTCCACATCTATCTCAAACTCTTAAAATTAGTAAGTTGCATTGGATTAAGACACATTTTAACCCCAGAAACACTAACAAAGCTGTTTAGTGCTTCTAAGCAATGTTTTCTTGGTTTTAGCCTGCTTTGGGACAAAATGGGTATAAATGGCTTTTAAACTCTCCACATCTATCTCAAACTCTTACAATAAGATAGTTGCATTGGATTAAGACACATTTTAACCCCAGAAACACTAACAAAGCTGTTTAGTGCTTCTAAGCAATGTTTTCTTGGTTTTAGCCTGCTTTGGGACAAATGGGTATAAATGGCTTTTAAACTCTCCACATCTATCTCAAACTCTTACAATAAGTTAGTTGCATTGGATTAAGACACATTTTAACCCCAGAAACACTAACAAAGCTGTTTAGTGCTTCTAAGCAATGTTTTCTTGGTTTTAGCCTGCTTTGGGACAAAATGGGTATAAATGGCTTTTAAACTCTCCACATCTATCTCAAACTCTTACAATAAGTTAGTTGCATTGGATTAAGACACATTTTAACCCCATAAACACTAACAAAGCTGTTTAGTGCTTCTAAGCAATGTTTTCTTGGTTTTAGCCTGTTTTGGGAGAAAATGGGTATAAATGGCTTTTAAACTCTCCACATCTATCTCAAACTCTTATAATTAGTTAGTTGCATTCGATTAAGACACATTTTAACCCCAGAAACACTAACAAGTCTGTTTAGTGCTTCTAAGCAATGTTTTCTTGGTTTTAGCCTGTTTTGGGACAAAATGGGTATAAATGGCTTTTAAACTCTCCACATCTATCTCAAACTCTTATAACTAGTTAGTTGCATTCAATTAAGACACATTTTAACCCCAGAAACACTAACAAGTCTGTTTAGTGCTTCAAAGCAATGTTTTCTTGCTTTTAGCCTGTTTTGGGACAAAATGGGTATAAATGGCTTTTAAACTCTCCACATCTATCTCAAACTCTTACAATTAGTTAGTTCAATTGGATTAAGACACATTTTAACCCCAGAAACACTAACAAAGCTGTTTAGTGCTTCTAAGCAATGTTTTATTGGTTTTAGCCTTTTTGGGACAAAATGTGTATAAGTGGCTTTTAAACTCTCCACATCCATCTCAAACTCTTATAATTAGTCAGTTGCATTGGATTAAGAAACATTTTAACCCCAGAAACACTAACATAGCTGTTTAAAGCTTCTAAGCAATGTTTTCTTGGTTTTAGCCTGTTTTGGGACAAAATGGGTATAAGTGGCTTTTAAACTATCCACATCTATCTCAAACTCTTATAATTAGTTATTTGCATTGGATTAAGACACATTTTAACCCCAGAAACACTAACAAAGCTGTTTAGTGCTTCTAAGCAATGTTTTCTTGGTTTTAGCCTTTTTTGTACAAAATGGGTATAAGTGGCTTTTAAACTATCCACATTTATCTCAAACTCTTATAATTAGTTAGTTGCATTATATTAAGACAAATTTTAACCCCATAAACACTAACATAGCTGTTTAGACTTTCTAAGCAATGTTTTCTTGGTTTTAGCCTGTTTTGGGACAAATTGTGTATAAGTGGCTTTGAAACTCTCCACAGCTATCTCAAACTCTTATAATTAGTTAGTTGCATTGGATTAAGACACATTTTATCCCCAGAAACACTAACAAAGCTGTTTGGTGCTTCTAAGCAATGTTTTCTTGGTTTTAGCCTGTATTGGGACAAAATGGGTATAAAAGGCTTTTAAACTCTCCACATCTATCTCAAACTCTTATAATTAGTTAGTTGCATTGGATTAAGAAACATTTTAACCCCAGAAATACTAACAAAGCTGTTTAGTGCTTCTAAGCAATGTTTTCTTGGTTTTAGCCAGTTTTGGGACAAAATGGGAATAAGTGGCTTTTAAACTCTCCACATCTATCTCAAACTCTTACAATTAGTAAGTTGCATTGGATTAAGACACATTTTAACCCCAGAAACACTAACAAAGCTGTTTAGTGCTTCTAAGCAACCGTTTCTTGGTTTTAGCCTGTTTTGGGACAAAATGGGTATAAATGGCTTTTAAACTCTCCACATCTATCTCAAACTCTTACAATAAGTTAGTTGCATTGGATTAAGACACATTTTAACCCCAGAATCACTAACAAAGCTGTTTAGTGCTTCTAAGCAATGTTTTCTTGGTTTTAGCCTGTTTTGGGAGAAAATAGGTATAAGTGGCTTTTAAACTCTCCACATCTATCTCAAACTCTTATAATTAGTAAGTTGCATTGGATTAAGACACATTTTAACCCAGAAACACTAACAAAGCTGTTTAGTGCTTCTAAGCAATGTTTTCTTGGTTTGAGCCTACTTTGGGACAAAATGGGTATAAATGGCTTTTAAACTCTCCACATCTATCTCAAACTCTTACAATAAGTTAGTTGCATTGGATTAAGGCACATTTTAACCCCAGAAACACTAACAAGGCTGTTTAGTGCTTCTAAGCAATGTTTTCTTTGTTTTAGCCTGTTTTAGGAGAAAATGGGTATAAGTGGCTTTTAAACACTCCACATCAATCTCAAATTCTGATAATTAGTCAGTTGCATTGGATTAAGTCACATTTTAACCCCAAAAACACTAACAAAGCTGTTTAGTAATTCTAAGCAATGTTTTCTTGGTTTTAGCCTGTTTTAGGAAAAAATGGGTATAAGTGGCTTTTAAACTCTCCACATCTATCTCAAACTCTTATAATTAGTCAGTTGCATTGGATTAAGTCACATTGTAACCCCAGAAACACTAACAAAGCTGTTTAGTGCTTCTAGGCAATGTTTTCTTGGTTTTAGCCTGTTATGGGACAAAATGGGTGTAAGTGGCTTTTAAACTATCCACATCTCTCTCAAACTCTTATAATTAGTTAGTTTCATTGGATTAAGACACCTTTTAACCCCAGAAACACTAACAAAGCTGTTTAGTGCTTCTAAGTAATGTTTTTTTGGTTTTAGCCTGTTTTGGGACAAAATGGGTATAAGTGGCTTTTAAACTATCCACATCTATCTCAAACTCTTATAATTAGTTAGTTGCATTGGATTAAGACACATTTTAACCCCATAAACACTAACAAAGCTGTTTAGTGCTTCTAAGCAATGTGTTCTTGGTTATAACCTGTTTTGGGACAAAATGGGTATAAGTGGCTTTTTTAAACTCTCCACATCTAACTCAAACTCTTTTAATTAGTCAGTTGCATTGGATTAAGACACATTTTAACCCCAGAAACACAAACATAGCTGTTTACAGCTTCTAAGCAAAGTTTTGTCTGTTTTAGCCTGTTTTGGGACAAAATGGGTATAAGTGGCTTTTAAACTATCCACAATTATCTCAAACTCTTATAATTAGTTAGTTGCATTAGATTAAGACAAATTTTAACCCCATAAACACTAACATAGCTGTTTACACTTTCTAAGCAATGTTTTCTTGGTTTTAGCCTGTTTTGGTACAAATTGTGTATTGGATTTGTGTATTGGCTTTGAAACTCTCCACATCTATCTCAAACTCTTATAATTAGTTAGTTGCATTGGATTAAGACACATTTTATCCCCAGAAATGTAAGTTTGAGAGTAGAGTAATCAAGAGATTATGGAAGAGAGTGAAATCGTGTAAAGAGTGAGGAGAGTGAACGATTGAGAGAGAGAGTGTTGGAGAAAGAGAATAAACTCTTTTCTTGCTTTAAATTAGAACATACTTACAAACCATATATAGAGCTATACAAAGAGGATATTCTTTCCTAGGGTTCTATGTGCACATTAATGGGAGATAGCGACATCTCCTTATTCCTACATGTGACTAAACCTTTGACTTCCCACTTGCAAGTTGCCTAACGGCTATAATAGAAGGATCTCGATGAAGGGAGATCGTTGGAAGCTCTCCTTAGTGGATTGGGCTTATGAGATACGAGATGGCTTGGTCAGCCCATAGGTTGTCGATCGTACGGACGTCCGTACGGTTGTACGGACGGTGGTGGCCAAGGTGGTGTGCCAAACTCATACTCCCCCTCAAGCTTGACTTAGATGATCAGGCAAGCTTGACAGTCTAGGCACCCACCTCATTAAAAACCTTAGTATAGAAAACCTCATGGGAAAAACTATACATAAGGGAAAAAGAGTGTAGGTGCCTTGTGAAAGACTCATGGCCGAGTGAGGTCTATAAGGCCGAGCTTCGAGTGAATATATTCGCACACTTGGGGACTTGCAGCTTTGGTGAGGATGTCAGCGAGTTGTTCCTTGCTCTCGGTGTGACATGGTAGGACAACTCCAAGCTTGATTTGCTCTCGCACCTTATGACAGTCCACCTCAATATGTTTGGTCCTCTCATGAAACACTGAATTGGTTGCTATGTGAATGGCAGCTTCATTGTCACAATGCATGGTGATAGGACTTGTGATTTCCACTCCTAAATCCTTGAGGAGTGCTTTGAGCCACATTAGTTCAGTTGTGAGTTTGCGCATGGCCCTATACTCGGATTCGGCACTTGAAAGCGATACGACCTTTTGTTTCTTGCTCTTCCATGTGATCAGGTTGCCTCCAAGGAATGTGCAATAGCCAGTTGTGGAGCGACGGTCTCCACGGTCTCCAGCATAGTCAGCGTCGCAATATCCTACCAACTCGGTGTTCTGGTTGCGACCCATCCAAATGCCTTGTCCCGGTGAGCCCTTGATGTATTTAAGGATTCGGTCGACCATGTTCCAATGATGGACAGTTGGATTGTTCATGTGCTGGCTCACCTGGTTCACAGCAAAGCAAATATCAGGCCGTGTTATAGTTAAATAGATTAACTTACCTACTAGGCGCCGGTAGCGACCAACGTCCTTGTATGGTGCCTGCTCAAGCTCCCCCTGTCCTCCGGCCTTGTAGTTCTCTTCAAGAGGTGATGCCACTGCCTTTGAACCTAATTTTCCTGTCTCATTTAACAAGTCAAGAGCATATTTTCTTTGTGATAGAAATAAACCTTCCTTTGATCTACATATTTCTATCCCAAGAAAATATTTCAACTCTCCAAGGTCCTTAATATCAAAGACTGATTTCAAGAAGGTTTTAGTGTTTTGAATACCTACCGAGTCACTCCCAGTGATGATGATATCATCAACATACACTAGGATGACTACTATACCTTTGGTGCTTGGTGAGGTAAATAGTGTGTGATCAGCCTCGGATTTGCGAAAGCCTTTGTCAAGGAGGATTGTGCTCAGCTTGTGGTACCACGCCCTTGGCGACTGCTTTAGTCCATAGATGGCTTTGTTGAGCTTGAGAACCTTCCCCGGACCAATGGTGTCTTCTAGGCCCGGTGGTGGCCGCATATACACTTCATCTTCGAGCTCGCCTTGTAGGAAGGCGTTCTTCACATCCATTTGCCATAGCTCCCAATCAAGATTTGTGGCAAGAGAGAAAACCACTCGAACAGTGTGAAGTTTGGCCACCGGAGCAAACGTATCAAGATAGTCCTCCCCATACGTTTGCGTGAATCCCCGGGCTACAAGGCGTGCCTTATACCGTTCTATCTCCCCATTGCTCTTATATTTGATTGTGAAGATATACCGAGATGTGACAGCCTTCTTGCCCTTGGGTAAGTCAGCCTCGTCCCATGTGTGATTTTGCACCATGGCCGTATTCTCGGCGTCCACCGCATCTCTCCATACCTTGTGCTGCTTAGCCTCATCATAGGTCTTGGGGATCCAATGCTCATCAATATGGCCAAGAAACACTTGATGCTCTATCGGAAAATGAGCTAAGGTGCACACGGCCTGAATCGGATGAGCAACGGCCATGTTGTTGTAGTACACACGGGTGTTCTTCCAATGACTAGGAGGATACTTGATACGTTGGCTGCGCCTAAGAGGAACTACAGCCCCAGCTTCGGAGTTGGCCCGTCCCGGAGTTATGATTTCCTCAAGCTGTTCGGCCGACTCCTCGGTTGTTTCGGCCGTGATGTCCGCGGGTGACTCCTCATGCTGCTCAGTATGGTCATCGGCATGTATATCAGGATCAGGCTCAGTGAATGGCTCAGATTGTTCTGGTGATGTTGGTCTGGCTGACTCGGTAGAGATCCTATCATTTTCAAGACCTAGCCGCTCAAGAATTACTCGGAGGTTGCGCGTCCGATCAGATGGAGAGTCGGAGAGATTACGGAGCTCATCCCAATTCTTCTCGTCATAAAAGCCGTGTGTCTCCATGAACTTGACATCACGAGATACTAGAATTCCCCTTGTTGTAGGTTCATAGCACTTATACCCCTTTTGTGTAGTAGAATAGCCAAGAAACATAGCCTTTGTACTCTTTGCATCAAGCTTGTCTCTTAGCTCACCTGGTCGCAAAACATAGCACACACAACCAAACACTCGTAAGTGATCAAATGTAGGTTTGTCATTAGTTAATACCTCAAATGGAGACACATCCTTTAGAATTTTTGTTGGTGTGCGGTTAATAAGATAACAAGCGGCTAGCACAGCATCTCCCCAAAACCTCTTTGGAACCCTTGTGTGAAACATCATAGACCTTGCTACCTCCATCAGATGCCTATTCTTCCTCTCAGCCACTCCATTTTGTTGTGGTGTGTAAGAACAACTAGTTTGGTGAAGAATTCCATGTTTGGCTAGATATTGCTTAAAGGCATGGCTTGTGTACTCTCCACCATTATCTGATCTCAAAATTTTAATCTTGGCATGAAAGTGGTTAGTGACATAATTTTGAAAATTAGTAAAGGCCTCAAGAACTCTATCCTTAGAGGGAAGCAAAGTTATCCAAGTATATTTTGATTTTTCATCAATAAAAGTCACAAAATATTTTTGATTATCTCTAGATAAGCAAGGAGATGTCCAAACATCAGAATGAATTAAATCAAAACATTTTTCATAAATAGTAATAGATTTAGGAAAAACAGCCTTGCAATGTTTACCAAGAATACAAGCCTCACACTCATCATTTTGAAAAGAAACATTAGGAAATATTAAAGATAAAGCTCTTGTGTGAGGGTGTCCTAGCCTAGCATGTAAAATAGAATCACTAGGTTTCATAATAACCGAATTAAAACAAGATACATTAGAAGATAAGTTCAAGTCCTCAAGCACATAGAGGTCATCCTTGGATCCTCCTTGACCAAGAACCTTACTTGTCTCAATATCCTGAAAATGAACATTGTTAGGACCAAATATAGCATAACAATTTAAATCAGTAGTGGCTCTCTTAACTGATAGCAAGTTAGAAGTAAAGTTTGGCATATAAAATGCCTTAGTCTCCTTATCAAATAGTTTCAAGTTTCCAATGCCTTTAACTGGTACTTTCTCACCATTTGCTATTATCACATTACCATTAGCAGGTTTAATATCACTAATTAGCCTAGAATCACTAATCATGTGATGGGATGCACCAGAATCAACTATGAGGGGTTTAATTTTGTTTGAGGCAAGAAACGCCTTACCGGTGGCCTCTTTGATGGCTTTGATGAGCGCATCAAGGTCGGACCGCCTTACCAGCTCGGACGATGCTGCAGCAAGAGCAGTTCCACTGGTCACTTGTTGAGGTTGCTCAGAGATTGATGACTCCCCCATGGCTACTGCTTGATGAGCTCTCGGTGGTCCTCCGCGGTTTGGTCGTCCACCTCGGATGGTACCCGGCGGTGGTGCTAGATGAGGGTGTAGAATCCAGCAGCGGCTCTTGAAGTGACCAAGCTTCTTACAATGCTCACAAAATGGCGGGTTGTTCTTGTCCTCCGGCTTGTAGTAGCCCTTGTTTGCTGATGCCGTCTCAGCTTTGTTAGCGGTCACAAGTTCTCCCTTGCCGCCAAACAATCCCATGGAGCCATGCTCCTTTTGAATTTGGTTACAGACATCATCAAGGCTAGGGAGCTTGTCCGACCGTAGAATATGCTTGATAAGGTCATTGTAGGAGGGGTTCAAGGTCAAGAGAAGGCCGAACACCTTATCTTGTTCACGCCTCTCATTCAGAATGGCCGGATCTATAGTCGCCGGCCGGAGCATCTCTAGTTCAGCCCAAAGGGACCTAAACTTCCCAAAGTGCTTGGTGAACTCCATGTCTTCTTGGTTGAGGTTGTTGATGGCCCTCTTAATCTCAAAAATTCGGTTTACATTTGTAACATTCCCAAAAACATTCTTGAGAGTGTCCCACAAGTCTTTTGCTGTCTCGCAATAAGAGTAAGCTTCAAGTATAGGTGCATCTAGGGAGTTTTGAATGATAGCTAGGACTCCCTGATCTTCTTGAAACCACTTGTTCTTCTCATCGACAAGATCCTTGCCGTCTTTGGTGGTCTCGCCACTAGGAGCTTCGCTCGTCTCAACATGGGACCAAAGTCCTCGGCCGCATAGGGCTGTCTTTGTGGTTCTAGCCCACAGTAAGTAATTCTCTCCCTTGAGAGTAACTGGAACAATGAGAGTTTTGGTAGTTTCCATGAAAAAAAGATGAAGAGACCGTTGGTTAAAGCTATTGTCCAACGGTTAAAGAAAGAAGATTCAAGAACAAGAAAGAGAATGCGGAAGGGAGTGATGGAGATTTGAGGCAAGAACAGAATCAAATCTGCTCTGATACCATGTAAGTTTGAGAGTAGAGTAATCAAGAGATTATGGAAGAGAGTGAAATCGTGTAAAGAGTGAGGAGAGTGAACGATTGAGAGAGAGAGTGTTAGAGAAAGAGAATAAACTCTTTTCTTGCTTTAAATTAGAACATACTTACAAACCATATATAGA
The DNA here is from genome assembly GCF_030686135.1 of Camelina sativa. Taxonomy (NCBI): domain Eukaryota; kingdom Viridiplantae; phylum Streptophyta; class Magnoliopsida; order Brassicales; family Brassicaceae; genus Camelina; species Camelina sativa. The sequence continues at coordinate 15,309,557 of NC_141896.1, read as the reverse complement.
GCTATACAAAGAGGATATTCTTTCCTAGGGTTCTATGTGCACATTAATGGGAGATAGCGACATCTCCTTATTCCTACATGTGACTAAACCTTTGACTTCCCACTTGCAAGTTGCCTAACGGCTATAATAGAAGGATCTCGATGAAGGGAGATCGTTGGAAGCTCTCCTTAGTGGATTGGGCTTATGAGATACGAGATGGCTTGGTCAGCCCATAGGTTGTCGATCGTACGGACGTCCGTACGGTTGTACGGACGGTGGTGGCCAAGGTGGTGTGCCAAACTCATAAGAAACACTAACAAATCTGTTTGGTGCTTCTAAGCAATGTTTTCTTGGTTTTAGCCTGTATTGGGACAAAATAGGTATAAAAGGCTTCTAAACTCTCCACATCTATCTCAAACTCTTATAATTAGTTAGTTGCATTGGATTAAGACACATTTTAACCCCAGAAACACTAACTAAGCTGTTTAGTGCTTCTAAGCAATGTTTTCTTGGTTTTAGCCAGTTTTGGGACAAAATGGCTATAAGTGGCTTTTAAACTCTCCACATCTATCTCAAACTCTTAAAATTAGTAAGTTGCATTGGATTAAGACACATTTTAACCCCAGAAACACTAACAAAGCTGTTTAGTGCTTCTAAGCAATGTTTTCTTGGTTTTAGCCTGCTTTGGGACAAAATGGGTATAAATGGCTTTTAAACTCTCCACATCTATCTCAAACTCTTACAATAAGTTAGTTGCATTGGATTAAGACACATTTTAACCCCAGAAACACTAACAAAGCTGTTTAGTGCTTCTAAGCAATGTTTTCTTGGTTTTAGCCTGCTTTGGGACAAAATGGGTATAAATGGCTTTTAAACTCTCCACATCTATCTCAAACTCTTACAATAAGTTAGTTGCATTGGATTAAGACACATTTTAACCCCAGAAACACTAACAAAGCTGTTTAGTGCTTCTAAGCAATGTTTTCTTAGTTTTAGCCTGCTTTGGGACAAAATGGGTATAAATGGCTTTTAAACTCTCCACATCTATCTCAAACTCTTACAATAAGTTAGTTGCATTGGATTAAGACACATTTTAACCCCAGAAACACTAACAAAGCTGTTTAGTGCTTCTAAGCAATGTTTTCTTGGTTTTAGCCTGTTTTGGGAGAAAATGGGTATAAGTGGCTTTTAAACTCTCCACATCAATCTCAAACTCTTATAATTAGTCAGTTGCAATGGATTAAGTCACATTTTAACCCCAGAAACACTAACAAAGCTGTTTAGTGCTTCTAAGCAATGTTTTCTTGGTTTTAGCCTGTTTTGGGACCAAATGGGTATAAATGGCTTTTAATCTCTCCACATCAATCTCAAACTCTCATAATTAGTCAATTGCATTGGATTAAGACACATTTTAACCCTAAAAACACTAACATAGCTGTTTACACTTTCTAAGCAATGTTTTCTTGGTTTTAGCCTGTTTTGGGACAAAATGGGTTAAGTGGCTTCCAAACTATCTACATCTATCTCAAACTCTTATAATTAGTTATTTGCATTCGATTAAGACACATTTTAACCCCAGAAACACTAACAAAGCTGTTTAGTGCATCTAAGCAATGTTTTCTTGGTTTAACCTGTTTTGGGACAAAATGGGTATAAATGGCTTTTAAACTCTCCACATCTATCTCAAACTCTTATAATTAGTTAGTTGCATTCGATTAAGACACATTTTAACCCCAGAAACACTAACAAGTCTGTTTAGTGCTTCAAAGCAATGTTTTCTTGCTTTTAGCCTGTTTTGGGACAAAATGGGTATAAATGGCTTTTAAACTCTCCACATCTATCTCAAACTCTTACAATTAGTTAGTTCAATTGGATTAAGACACATTTTAACCCCAGAAACACTAACAAAGCTGTTTAGTGCTTCTAAGCAATGTTTTATTGGTTTTAGCCTTTTTGGGACAAAATGTGTATAAGTGGCTTTTAAACTCTCCACATCCATCTCAAACTCTTATAATTAGTCAGTTGCATTGGATTAAGAAACATTTTAACCCCAGAAACACTAACATAGCTGTTTAAAGCTTCTAAGCAATGTTTTCTTGGTTTTAGCCTGTTTTGGGACAAAATGGGTATAAGTGGCTTTTAAACTATCCACATCTATCTCAAACTCTTATAATTAGTTATTTGCATTGGATTAAGACACATTTTAACCCCAGAAACACTAACAAAGCTGTTTAGTGCTTCTAAGCAATGTTTTCTTGGTTTTAGCCTTTTTTGTACAAAATGGGTATAAGTGGCTTTTAAACTATCCACATTTATCTCAAACTCTTATAATTAGTTAGTTGCATTATATTAAGACAAATTTTAACCCCATAAACACTAACATAGCTGTTTAGACTTTCTAAGCAATGTTTTCTTGGTTTTAGCCTGTTTTGGGGCAAATTGTGTATAAGTGGCTTTGAAACTCTCCACAGCTATCTCAAACTCTTATAATTAGTTATTTGCATTGGATTAAGACACATTTTATCCCCAGAAACACTAACAAAGCTGTTTGGTGCTTCTAAGCAATGTTTTCTTGGTTTTAGCCTGTATTGGGACAAAATGGGTATAAAAGGCTTTTAAACTCTCCACATCTATCTCAAACTCTTATAATTAGTTAGTTGCATTGGATTAAGACACATTTTAACCCCAGAAATACTAACAAAGCTGTTTAGTGCTTCTAAGCAATGTTTTCTTGGTTTTAGCCAGTTTTGGGACAAAATGGGTATAAGTGGCTTTTAAACTCTCCACATCTATCTCAAACTCTTACAATTAGTAAGTTGCATTGGATTAAGACACATTTTAACCCCAGAAACACTAACAAAGCTGTTTAGTGCTTCTAAGCAATGTTTTCTTGGTTTTAGCCAGTTTTGGGACAAAATGGGTATAAATGGCTTTTAAACTCTCCACATCTATCTCAAACTCTTAAAATTAGTAAGTTGCATTGGATTAAGACACATTTTAACCCCAGAAACACTAACAAAGCTGTTTAGTGCTTCTAAGCAATGTTTTCTTGGTTTTAGCCTGCTTTGGGACAAAATGGGTATAAATGGCTTTTAAACTCTCCACATCTATCTCAAACTCTTACAATAAGATAGTTGCATTGGATTAAGACACATTTTAACCCCAGAAACACTAACAAAGCTGTTTAGTGCTTCTAAGCAATGTTTTCTTGGTTTTAGCCTGCTTTGGGACAAATGGGTATAAATGGCTTTTAAACTCTCCACATCTATCTCAAACTCTTACAATAAGTTAGTTGCATTGGATTAAGACACATTTTAACCCCAGAAACACTAACAAAGCTGTTTAGTGCTTCTAAGCAATGTTTTCTTGGTTTTAGCCTGCTTTGGGACAAAATGGGTATAAATGGCTTTTAAACTCTCCACATCTATCTCAAACTCTTACAATAAGTTAGTTGCATTGGATTAAGACACATTTTAACCCCATAAACACTAACAAAGCTGTTTAGTGCTTCTAAGCAATGTTTTCTTGGTTTTAGCCTGTTTTGGGAGAAAATGGGTATAAATGGCTTTTAAACTCTCCACATCTATCTCAAACTCTTATAATTAGTTAGTTGCATTCGATTAAGACACATTTTAACCCCAGAAACACTAACAAGTCTGTTTAGTGCTTCTAAGCAATGTTTTCTTGGTTTTAGCCTGTTTTGGGACAAAATGGGTATAAATGGCTTTTAAACTCTCCACATCTATCTCAAACTCTTATAACTAGTTAGTTGCATTCAATTAAGACACATTTTAACCCCAGAAACACTAACAAGTCTGTTTAGTGCTTCAAAGCAATGTTTTCTTGCTTTTAGCCTGTTTTGGGACAAAATGGGTATAAATGGCTTTTAAACTCTCCACATCTATCTCAAACTCTTACAATTAGTTAGTTCAATTGGATTAAGACACATTTTAACCCCAGAAACACTAACAAAGCTGTTTAGTGCTTCTAAGCAATGTTTTATTGGTTTTAGCCTTTTTGGGACAAAATGTGTATAAGTGGCTTTTAAACTCTCCACATCCATCTCAAACTCTTATAATTAGTCAGTTGCATTGGATTAAGAAACATTTTAACCCCAGAAACACTAACATAGCTGTTTAAAGCTTCTAAGCAATGTTTTCTTGGTTTTAGCCTGTTTTGGGACAAAATGGGTATAAGTGGCTTTTAAACTATCCACATCTATCTCAAACTCTTATAATTAGTTATTTGCATTGGATTAAGACACATTTTAACCCCAGAAACACTAACAAAGCTGTTTAGTGCTTCTAAGCAATGTTTTCTTGGTTTTAGCCTTTTTTGTACAAAATGGGTATAAGTGGCTTTTAAACTATCCACATTTATCTCAAACTCTTATAATTAGTTAGTTGCATTATATTAAGACAAATTTTAACCCCATAAACACTAACATAGCTGTTTAGACTTTCTAAGCAATGTTTTCTTGGTTTTAGCCTGTTTTGGGACAAATTGTGTATAAGTGGCTTTGAAACTCTCCACAGCTATCTCAAACTCTTATAATTAGTTAGTTGCATTGGATTAAGACACATTTTATCCCCAGAAACACTAACAAAGCTGTTTGGTGCTTCTAAGCAATGTTTTCTTGGTTTTAGCCTGTATTGGGACAAAATGGGTATAAAAGGCTTTTAAACTCTCCACATCTATCTCAAACTCTTATAATTAGTTAGTTGCATTGGATTAAGAAACATTTTAACCCCAGAAATACTAACAAAGCTGTTTAGTGCTTCTAAGCAATGTTTTCTTGGTTTTAGCCAGTTTTGGGACAAAATGGGAATAAGTGGCTTTTAAACTCTCCACATCTATCTCAAACTCTTACAATTAGTAAGTTGCATTGGATTAAGACACATTTTAACCCCAGAAACACTAACAAAGCTGTTTAGTGCTTCTAAGCAACCGTTTCTTGGTTTTAGCCTGTTTTGGGACAAAATGGGTATAAATGGCTTTTAAACTCTCCACATCTATCTCAAACTCTTACAATAAGTTAGTTGCATTGGATTAAGACACATTTTAACCCCAGAATCACTAACAAAGCTGTTTAGTGCTTCTAAGCAATGTTTTCTTGGTTTTAGCCTGTTTTGGGAGAAAATAGGTATAAGTGGCTTTTAAACTCTCCACATCTATCTCAAACTCTTATAATTAGTAAGTTGCATTGGATTAAGACACATTTTAACCCAGAAACACTAACAAAGCTGTTTAGTGCTTCTAAGCAATGTTTTCTTGGTTTGAGCCTACTTTGGGACAAAATGGGTATAAATGGCTTTTAAACTCTCCACATCTATCTCAAACTCTTACAATAAGTTAGTTGCATTGGATTAAGGCACATTTTAACCCCAGAAACACTAACAAGGCTGTTTAGTGCTTCTAAGCAATGTTTTCTTTGTTTTAGCCTGTTTTAGGAGAAAATGGGTATAAGTGGCTTTTAAACACTCCACATCAATCTCAAATTCTGATAATTAGTCAGTTGCATTGGATTAAGTCACATTTTAACCCCAAAAACACTAACAAAGCTGTTTAGTAATTCTAAGCAATGTTTTCTTGGTTTTAGCCTGTTTTAGGAAAAAATGGGTATAAGTGGCTTTTAAACTCTCCACATCTATCTCAAACTCTTATAATTAGTCAGTTGCATTGGATTAAGTCACATTGTAACCCCAGAAACACTAACAAAGCTGTTTAGTGCTTCTAGGCAATGTTTTCTTGGTTTTAGCCTGTTATGGGACAAAATGGGTGTAAGTGGCTTTTAAACTATCCACATCTATCTCAAACTCTTATAATTAGTTAGTTTCATTGGATTAAGACACCTTTTAACCCCAGAAACACTAACAAAGCTGTTTAGTGCTTCTAAGTAATGTTTTTTTGGTTTTAGCCTGTTTTGGGACAAAATGGGTATAAGTGGCTTTTAAACTATCCACATCTATCTCAAACTCTTATAATTAGTTAGTTGCATTGGATTAAGACACATTTTAACCCCATAAACACTAACAAAGCTGTTTAGTGCTTCTAAGCAATGTGTTCTTGGTTATAACCTGTTTTGGGACAAAATGGGTATAAGTGGCTTTTTTAAACTCTCCACATTTAACTCAAACTCTTTTAATTAGTCAGTTGCATTGGACTAAGACACATTATAACCCCAGAAACACTAACATAGCTGTTTACAGCTTCTAAGCAAAGTTTTGTCTGTTTTAGCCTGTTTTGGGACAAAATGGGTATAAGTGGCTTTTAAACTATCCACATTTATCTCAAACTCTTCTAATTAGTTAGTTGCATTAGATTAAGACAAATTGTAACCCCATAAACACTAACATAGCTGTTTACACTTTCTAAGCAATGTTTTCTTGGTTTTAGCCTGTTTTGGTACAAATTGTGTATTGGATTTGTGTATTGGCTTTGAAACTCTCCACATCTATCTCAAACTCTTATAATTAGTTAGTTGCATTGGATTAAGACACATTTTATCCCCAGAAACACTAACAAAGCTTTTTGGTGCTTCTAAGCAATGTTTTCTTGGTTTTAGCCTGTATTGGGACAAAATAGGTATAAAAGGCTTTTAAACTCTCCACATCTATCTCAAACTCTTATAATTAGTTAGTTGCATTTGATTAAGACACATTTTAACCCCAGAAACACTAACTAAGCTGTTTAGTGCTTCTAAGCAATGTTTTCTTGGTTTTAGCCAGTTTTGGGACAAAATGGCTATAAGTAGCTTTTAAACTCTCCACATCTATCTCAAACTCTTAAAATTAGTAAGTTGCATTGGATTAAGACACATTTTAACCCCAGAAACACTAACAAAGCTGTTTAGTGCTTCTAAGCAATGTTTTCTTGGTTTTAGCCTGCTTTGGGACAAAATGGGTATAAATGGCTTTTAAACTCTCCACATCTATCTCAAACTCTTACAATAAGTTAGTTGCATTGGATTAAGACACATTTTAACCCCAGAAACACTAACAAAGCTGTTTAGTGCTTCTAAGCAATGTTTTCTTGGTTTTAGCCTGCTTTGGGACAAAATGGGTATAAATGGCTTTTAAACTCTCCACATCTAACTCAAACTCTTACAATAAGTTAGTTGCATTGGATTAAGACACATTTTAACCCCAGAAACACTAACAAAGCTGTTTAGTGCTTCTAAGCAATGTTTTCTTGGTTTTAGCCTGCTTTGGGACAAAATGGGTATAAATGGCTTTTAAACTCTCCACATCTATCTCAAACTCTTACAATAAGTTAGTTGCATTGGATTAAGACACATTTTAACCCCAGAAACACTAACAAAGCTGTTTAGTGCTTCTAAGCAATGTTTTCTTGGTTTTAGCCTGCTTTGGGACAAAATGGGTATAAATGGCTTTTAAACTCTCCACATCTAACTCAAACTCTTACAATAAGTTAGTTGCATTGGATTAAGACACATTTTAACCCCAGAAACACTAACAAAGCTGTTTAGTGCTTCTAAGCAATGTTTTCTTGGTTTTAGCCTGTTTTGGGAGAAAATGGGTATAAGTGGCTTTTAAACTCTCCACATCAATCTCAAACTCTTATAATTAGTCAGTTGCAATGGATTAAGTCACATTTTAACCCCAGAAACACTAACAAAGCTGTTTAGTGCTTCTAAGCAATGTTTTCTTGGTTTTAGCCAGTTTTGGGACCAAATGGGTATAAATGGTTTTTAATCTCTCCACATCAATCTCAAACTCTCATAATTAGTCAATTGCATTGGATTAAGACACATTTTAACCCTAAAAACACTAACATAGCTGTTTACACTTTCTAAGCAATGTTTTCTTGGTTTTAGCCTGTTTTGGGACAAAATGGGTTAAGTGGCTTCCAAACTATCTACATCTATCTAAAACTCTTATAATTAGTTATTTGCATTCGATTAAGACACATTTTAACCCCAGAAACACTAACAAAGCTGTTTAGTGCTTCTAAGCAATGTTTTCTTGGTTTTAGCCTGTTTTGGGACAAAATGGGTATAAATGGCTTTTAAACTCTCCACATCTATCTCAAACTCTTATAATTAGTTAGTTGCATTCGATTAAGACACATTTTAACCCAAGAAACACTAACAAGTCTGTTTAGTGCTTCAAAGCAATGTTTTCTTGCTTTTAGCCTATTTTGGGACAAAATGGGTATAAATGGCTTTTAAACTCTCCACATCTATCTCAAACTCTTACAATTAGTTAGTTCAAGTGGATTAAGACACATTTTAACCCCAGAAACACTAACAAAGCTGTTTAGTGCTTCTAAGCAATGTTTTATTGGTTTTAGCCTTTTTGGGACAAAATGTGTATAAGTGGCTTTTAAACTCTCCACATCCATCTCAAACTCTTATAATTAGTCAGTTGCATTGGATTAAGAAACATTTTAACCCCAGAAACACTAACATAGCTGTTTAAAGCTTCTAAGCAATGTTTTCTTGGTTTTAGCCTGTTTTGGGACAAAATGGGTATAAGTGGCTTTTAAACTATCCACATCTATCTCAAACTCTCATAATTAGTTATTTGCATTGGATTAAGACACATTTTAACCCCAGAAACACTAACAGAGCTGTTTAGTGCTTCTAAGCAATGTTTTCTTGGTTTTAGCCTTTTTTGTACAAAATGGGTATAAGTGGCTTTTAAACTATCCACATTTATCTCAAACTCTTATAATTAGTTAGTTGCATTATATTAAGACAAATTTTAACCCCATAAACACTAACATAGCTGTTTAGACTTTCTAAGCAATGTTTTCTTGGTTTTAGCCTGTTTTGGGACAAATTGTGTATAAGTGGCTTTGAAACTCTCCACAGCTATCTCAAACTCTTATAATTAGTTAGTTGCATTGGATTAAGACACATTTTAACCCCAGAAACACTAACAAAGCTGTTTAGTGCTTCTAAGCAATGTTTTCTTGGTTTTAGCCAGTTTTAGGACAAAATGGGTATAAGTGGCTTTTAAACTCTCCACATCTATCTCAAACTCTTACAATTAGTAAGTTGCATTGGATTAAGACACATTTTAACCCCAGAAACACTAACAAAGCTGTTTAGTGCTTCTAAGCAATCGTTTCTTGGTTTTAGCCTGTTTTGGGACAAAATGGGTATAAATGGCTTTTAAACTCTCCACATCTATCTCAAACTCTTACAGTAAGTTAGTTGCATTGGATTAAGACACATTTTAACCCCAGAAACACTAACAAAGCTGTTTAGTGCTTCTAAGCAATGTTTTCTTGGTTTTAGCCTGTTTTGGGAGAAAATAGGTATAAGTGGCTTTTAAACTCTCCACATCTATCTCAAACTCTTATAATTAGTAAGTTGCATTGGATTAAGACACATTTTAACCCCAGAAACACTAACAAAGCTGTTTAGTGCTTCTAAGCAATGTTTTCTTGGTTTGAGCCTACTTTGGGACAAAATGGGTATAAATGGCTTTTAAACTCTCCACATCTATCTCAAACTCTTACAATAAGTTAGTTGCATTGGATTAAGACACATTTTAAGCCTAGAAACACTAACAAGGCTGTTTAGTGCTTCTAAGCAATGTTTTCTTTGTTTTAGCCTGTTTTAGGAAAAAATGGGTATAAGTGGCTTTTAAACACTCCACATCAATCTCAAACTCTTATAATTAGTCAGTTGCATTGGATTAAGTCACATTTTAACCCCAGAAACACTAACAAAGCTGTTTAGTAATTCTAAGCAATGTTTTCTTGGTTTTAGCCTGTTTTAGGAAAAAATGGGTATAAGTGGCTTTTAAACTCTCCACATCAATCTCAAACTCTTATAATTAGTCAGTTGCATTGGATTAAGTCACATTGTAACCCCAGAAACACTAACAAAGCTGTTTAGTGCTTCTAGGCAATGTTTTCTTGGTTTTAGCCTGTTATGGGACAAAATGGGTATAAGTGGCTTTTAAACTATCCACATCTATCTCAAACTCTTATAATTAGTTAGTTTCATTGGATTAAGACACCTTTTAACCCCAGAAAAACTAACAAAGCTGTTTAGTGCTTCTAAGTAATGTTTTTTTGGTTTTAGCATGTTTTGGGACAAAATGGGTATAAGTGGCTTCTAAACTATCCACATCTATCTCAAACTCTTATAATTAGTTAGTTGCATTGGATTAAGACACATTTTAACCCCATAAACACTAACAAAGCTGTTTAGTGCTTCTAAGCAATGTGTTCTTGGTTATAACCTGTTTTGGGACAAAATGGGTATAAGTGGCTTTTTTAAACTCTCCACATCTATCTCAAACTCTTTTAATTAGTCAGTTGCATTGGATTAAGACACATTTTAACCCCAGAAACACTAACATAGCTGTTTACAGCTTCTAAGCAAAGTTTTGTCTGTTTTAGCCTGTTTTGGGACAAAATGGGTATAAGTGGCTTTTAAACTATCCACATTTATCTCAAACTCTTATAATTAGTTAGTTGCATTAGATTAAGACAAATTTTAACCCCATAAACACTAACATAGCTGTTTACACTTTCTAAGCAATGTTTTCTTGGTTTTAGCCTGTTTTGGTACAAATTGTGTATTGGATTTGTGTATTGGCTTTGAAAGTCTCCACATCTATATCAAACTCTTATAATTAGTTAGTTGCATTGGATTAAGACACATTTTATCCCCAGAAACACTAACAAAGCTGTTTGGTGCTTCTAAGCAATGTTTTCTTGGTTTTAGCCTATATTGGGACAAAATAGGTATAAAAGGCTTTTAAACTCTCCACATCTATCTCAAACACTTATAATTAGTTAGTTGCATTGGATTAAGACACATTTTAACCCCAGAAACACTAACTAAGCTGTTTAGTGCTTCTAAGCAATGTTTTCTTGGTTTTAGCCAGTTTTGGGACAAAATGGGTATAAGTGGCTTTTAAACTCTCCACATCTATCTCAAACTCTTAAAATTAGTAAGTTGCATTGGATTAAGACACATTTTAACCCCAGAAACACTAACAAAGCTGTTTAGTGCTTCTAAGCAATGTTTTCTTGGTTTTAGCCTTTTTTGTACAAAATGGGTATAAGTGGCTTTTAAACTATCCACATTTATCTCAAACTCTTATAATTAGTTAGTTGCATTATGTTAAGACAAATTTTAACCCCATAAACACTAACATAGCTGTTTAGACTTTCTAAGCAATGTTTTCTTGGTTTTAGCCTGTTTTGGGACAAATTGTGTATAAGTGGCTTTGAAACTCTCCACAGCTATCTCAAACTCTTATAATTAGTTAGTTGCATTGGATTAAGACACATTTTAACCCCAGAAACACTAACAAAGCTGTTTAGTGCTTCTAAGCAATGTTTTCTTGGTTTTAGCCAGTTTTAGGACAAAATGGGTATAAGTGGCTTTTAAACTCTCCACATCTATCTCAAACTCTTACAATTAGTAAGTTGCATTGGATTAAGACACATTTTAACCCCAGAAACACTAACAAAGCTGTTTAGTGCTTCTAAGCAATCGTTTCTTGGTTTTAGCCTGTTTTGGGACAAAATGGGTATAAATGGCTTTTAAACTCTCCACATCTATCTCAAACTCTTACAATAAGTTAGTTGCATTGGATTAAGACACATTTTAACCCCAGAAACACTAACAAAGCTGTTTAGTGCTTCTAAGCAATGTTTTCTTGGTTTTAGCCTGTTTTGGGAGAAAATAGGTATAAGTGGCTTTTAAACTCTCCACATCTATCTCAAACTCTTATAATTAGTAAGTTGCATTGGATTAAGACACATTTTAACCCCAGAAACACTAACAAAGCTGTTTAGTGCTTCTAAGCAATGTTTTCTTGGTTTGAGCCTACTTTGGGACAAAATGGGTATAAATGGCTTTTAAACTCTCCACATCTATCTCAAACTCTTACAATAAGTTAGTTGCATTGGATTAAGACACATTTTAACCCTAGAAACACTAACAAGGCTGTTTAGTGCTTCTAAGCAATGTTTTCTTTGTTTTAGCCTGTTTTAGGAAAAAATGGGTATAAGTGGCTTTTAAACACTCCACATCAATCTCAAACTCTTATAATTAGTCAGTTGCATTGGATTAAGTCACATTTTAACCCCAGAAACACTAACAAAGCTGTTTAGTAATTCTAAGCAATGTTTTCTTGGTTTTAGCCTGTTTTAGGAAAAAATGGGTATAAGTGGCTTTTAAACTCTCCACATCAATCTCAAACTCTTATAATTAGTCAGTTGCATTGGATTAAGTCACATTGTAACCCCAGAAACACTAACAAAGCTGTTTAGTGCTTCTAGGCAATGTTTTCTTGGTTTTAGCCTGTTATGGGACAAAATGGGTATAAGTGGCTTTTAAACTATCCACATCTATCTCAAACTCTTATAATTAGTTAGTTTCATTGGATTAAGACACCTTTTAACCCCAGAAAAACTAACAAAGCTGTTTAGTGCTTCTAAGTAATGTTTTTTTGGTTTTAGCATGTTTTGGGACAAAATGGGTATAAGTGGCTTTTAAACTATCCACATCTATCTCAAACTCTTATAATTAGTTAGTTGCATTGGATTAAGACACATTTTAACCCCATAAACACTAACAAAGCTGTTTAGTGCTTCTAAGCAATGTGTTCTTGGTTATAACCTGTTTTGGGACAAAATGGGTATAAGTGGCTTTTTTAAACTCTCCACATCTATCTCAAACTCTTTTAATTAGTCAGTTGCATTGGATTAAGACACATTTTAACCCCAGAAACACTAACATAGCTGTTTACAGCTTCTAAGCAAAGTTTTGTCTGTTTTAGCCAGTTTTGGGACAAAATGGGTATAAGTGGCTTTTAAACTATCCACATTTATCTCAAACTCTTATAATTAGTTAGTTGCATTAGATTAAGACAAATTTTAACCCCATAAACACTAACATAGCTGTTTACACTTTCTAAGCAATGTTTTCTTGGTTTTAGCCTGTTTTGGTACAAATTGTGTATTGGATTTGTGTATTGGCTTTGAAAGTCTCCACATCTATATCAAACTCTTATAATTAGTTAGTTGCATTGGATTAAGAAACATTTTATCCCCAGAAACACTAACAAAGCTGTTTGGTGCTTCTAAGCAATGTTTTCTTGGTTTTAGCCTATATTGGGACAAAATAGGTATAAAAGGCTTTTAAACTCTCCACATCTATCTCAAACACTTATAATTAGTTAGTTGCATTGGATTAAGACACATTTTAACCCCAGAAACACTAACTAAGCTGTTTAGTGCTTCTAAGCAATGTTTTCTTGGTTTTAGCCAGTTTTGGGACAAAATGGGTATAAGTGGCTTTTAAACTCTCCACATCTATCTCAAACTCTTAAAATTAGTAAGTTGCATTGGATTAAGACACATTTTAACCCCAGAAACACTAACAAAGCAGTTTAGTGCTTCTAAGCAATGTTTTCTTGGTTTTAGCCTGCTTTGGGACAAAATGGGTATAAATGGCTTTTAAACTCTCCACATCTATCTCAAACTCTTACAATAAGTTAGTTGCATTGGATTAAGACACATTTTAACCCCAGAAACACTAACAAAGCTGTTTAGTGCTTCTAAGCAATGTTTTCTTGGTTTTAGCCTGTTTTGGGAGAAAATAGGTATAAGTGGCTTTTAAACTCTCCACATCAATCTCAAACTCTTATAATTAGTCAGTTGCATTGGATTAAGTCATATTTTAACCCCAGAAACACTAACAAAGCTGTTTAGTGCTTCTAAGCAATGTTTTCTTGGTTTTAGCCTGTTTTGGTACCAAATGGGTATAAGTGGCTTTTAATCTCTCCACATCAATCTCAAACTCTCATAATTAGTCAATTGCATTGGATTAAGACACATTTTAACCCTAAAAACACTAACATAGCTGTTTACACTTTCTAAGCAATGTTTTCTTGGTTTTAGCCTGCTTTGGGACAAAATGGGTATAAATGGCTTTTAAACTCTCCACATCTATCTCAAACTCTTACAATAAGTTAGTTGCATTGGATTAAGACACATTTTAACCCCAGAAACACTAACAAAGCTGTTTAGTGCTTCTAAGCAATGTTTTCTTGCTTTTAGCCTGTTTTGCGACAAAATGGGTATAAATGGCTTTTAAACTCTCCACATCTATCTCAAACTCTTACAATTAGTTAGTTCAATTGGATTAAGACACATTTTAACTCCAGAAACACTAACAAAGCTGTTTAGTGCTTCTAAGCAATGTTTTATTGGTTTTAGCCTTTTTGGGACAAAATGTGTATAAGTGGCTTTTAAACTCTCCACATCCATCTCAAACTCTTATAATTAGTCAGTTGCATTGGATTAAGAAACATTTTAACCCCAGAAACACTAACATAGCTGTTTAAAGCTTCTAAGCAATGTTTTCTTGGTTTTAGCCTGTTTTGGGACAAAATGGGTATAAGTGGCTTTTAAACTATCCACATCTATCTCAAACTCTTATAATTAGTTATTTGCATTGGATTAAGACACATTTTAACCCCAGAAACACTAACAAAGCTGTTTAGTGCTTCTAAGCAATGTTTTCTTGGTTTTAGCCTTTTTGTACAAAATGGGTATAAGTGGCTTTTAAACTATCCACATTTATCTCAAACTCTTATAATTAGTTAGTTGCATTATATTAAGACAAATTTTAACCCCATAAACACTAACATAGCTGTTTAGACTTTCTAAGCAATGTTTTCTTGGTTTTAGCCTGTTTTGGGAGAAATTGTGTATAAGTGGCTTTGAAACTCTCCACAGCTATCTCAAACTCTTATAATTAGTTAGTTGCATTGGATTAAGACACATTTTATCCCCAGAAACACTAACAAAGCTGTTTGGTGCTTCTAAGCAATGTTTTCTTGGTTTTAGCCTGTATTGGGACAAAATGGGTATAAAAGGCTTTTAAACTCTCCACATCTATCTCAAACTCTTATAATTAGTTAGTTGCATTGGATTAAGACAAATTTTAACCCCAGAAACACTAACAAAGCTGTTTAGTGCTTCTAAGCAATGTTTTCTTGGTTTTAGCCAGTTTTGGGACAAAATGGGTATAAGTGGCTTTTAAACTCTCCACATCTATCTCAAACTCTTACAATTAGTAAGTTGCATTGGATTAAGACACATTTTAACCCCAGAAACACTAACAAAGCTGTTTAGTGCTTCTAAGCAATCGTTTCTTGGTTTTAGCCTGTTTTGGGACAAAATGGGTATAAATGGCTTTTAAACACTCCACATCTATCTCAAACTCTTACAATAAGTTAGTTGCATTGGATTAAGACACATTTTAACCCCAGAAACACTAACAAAGCTGTTTAGTGCTTCTAAGCAATGTTTTCTTGGTTTTAGCCTGTTTTGGGAGAAAATAGGTATAAGTGGCTTTTAAACTCTCCACATCAATCTCAAACTCTTATAATTAGTCAGTTGCATTGGATTAAGTCACATTTTAACCCCAGAAACACTAACAAAGCTGTTTAGTGCTTCTAAGCAATGTTTTCTTGGTTTTAGCCTGTTTTGGGACAAAATGGGTATAAGTGGCTTTTAATCTCTCCACATCAATCTCAAACTCTCATAATTAGTCAGTTGCATTGGATTAAGACACATTTTAACCCCAAAAACACTAACAAAGCTGTTTAGTGCTTCTAAGCAATGTTTTCTTGGTTTTAGCCTTTTTTGTACAAAATGGGTATAAGTGGCTTTTAAACTCTCCACATCTATCTCAAACTCTTATAATTAGTTAGTTGCATTGGATTAAGACACATTTTATCCCCAGAAACACTAACAAAGCTGTTTGGTGCTTCTAAGCAATGTTTTCTTGGTTTTAGCCTGTATTGGGACAAAATGGGTATAAAAGGCTTTTAAACTCTCCACATCTATCTCAAACTCTTATAATTAGTTAGTTGCATTGGATTAAGACACATTTTAACCCCAGAAACACTAACAAAGCTGTTTAGTGCTTCTAAGCAATGTTTGCTTGGTTTTAGCCAGTTTTGGGACAAAATGGATATAAGTGGCTTTTAAACTCTCCACATCTATCTCAAACTCTTACAATTAGTAAGTTGCATTGGATTAAGACACATTTTAACCCCAGAAACACTAACAAAGCTGTTTAGTGCTTCTAAGCAATCGTTTCTTGGTTTTAGCCTCTTTTGGGACAAAATGGGTATAAATGGCTTTTAAACTCTCCACATCTATCTCAAACTCTTACAATAAGTTAGTTGCATTGGATTAAGACACATTTTAACCCCAGAAACACTAACAAAGCTGTTTAGTGCTTCTAAGCAATGTTTTCTTGGTTTTAGCCTGTTTTGGGAGAAAATAGGTATAAGTGGCTTTTAAACTCTCCACATCAATCTCAAACTCTTATAATTAGTCAGTTGCATTGGATTAAGTCATATTTTAACCCCAGAAACACTAACAAAGCTGTTTAGTGCTTCTAAGCAATGTTTTCTTGGTTTTAGCCTGTTTTGGGACAAAATGGGTATAAGTGGCTTTTAATCTCTCCACATCAATCTCAAACTCTCATAATTAGTTAGTTGCATTGGATTAAGACACATTTTAACCCCAGAAACACTAACAAAGCTGTTTAGTGCTTCTAAGCAATGTTTTCTTGGTTTTAGCCAGTTTTGGGACAAAATGGGTATAAATGGCTTTTAAACTCTTCACATCTATCTCAAACTCTTACAATTAGTAAGTTGCATTGGATTAAGACACATTTTAACCCCAGAAACACTAACAAAGCTGTTTAGTGCTTCTAAGCAATCGTTTCTTGGTTTTAGCCTGTTTTGCGACAAAATGGGTATAAATGGCTTTTAAACTCTCCACATCTATCTCAGACTCTTACAATAAGTTAGTTGCATTGGATTAAGACACATTTTAACCCCAGAAACACTAACAAAGCTGTTTAGTGCTTCTAAGCAATGTTTTCTTGGTTTTAACCTGTTTTGGGAGAAAATAGGTATAAGTGGCTTTTAAACTCTCCACATCAATCTCAAACTCTTATAATTAGTCAGTTGCATTGGATTAAGTCACATTTTAACCCCAGAAACACTAACAAAGCTGTTTAGTGCTTCTAAGCAATGTTTTCTTGGTTTTAGCCTGTTTTGGGACAAAATGGGTATAAGTGGCTTTTAATCTCTCCACATCAATCTCAAACTCTCATAATTAGTCAGTTGCATTGGATTAAGACACATTTTAACCCCAAAAACACTAACATAGCTGTTTACACTTTCTAAGCAATGTTTTCTTGGTTTTAGCCTGTTTTGGGACAAAATGGGTATAAGTGGCTTTTAATCCATATTTATAAAGTTGGCTTTTCTCTCTTCTCCTTCTTCCATCTCATCAATTCTTATTTTCAATCTCAATAAATTAATTCACATCATCAAAAAATATAAAATTTAAAGTTAATGCATCAATTAATTCACTAATATATTTATTATTATTAAAAACAATCATTTTAAATAATTTAAACTAAAATATAAACCAAAAACAAAATAAAAAAAAAAGTACAGTTAAAAAATATCAAAGTAAAATATGAATAGAGATTAAATAAACAAAGATATATAACAAAAAGGTAAAAATATTAAGCAAGTGCTCAAAAATTAAAATAATATATATACTTAAGAGAAATGTAGAAGGTTACTTAAAATCAAATATATTAAAGAAAACTGAACATCACACACCAAAAAAAATAGTGAAAATACTAAGAAGGAATCTGAAAAAGCTACTTGTAATAAAACAATTACAAAAGTAGTGGTAGATTGTAGAATTTTAATTAAAATTAAAAAGAAATCTATTTTTTGGATAAATACATATATTTAAAAGTTAGAGTAATCTTATGAGTTTGTAAGATATAGGACAACCAAATTAAAAGAACACTATATAGACCATAGTAGACTATACGTATTTTAAAGTAAAAAAATTATATATGTGGACATAATTTTTTCTTCTATCAAACATTTAAGATAAATTTAATAATTGATATCATAATATGATGTTTATGGATTTAAAAAAAATCTAATTATGAGTTTGATTACTAGGAAGAAACTAATATTAAAAATTCTAATATTATGTGTAGTATATAAAATTGTTAAAGAAACTTTGAGACGAAGGATGGGTATATTCTCTAAAAAAATTTACGTCCGTTAGTAAGTAATGATCAGTCAACCAATAAAAAAAAAGAGTATTGTAAGATAGAAAAATAGTTATGATATGTCTTCATAATCAATATATTATAAGCGAGATAATATATATATATATATATTATAAGTGATATAGTAGAACGTGAAAAGAGAGTATATGCAAAAGATGTTAAAAGAAATAGATAAATTATAGAATATATAGATGTCAAATTTATTTTATTAAGTAATGAAATAGACATCAATATAGATATATAAATTAACGAAAGAAATAGAAATAGATGTATTTATTTTATAAGTAATGTATTATATAAATTTATATTTATTATATAAATCTATATAGATGTCAATTTATAAGTAATATTTATAAGTAATGAAAGAAATAGAAATAAATGTATTTATTTTATTAATTTATCATTTAATAAAATAAATTTGACATTTATATATATTTATATATCTATATTGAATAATTATAATTATATTCAACCGTTTGTACTAATAAAAAAAAAGTTATAGAAATCTAGTTAACAAGATAGAGGAATATAATACAATCCCTCACCAATCTCTCAGAACACTAAAGCCATTATCGTCATAGTGTTAACAAGGTAAGAGAAATGAATGCTCTAACAACTCAAAACCTAATCGTCATAGTGTTTCTCCTTATAATTCCAACATCATTATCAGCACCACCAACACTCGAAGACAGTTACACAATGTCTGAGTGTTTTCAAACCTTCCGACCAAAAGTCCCCAATCCAAAACTTCACATACACGCAACAAAACCCTAACTTCCTCACCATCCTCAACAACTACGTCCGTAATCTCCGTTACTTCAACGGCACTACGCGTAAACCCGATCGTGGCCGCGGCTCACCTCACTCATGTCCAAGCTACAATCAACTGCGCCAAAAAACTCGGCCTCCAGCTCCGAATCCGTAGCGGAGGCCACGACTACGACGGAATGTCCTATTTATCCACGGTCGATTTCGTAGTCCTCGACATGTTTAACTTACGGTCAATCAAAATCGATCCAAGACTTGACACCGCGTGGGTCCAATCCGGTGCGACCCTAGATCGCTGACAAGATCGACAACGATTTGTTTATAAGATTAACGTTGAGCTCAAGTAACAAGACTATCAAGGCTTCTTTCATGGGAATGTTCTTAGGAGACTCCGAGAAGCTTCTAGAGATTACAAACTCCAAATTCCCTGAACTCGGTCTGAATAAAACAGACTGCATAGAAATGAAATGGATCGAATCGGTTCTGTTCTGGCTTAGTATCCCACCCGGTACAGCACCAACATCGGTCATGCTAAACCGGATACCGCAAAAACAAATCTTCCTCAAGAGAAAATCCGATTACGTGCAGAAACCGATTTCAAAACCCGGTTTAGAATCGATATTCAAGATTCTGTTAGAGAACGAGAACGTGACGATGGCTTGGAACCCGTACGGCGGGAGAATGAGCGAGATCCCGGAGACAGAGACGGCGTTTCCTCACCGAGCAGGGAACGTGTTCAAGATTCAGTATTCCTCGAACTGGTTCGTGTCAGGTGAAGCAGCGGCTAGCGATTGCTTAAGCCAGACGGAAAGAGTATTCGACGCAATGAGCCCTTACGTGTCTAAGAATCCAAGGGAGACGTTTTTGAACTACAGGGACGTTGACATTGGGAAGAGCTTGAACTCAACATACGAGGAAGGTAGAGTGTATGGAATTAAGTATTTTAAGGATAACTCAAGAATCACGAACACAGAGATCAATAAGAACAACTCTTCTTATTATTAAGGAAAACTCAGCTCAAAAACCTTAATCTCAAATCTCATAAGTTTTGCTACAACCTAGCACCTCCTTATATAGGGAAAATAACTCAAAACCCTTTTGGAAAACTACCATTAGATAACTCCTATAGAAATGTAAAACTCACATATTAGATATGTATATTTAGATTCTCCTAAATATACTTAGATTGATCCCCAAGCTGCTTCAAGCTTTAACAACATTCTCCCCTTTAAGCTTGAAAACATCTTCACTTGCATTTTGAACTCCAATGTAATCTCTCATTTCTTTGAACTTGATTCTCCCAAGTGCTTTAGTCAATATGGCAACCTTTTGTTTTTCTCCTGGGACATGCTCAACCTCTACTTGTTCATTCCCAACACACTCACGAATAAAATAGTAACGCTTGTGTATATGTTTGCTTCGACCGTGGAACACCGGATTCTTAGTTAGCTCAATTGCTGACTTGTTATCAATCCGAATAGTGACCTTCTCGCATTCCTTTCCAGTGATCTCGGCAAAGAGCTCTTGAATCCAAATGGCTTGCTTTGCAGCTTCCGTAGCAGCCATGTATTCTGCCTCGCATGATGATAGAGCTACGGTTCCTTGTTTCTGCGTACACCAAGTGATTGGACAGTCGGCGCAGTAGAAGATATGACCCGTTGTGCTTTTACCATCATCCTCGTCAATGTTATGCGAGCTGTCACTGTAACCCACAAGTTTGACATCATCCGATCGTGTAAAGACGAGACCATGCGATGAAGTTCCTTTCAAGTATCGAAGAATCTGTTTCAGTGCTGCTCCATGAGATTCTTTAGGCTCTTGCATGTATCTACTCAAGACTCCAACACTATAGGATAAGTCTGGTCGTGTGTGAAGTAAATAGCGTAGACAGCCAATGCTTCTTCTATACTCCTTTTCATCAATATTTCTCTCCTTTTGAGACTTTGACAACTTCAAATTTTGATCCATCGGAACATGGCACGAGTTGCAACCTACCATTCCAGTTTCTTGTAGTATCTTCATCGCATATCTTTCTTGTTTCAAAACAATACCTCCTTCTAACTGATGCACTTCAATTCCGAGATAAAAGGTCAATTTTCCAAAATCACTCATTTCAAATTTTGTTGCCATCTCCCTTTTAAACTCTAATATCGACTTCAAAGATGAACCAGTGATGAGTAAATCATCCACATACACAGCCACAACGAGAAGTTCCCCATGATCCTCCTTTTGATACAACGATGGCTCCTTCAAGCATTTATGAAATTTTAACTCCTTGAGAATCTTGTTAAGCTTATCATTCCAAGCTCTAGGTGTCTGCTTTAAACCGTAAAGAGCTATGTGTAACTTGTACACCTTGTCTTCATTTCCTAAGCTTATGAATCCTTCCGGTTGGGTGATATAGACTTCTTCTTTCAATTCACCATGGAGGAACGCAGTTTTTACATCAAGATGATGAATTTCCCAACCTTTTGAGGCTGCTAGAGCAATAATGAAACGAACTGTCTCGATACGTGCCACAGGAGCGAAAACTTCATCGTAATCAATGCCATGCCTTTGAACGTATCCTTTAGCCACCAACTGTGCCTTGTACTTATTAACACTCCCATCAGAATTGTGTTTTATCTTGAATACCCACTTTAGTCCAATAGGTTTGACTCCAACAGGAAGATCCACCAAGGTCCAAGTCCTATTCCTTTCAATAGAAGACAGCTCATCTTCACATGCTTCTATCCAGACTTTTAACTCTCTTGCTTCAGTAAAATTCCATGGCTCCTCATTCATTGTCAAAAGAAGACGTTCACCTTCATATTCTGCGAGAAGAATATAGTCGTTTAAGTACGCTGGTCTCGCTCTCGGTCTCGTTGACTTCCGCAGCTGTAGTTGCACCACATGCTCTGCATCACTATCACTATTACTTCCATGGTCTTCATCTTCACCATCAATGCTTTCTTTTTCCACTACATCTGCTTCATTATTCACCACATTCTCAGAAACTTCTCGACTATCTCGCTCATACTCCTCTGCTTCTCCAATCGTTTGCAACTCTCTAATGCCTTTATTACCAAATTTTCCCAAGTCAATGACAAACATCCCAGAGTCTCTACTTGTCTCTCTTCAAGTTTTGCTCTAGTTCCAGCTTTTCTTTTCCTCAAAGACTACGTCTCGACTTACGATTACTTTTCTATTCACCGGATCGTATAGACGATAAGCCTTTGAACCAGGTTCCGTTCCTAGATGCACTAATGTTCTTGACCTGTCATCTAGCTTCTTTCTCCCGACAGCCTCTGTTCTTGCGTAACCGACACAGCCAAACACTCTTACATGCTCTAGATTTGGTTTTTTCTCCTTAAGCATTGCATACGGCGTGGACTTTGTTAATGATCTTGTTGATATCCTATTGATCAAATATGTAGCGAGTCGTACTGCCTCTCCCCACAAGTAGTTTGGTACGTCCATATGCTTCAAGATACTTCTAGTCATCTCCAAAAGAGTTCTATTTCGCCTCTCGACAACTCCGTTTTGTTGAGGAGAATACGGTGCCGTTAAATGCCTCTTGATTCCATGTTTTTCACAATAGGCTTGAAATTCATGAGAAATAAACTCTCCTCCTCTGTCCGTTCGAAATGTTTTTATCACAGCCCCTGTTTCTTGTTCAACAATTTTCTTGAAATTTTTGAATTTCTCAAATGCTTCACTCTTCTCCTTCAACAAAACAGTCCACATGTACCGTGAATAGTCATCAATAAGCACAAAGACATATCTCTTATGACCAGCAGTGGGAGGTGTAATAGGTCCACACAAATCTCCATGAATAAGCTCAAGACGTTGAGTAGCTCGATAGGAAGTCGCTTGAGGAAAAGAGTTCCGGGTTTGTTTTCCGACGAGACATGAAGCACAAATCTCCTTCTCTACTGCGAAACTTGGTATACCACTCACTAGCTCATTCTTAATCATCATCTTCATAGTCTCCAAGTTAACATGACCCAGCCGTGCATGCCACTTTGATGATTCTGTTGATGTTGTTAACTGCAAACACTTTGTATCATCGATGTCCAGGATCACCTTGTACAAACGATTTCTTGCTCTTGTTGTCTTCACCAGTAGTTGTCCTTGACGATCATATATCATTAGAGAATCTTCTTTCATTCTAACCTCACAGCCTGCTTCAGTGGCTTGACCAAGACTTATGATATTGCTTTTTAACTCGGGTATGTAATACACATTGTGTAAGACTTTCTTCACACCATTCTCGAACACGAACCGTATAGAGCCTTTACCTTTTATGTCAATGCGGGAATCATCGCCGAACCTCACCATTCCTGTCACACTTTCATCAATGTTCCCAAAAAACTCTCGATTCCCACTCATGTGATTGCTTGTGCCATTGTCAAGATACCACACGTTTTTGCAGTCGAAATTCACATCGAAACGGGTTGGTTTAACTTTCTGCTCATTGAGGTAGACCACTTCATGCATCATTAACTCATCAGCTTCGTGTGTTTCATCTTCCTTTTTATCAACCACTTCTTGGAGTTTGAGCAATCTGTCAGGACAGTTAACAGCAAAATGTCCCTGTTTGTCACATCGAAAACAACTGATCATAGCCTCTCGCTCTTTATCACGCACTTGTCTGTATGATCCGTTTTGATTGTATCCAAAACGTCCACGGCCTCTTCCTCTCCAGTAAGATCTTCCTCCTCTTCCTCTGTTATTTCCAAAATTTTCTTGTCGAGAATCGTTGTTGGCGTACATGAGCTTGCCCTGATCTTCTTGTTCTTCATCTTCTTCATTGAGTCGCTCTTCATATGCTTTTAACCTACCCACAATATCCTCAAAGGTTGTTGTTTTCAGATCGAGAACTTGCTCAAGAGAAGCGACGATGTGTATATACTTCTTCCGTGGTAAAGTTTTGAGAAACTTCTTTACAAGCTTAGGTTCATCAATTATTTCTCCAAGAGCCGCCGAATTTGAAGAAATCTCAGCAAGTTTACCAGCAAAAACATCAATCGTATCCCCTTCCTTCATCTTGATTCTGTCAACCTCACTCATGAGAGTTTGCAATCTAGCTTCTCGTACTCTCTCTGCTCCAACATGTCTCGCTTTGATGGCTTCCCAAACACCGTTTGATGTATCATGCTCTCCAACTTGTAAGATCAAAGATTCGGATATGGATTGAAACAACAAAGCAATTGCCATATTGTTTTTCTCTTCATCTTTGTTCCCAGGATCGATAGTCTCCCATACCTTCTGAACCTTAAGAGCGATCTTCATGTGCATAGCCCAGACCGTGTAATTCGTAGAAGTTAGCATAGGACACTTAACAGAGGAAGCTCCAACATCCTTAGCATTGTTCATCACGTTTTTCTCATCATCACTCATCTTTTCTCTAAACGATTTGAAGTCTCCGAAAGAGAAGAAAAGAAGAAAGAAAAAAAACTCGGTACCGCTCTGATACCAATTCAAAAATCACGAACACAGAGATCAATAAGAACAACTCTTCTTATTATTAAGGAAAACTCAGCTCAAAGACCTTAATCTCAAATCTCATAAGTTGTGCTACAACCTAGCACCTCCTTATATAGGGAAAATAACTCAAAACCCTTTTGGAAAACTACCATTAGATAACTCCTATAGAAATGTAAAACTCGCATATTAGATATGTATATTTAGATTCTCCTAAATATACTTAGCCTGATCCCCAAGCTGCTTCAAGCTTTAACAACAATAACTTTGAGAAGTTGGTTCAGGTTAAGACTAGAGTTGATCCTGACAATTTTTTCCGATACAAGCAGAGTATTCCGGTGAACATTAGCCGCCGTTAGAGACTTTTCATATTGTATTTGTCTTGTTTTATGTTAATCTTTTTCTGTTTTTGTTTCCCAATCTGTATTAATTAATAAATAATATATAGTCCCTTGGTAAGTCCATACACGAAAACTTCATTGATTAATGGGAAATGGGAATGTACGGTTACAGAAGACATATCAGAACGAATACAAAAGGGAATAGATAGGTGAAAAATGAAATATGTGTTAACAAATCTTTGAAATTTAGCCAATTTATCAGCTAGGTGGTTTGCTTGTCTTGTACACCACTTGAATTCGATCGGTTCAAAACGCGTTGACCATCCTCTTATCTCTTGAAGCTAATAGTAAATATCAAACCATGGATATCCACCATTGATTACTTTAATCAAAGTCTGACGGTCAACTTCAAAAATCACTTTGGTGAAGCCACTGAGTCAGGTTTGTTGCATAGAAAAGATTACGCTCTGGCATTCAGCTTCAAGAGCTGATGTAACAGCGCTACCTGTAGCTTGTCCTTCTTTTACAAAAAGACCTTGATCATCCCGTATTAACCAAGCTGCTGTCGATCTTCTTTCTCTACTTATGAAGCTGCCATCATAGTTACACTTTATTCAACCAGGGGGAGGCGTTTGCCAAGAGTTGTTACATGTTCTGGAGTTTCTGCAGGGATATGAACCATGTGGATTAAATCACGTAGTATTCGTCTCCACAGATAACCATTTGTCTGTTTCTTTTTTTGCTTCTCTGAAGTCACGTTGCCAATTGTTATTATGGTTCTGGAAGGTTAACTTGTTACGGCTTGTCCAAATCTTCCATAAAATCCAGACCGGTAGATGGGAGAGTCTATCGTAGAATCTGCAGTGCATGTGGACAAATGAAGAAGAGGTGTTCAGTCGTTCCTATTTTAGTGACACACCATTTACAAAAGGCATTTCTAGCAATATATCTTCGTTCTAATTCAGTGCATATTGCTAAAGCTCTTGACATTAATCGCCACAAGAAATGTTTAAACTTTGGAGAGGTTCTTGTTTTCCAAATCTCATGCTTGATGTGAGAATTTCCATGTGGGGGTCTAGCTTGGAATTCAAAAGCCGGATTGTGGGTTGCTAACCAGTAGCAAGATTTGACTGTGTAGAAACCGTTTCCTGTATAGTGCCAGCCAAGGAAGTCATTATTTTGCCAAACACTGATCTTGATAGAGAGGACTAGAGATACATCATGCGGGTCACCTTATGGATTCTCTCTCTTACTAATCTTTCATTCCACCCACTTTTATCTGGAAGCAGTAGACTGTCTACAGTGAAAGTATCGGGTTGAGACACAAAAGCTCTCCTTGGAGGTCGAGGGGTATGCGTTGGAAGCCATGGGTATGCCCATGTTTGAATAAACTGACCATCACCAATTATATAACATAGTCCTTTGTACAACAAGTTTAACCCAGCTAGTATTGAAGAAGTTAGAATTAGAAAAATACCTTCCACGGAGCGTACGAGATAGGAGGCAATTGGGGTTTTGTAGGATTCTCCAGGCCTGTTTAGCTAATAAAGCTTCATTGAATTTTTCAATATCTCTAAATCCAAGCCCATCTTCCTTCTTCAAATATTTCATTCGATCCCACGCTACCCAGTGTACCGCATTCCCATGTTGATTAGAATTCCACCGATAATTTGCTATAATCACAGATGCTTTTTGACAGGCATACCCATAGCTATTGCTTTCAACAAGATCTCTTTTACTCCTTGAGAGAGGAATTTATTACTCCATCCCTTTGTCTTGCCTTAGACATTTTCCACAATGAACTGGAAGAGCTCAACCTTCTTTCTACCAAACTGTTAAGGAAGGCCCAAATACATAACGTATCCACCATCATTATGAATTTGGAGAAACTATCTGATTTGAGTTTTGGTCGGATCACTCACCCTTTTGCCACTCAGAGCCGATTTTCTTGTATTAACCTTATGACTGGATGCTCTTTCATACTAAGTTAGAATCTTTTTAATAGCCATACAAGAACTCATATTAGCCTGATAGAAGAATAAAGAATCATCTGCAAATAGAAGATGACTGATTGAGGGGCTTGCATTACTGATTTTTATTCCTTTGATAACTCCTTTTTCTTCCGCTCTCTTCATCATGTGGCTTGAAACCTTTGCACATAGGATGAATAAGTATGGGGAAAGGAGATCAACGTGACAAATGTCCCTTTCTGGTTGAATAAATCCTTTTGGGCTGTCATTGATGTTAACTGAAAAAGTTGGAGTACGAACACAAGTCATAATCCAATGAATTCATTTGACATCAAATCCAAACATGAGCATTGTTTCTTGGAGGAAGTCTCCTTCCAAACGATCATAGGTTTTGGTGATATATGTTTTTATCACCGTGAAGGAGTTTTCACATCTATGTTTGACCTTGAGAACATGGATGAGCTCATTTGCTATAAGAACATTGTCAGTAATTATCCTCCCAGGGATAAAAGTAGCATGTTTCTCTGAGATGAGGTTATTCAAATGTTGCTTAAGTCTTGAAACCAATATTTTGATATAATCTTGTAGCTGACATTGCAGAGGGAGATAGGTCTGAAGTCACTCATATGCCTCGCAGCTTCAGTCTTTAGGATTAAGCATATCGAAGATACCTTTTTCGAAAAAGTAATGAACTCCTTGTATTATAGCCTCCTTTGTTGTCTCCCAAAAGTGTAGGACTGCAAAAATCCAAATATGATATAACTATTAACACCTATGTAAAATGATAAAAGAAAGGAGTAGAAGAAAATTCTCGAAGGCGAGATATGATCTCTTTCTTTAACCCAAAGTATCTCCCGCAGTGTGGCGGTTTAATGAGTACATGGATCACAACAATTGATTACGGACTCAAAAGAACGTTGGTGCAACGATACACTCTTGATAATAACACTTACATTTTTAGTGACAGAAAGCAGAGTGAGAGAGAGTTGGACTTTTGCTGTTTTAGAGTTTTGCTTCTTCGCAAGTTTGTAAATAATGAACAAGAGAGCCTAGTATTTATAGGGAGAGAGGGACGAGATGCTCACCAAAAAATCTGGGCTCTTGGGCTGATATCTCGGGGAAATTGAGGTGAGGTGAAGATGCGTACGTTGGTGAGATCTCCGGACCGACTTATTCTTCCGTTTGAGTTAATAAGACTTTGACTTTGTTTGTTTGCTTGCTGTTTCTTTTTTTGCTTGCTCAATAGGGTCCCAATGAACTGATTCTTCCTCATGTCTGGAACATGCTTCACGTTGTGGAGCGTGACAACCATTCCTGAAGTCATCTTCAAGACCACCTTTCCGGTGCCAACGAGCTTGGAGTGAGACACATTACCCATCATCATATTCTCACCAGACTTGGATTTCTAATAAGTTCTGAACATGTCTCTGTGAATGCAAATGTGGATAGTGGCTCCAGATTCGTATCACCAATCCCTTGTGTTTTTATTGTTCATCACCACATTTTCTTCTGTGACGACCACACACAAGTCTTCTTCAGTCAAATTGGTTTGATTTTTCCCCTTGTCTTTGCTGCGACATGCAACAATTTTGTGACCTTTCTTGCCATAATGGTTGCACTTTTCAGCAACCTTCTTAGTCGCACCTTGCTTCTTGAAAAACATGGAGGACTGAGGTGTCGTCTTGCCTGGTACAGCCTTTTTCGGTGAAGCTCCTTTGTTTCCGTAGACAATATTGGCTTTATCTTTTTTCCTATACTCAGCCATATTCGCATTCTCATCAATGACAGACCCAGCTGTATCACGTTCAGTTGATTTGTTTTGCAGCTGGAGATTAGGTTGAGCAAGGTGATGGGCTTTTGCTTGTGATTGAGATAGTGTTTGAAGTCGTTCCAGCTCGGAGGTAGTTTCTCGATGAAGCAATTCAGTGTGAAGGTCTCACATATGTTTATTCCTTCATCAGCTATCTGTTGTGCAAGCACTTGAAGCTCATGTACCTGGTCCATTATGGGCCTAAAATCCACCATATGGTAGTTAAGAAACTCCCTTGTGGTGTGTTTCCCTGAGCCCACATTGTAGACTTTGTACTTGGATTACAAAAGATTCGAGAGAACCTTGGATGTTAGCGCTTTGCTAAAAACCTTCAACAAATTTTCCTCTATGTGAACAAGGATGGCGCCTTTGCACAAGTAATCCGAGTGAGGCCAGGCTTGAACACTTGCCAACGCATGCACGTCGTTGTTATCAGCAGACAGTGCCGGAGCATCCTTGGTGAAAAACCTTTGCAGGTTGAGTGTACTCAAGAAGAAGTGCATCTTTTAATGTCACGATTCAAAGTTTATTCCATCAAACTTGTTGGGTGCCACTGCAGAGCTCGGGATGCTCGGTTTCAGCTCGGTCGGAAGGAGAGGAGCAGGTGGTGGACCATTCACGGGTTGGGTTGTCGACTTACGAAAATCCTCGAAAACACCTTTGATGTTGTTGTTGTAAACACCGTTAGTCATCTGTTCAAAAAGACAAAATATGTCAATATTTTGAACAAATATAATTAATTAAAAATAGCGATTAAATAGTTAAATATTTAAATTAATTTAATTCGAAAAAATAAATTCTTATTTATTTTTATTTTCTGCGGAAAGCGTTATAAAAACATTCCCAAAATAAAACGTCCACAAATTTGCTAAAATAATGCTATTGTAGAAAACAGTTTTGTTTGCTCGGATTTATTTGATCAAAAACGTTTCACGAAATTACCATATGGCCTTCACGCAAACTGTTTAAAATCTCGAGAATCTTGTTATGAAGTTTTTTGCGAAACACACCAGAAGGCCTTCACATAAACGTTCAAAAAATTGATTACAATACGGTAGTAATCGTTATTAACTGTTTGCATTGTAAAATCCATTTAAATTATAGGTAGAAAACGGATCTACTTTGGATTAAGACTGTAGGACCGCAAAAATCCAAATATGATATAACGATTAACACCTATGTAAAACGATAAAAGAAAGGAGTAGAAGACGATTCTCGGAGGCGAGATATGATCTCTTTACTTAACCCAAAGTAGCTCCCGCAGTGTGGCGGTTTAATGAGTGCATGGATCTCAGGATACAACCAAGACAAGACCGTATCACAACACTTGATTACGGACTCAAAAGAACGTCGGCACAATGATATACTCTTGATAATAATATTTACGTTTTTAGTGAGAGAAAGAAGAGTGAGAGAGAGTTGGACTTTTGCTGTTTCAGAGTTTTGCTTCTTCGCAAGTGTGTAAATAATGAACGAGAGAGCCTTGTATTTATAGGAAGAGAAGCACGAGATGCTCACCAAAAAATCTGGGCTTGTGGGCTGATATCTCGAGGAAGTTGAGGCAAGGTGAAAATGCGTCCAAGTCTCACACGTTGGCGAGATCTCAGGACCGACTTAGTCTCCCGTTTGAGTTAATAAGACTTCGACTTTGTTTGTTTTTAAAAACAACAAACTCGATTTGACTTTGCAAATAAATTTTTGGATATTGAATGTAACGTATGTGACATCAAATGTAACATAAGTTGCAAATAAAATTACTCCAAAAAATAAACCAAGTCCGGTCAATTATCTCATTCAACGTAGTGTCCTCGTAATTCCCATAATAAGTTTATCAGTATTTATAAGCTTTCAACCTAATCACTTTGGAGATTGATTTCTCATTAATTATAACTTCTAATTTGACATGTAACTACACTATGTTATAGTGCTCATTCCGATGATTGACGTCACCGGAAAAGTTGCCGGAAATTGGCTAAAGCCATGTTGTCAAAAGCATAGTTCCAACAACAAGTTCTGATAGAAAGCCCCTGTGAAGCCATGAGGACCAAGAGCTTTTGTAGCACTAATAGAGAAGACTGCACTTTTAATCTCTTCTTCAGAGACTGGCTTTGTTAAATCCTCATTTATCTCAGTCGTCACTCTTTGCTGGAAATCTTGGAAGACA
Organism: Camelina sativa; assembly: GCF_030686135.1. Taxonomy (NCBI): domain Eukaryota; kingdom Viridiplantae; phylum Streptophyta; class Magnoliopsida; order Brassicales; family Brassicaceae; genus Camelina; species Camelina sativa. The sequence continues at coordinate 15,278,929 of NC_141896.1, read as the reverse complement.
TGAAAATGGTTATTCTGTGGAGATAGTTCACTCTTGAAGAGGTTGGTGAAATAGGATTGTGCCACATTTCCTATCTGATTATCTCCACAATGTTCATGCCCCTCATCATAAGTATGGAAAACAGTTTATTTCTTGCTGTATGGCTTTTTCCAGTGGCGAAGAAAATTTTTTTGTTTCGATTACCAAGCTTTACTACTCTTTGTTCGCCAAAATTCTTCTTCATTATCATAAGCAATACTCAATTTTTGACGAAGATCTCGCACTTGTTGCGTGGAGGAGCCGTTAGAATGAGCTTTATCGATCAATGAATTCAGGATTCTGATTTCTTCTTAAGCATTGGATTTATTATGTCTTTTCTAGTTGGAAATTGCTTTTCTACACTCGCACAGGCGTGAAACAATGCATGTGTCTTGACCAGGTTTTCGATGATTCCAGTCGTGACTTACTGCAATACTAAATCCCTCTCTATTTGCTAGTTGATTATCATAGTAGACCTGACCTTGATGTGGGGTGAAATCGTTAGAAATAGTAGTGATAACTGGCCTGTGATCTGAACCAATTAGTTCCAAAAATTTAACGTGAGAGGCTGGATATTGGGCAAGCCATTCACTGTTAACCATTTTTTTTTTTGGTCAAAACAGCATGCTACATCATGAGAATGAAGTTTTCCCGCCTAGGAGAAAGGATCCCCAGTAAATTTGAGATCATAGAAGTCACAAACCTGAATCATATTTTGGAAATCAGCAAAAGAACATTTAGGCCGAGGGGGGCCGCCTCTCTTCTCATTACTACCCTTAATTTCATTGAAATCACCAATAGCCATCAAGGAACCAGATATATTTACTGCTGTCCGTACTAATCTTTTCCAAACCAAGTGATAAAGTGTTGGATTCAGGTTGCCATATACACAAAACAAGTAGAAACTAAATCCATTAATTTGAACATAAGTGTCTACAAGGTTTGGGGATTGATAAAGAACGGAAAGAGATGCTACTATTCCAAAGTAGAGCTACACGATCATAACCTAATTCAGCAATAACTGCTCTAACTGCGTCATTTCCTTGCTTGGTTTCCAGTAGGCAAATGATGTCTGGATAGAATTTATTTTTGATCTCCTTGAGATGTCGAACTGCAAGATCATTGCCTAGTCTTCTACAGTCAATGACTGCGGTCTTCTTGTTGATCATCAGAGAGTGCTAATGCATCATGGTTCGGGTTGATATCATCCAGTGCATCCTCATTAATGTATTCATTAGGTATATGATCCTCCTGACCTTCTGCTGCCAGTTGATCTCCCTCAACAATCTCTCAAATGATGACGCCCCGGTTTAGGTGTCCCTTAGGTGGCGGCAAGCCTTCATCATTGTGAGGATCATCATGGGTGAGCATTTTGCATGACACATGCTACAATATCATGGGTGAGCATTCCACAAACCTCACAAAATCCATGGAGACGCTCAAATCGAAACCTCAAAAAGGTATTGACGCCCACTTGGAATTGGATTTGTCTCTGAAAATGGAGGGGAATATGTATGTCCCAGTGGAATTGATTGCCGACTACAATATGACCATGAACCAAACCGGCTTGACCCCATATTCGAGGCATTGAGCAATAATGGAGCACATATTTTGACAGCGGGGCATGACAGGACGCCCCATGAGGATGAAATGATTCACATCCACTGCATTGGCCACCAGATCTACCTAGATTGCTAGTGGGACATCATCGGCCTCCAAGTTAATGTCTTGAACTGCTCGTTGCAAGTTATCAGCCATTTTGAAAAAAACGAAGTAGAATCGGAAAGGAAAGAAAATGGCAGATCGGATCGATGTAAGAAAGTGGGTTTATTGCAGATCTATTGGTCTGTATTTATAAGGAGAACGTCTTACAACAACTGTCAAGTGAACATCACAAAAAAGAAACCACTTCGTGGAGATAACCGTTGCACGTTCAAATAGTGGGAACTGTCCCACGATGCCGGTGCATGTAAGTAACCGTCTCCAGAGATATGTGATGCAAAAACCATAAATTGAATCGTTTTTTCAGTCGCCAATATCTCATTTTTTCTTAGTCTTTTTTGATCTTTATATTGTTTCATATGCTTTTTTGAGTTTTTTTTCCATCTTTTTTATATTTTATTTTTTTGAGTTAGATTGGCTAAGTGGGTTGACCCATCAGAAAAAGATTTGCTAAATGGGCTTGAATGGGCGTCATAAGCTACTAAACGACAGTAGATTGTGTTGTGGCCATCGACGATAGTCGTCGTTGTCGTCTTCCTTCTGGGTTCCTCTGTGCTCTCAAGATCCTTTACTCAAACCCCGTTTTCTCGTTGGTGTCGTCTCTGTAGAACTGATGGAGCCTCCGGAAGGTTATTTTATTTGATTTTAGCTCGTGATTTGATAAGTTTCATTAATCGCCCACCAGGTGTTCGATGAAATTCCCCACCAAAATGAAATGACTGGAAAATTCTTAATTTACAGATGGGAAATCTAATTTCGCCAAAGAGCTTTATGGTGAAAGTTTGAAGCTTTCGACACATGGTGATTGACTCCTATACCTTCATAAGTTGCAGTTAACAAAGTTTTTGCTTTTTTTTTTTTTTTTTTTTTATGAAAACTTTAGCAAATATGTTCTCATTAGTTTACTATGATTTTCAATGAGGCATAGCTGAGAAGCTTTTGTTCTATTACTGGGAATGTATCTTGTGTTTGCTTGGTTGTTAAGGATTAGAGCAGAATTAAACTTCATTGTATTTTGCTAAGTTTTGGCTTTCCACGTCTCTCTCTGACGAGAGTCTTCTTTTGGTTTTAGGTAATGTTGATCACAGTCTTGAGGATTCAGATGATCCCTTTTACGGAAGTTCAGATGAAGAATATAGTGAAGCTCGCGTGTTGGACCATGATAATAAGTTGAGACGTGAGAAATTCCACACGGTATTCTTTAAAAAAAAAAAACTTTATCATTCTCTCTTTATGTAAAATGCTTTTCAGTTTTGATCAACATGTCTGGCTTTTCTTGTAAATTGAAATCACAGGCTGGATACCGTGAAGGGATTGCTGCTGGGCAAGAAGCTATTGCGCAGGAAGGTTATAACTTTGGCTATAAGGAATCGGTTCTTGATGGCTACAAGTTTGGAATTGTTAGAGGTGTTTCCAGGTAGAATTACTAAAATTAGTCATGAGCTACAGCAATGTGTCACATATCCGATGAAGTAGTTTATACTTATTCTGTTTTGACCCTTTTTGAAGTGCACTGGCTTTCCTACCTGATGAGCTAAGAGAAAAAGTGATCGATGAACAAGAAACTAGAGAGAAGTTTCAAAAATTACACAGTTCTGTTCATGGTATCTCAACGGAAGCCGCAATGAAGCTGTTTTATGGAGCTCTGACTTCAAAGGAAGGGGAAGAGAAGAGTGGAGCAGAAGGTTCTGACTCTGGTTCTGGTTCTGGTTCTGGTTCGGGTGTTAACGCCACAACTGACTTGGGAAGCTATGTTACTGAGTTAAACTCTCTTCTTGACAAATCTCCTAAGATTGAAGTTAAATTGGACACATAAAGCAAGATTAGTAGTATCTTGTCTCCAAACCAAACTGTTTGTAAGTTCTGTTCTGTTTGGTTCGTTGTCATTCGATTTGGTTTGGTCTAGTAAAAATTGCTTGCCGTAATATGAATTATCTGTAAATTCGAATCTGACTACAGTAGTTTATTCATTTACATTTTGCTTATAAAGTTCTTTTGGGGGACTATTACCGTTTTATATCGTTTAGCAAAATTGTTATCGTTTCATACCGTTAGGAAAAATTGTTATCGTTGTTTTATAAAGACAAGATAAAAAAAATAGTCGGAGAGAAGAGAAAAGCAAAACTTCTGATAATCTGATTATTCGGTGAGGTAACGTAACGTGACATCACATTCGTATGTTCTGTAGGCCAATCGAATGACATGGAAACAGAAGTCCATGTTGGGTTTTTCTCCTAGCGAGGAAACCAATTGGGTTTGGTTAACCAAACTTGAACTTGGATCATTATATTAGTCCATGAGATTAATATTGGCTTTAAGTTATGAGACACTGTATAAACAATCTTTATCTAATTGTTGGCATAAAAAAAAAATAGAGAGGGAGAGTTGATTTTCGGATCTAGAGGAGAAGAGAAAAACAAAACCTTTAGGGTTTGGTGTTTTGCACGTTTGGACATTCAAACGAGCTCCGATCTGGCTGATTTTTGGAGGGTAGCTTTGTGACTCAGTGTTCTACATATTTGACGGTAGAGATCTTGTTTCAACGGTTGGTTTGTGAGAAATCTGAGTTTTAGCGTGGCTGGTCGTATTTGAAATTTCCAGATTTTTCTGCAACATCTGTCGTGAGTGTTTGTAAGATCCAACGGTGAGATCTTCTCGGTTTGAGCTGAAATTTTTCAGAGTTGTTCTTGACAGAGTTTTAGTTTGGCTGGTCGTGTCAGTGGGTTGTTTGAAACTACATATTTTTAACCTTTTGTGTTCTCTCTCTTGTGTTATTTTCTTATTGACATTGCTACTTGTAGCCTTAGTCTCTGAAGAGGACGTGGTTGTACTCAAATACATTGGTGATAGTGGAATTTTGAGTGGACTACGGTCTCGTGGTTTTTACTCCTCGCATTGGGGAGGTTTTCCACGTATAATTCTGTGTCTCGTTTATTTTACATTTTGAAGTTTTTGCTACCAAGATTATTATATTTTCCTCACAGGTTCACATAAGTTAGGGTGAAACTTTATTCTGCTGCGCAACTGTGCGTTGTTTCCCCAACAAAGTGGTATCAGAGCTTTGGTTTAATAACTTTGGTTATTAGTTACTTTTATGAACGATAGAAAATATGGGTAGAATGATAAGCTTGAATGGTTCTAATTATTATCTATAGAAAGACAAGATGGAAGATTTGCTTTGCGTGAAGGAATTTCATGTTCCTGTCTTTGAGGAGAAGAAACCTGAAGATAAGACTGATGATCAGTGGAAATTGCAGCATCGCCAAGTGTGTGGTTTGATAAGGCAATGGGTAGATGATAATTTGTTGAATCATATTAAAAATAAGACAAATGCTCGTTCTTTGTGGTTGAAGCTGGAGCAACTGTTTGCTCGAAAGACCGGGAATAATAAGATGTACATGATCAAGAAGTTGATTGAGTTGAGGTATCAGGAGGGAACTCCGATGACTGATCACTTAAATGTGTTTCAGGGGCTGCTTAATAAACTTTCTGATATGGGAGTCAAGTTTGAGGATGAGATTCACGGTTTATGGCTTCTTGGTGCATTACGAGATTCTTGGGAGGTGTTTAGGATGTCTCTTTGTAACTCCGCGTCGAATGGTGCTATTTCGATGGATGTAGTGAAGATTATTGTCTTGAATGAGGAAACTAGAAGACAGTCTAATGCTAGTTCCTCACGTTCAGATATGTTGGTCACTGAGTCAAGGGGGAGGAATACATTTAGAGAGCCTAGAAATGATAAGAACAGGAGCAGGAGCAAATCTAATAAATTTGCTAATATGGAGTGTCACTACTGTCACAAGAAAGGACACTTGAGAAAGATTGCTGGAAGTTGAAAAGAGATAACAAGCAGCAATGTAAGCAAGAAGAAGTAGATCAAGTGACAATCACTAACGATCAGTTTCTCATTCTTCTTGAGAATGATGCCATTAATGTATGCCAGGACACCAGCTGGGTGGTTGATAATGGAGCTACTACTCATGCTACATCCCAACGGGATTTGTATTCTACCTATACTTCGGGTAGTTATGGTTATGTGATGATGGGGAATGATGGTTTGGCTCAGGTTGTTGGCATTGGTGATATTTGCTTAGAGACTAGTCTTGGGACTAGACTTGTGCTTAAGGATGTTAACCATTTCCCAGATCTAAGGATGAACTTGATATCTACAGGAAGACGATGATGAAGGTTTCTACAGTTTACACGGTGGTGGTAAATGGAAGCTTTCACGTGGTTCTATGGTTGTGGCTCGAGGTGAGAAGCTTTCATCTTTCTATTTGATGCAGGCTAAGGTCTCCAAAGATAGTGTTAATGCTTTGGAGGATGATGCCATGGAGTTGTGGCATAAGAGACTCGGTCACATAAGTGAGAAAGGATTGTCTGTGTTGTCTAAGAAGGAGGTTATTCCAACTATCTCCAGTTCGCACTTGAAGAAGTGTGTGCATTGTTTAAGGGGTAAACAACACAGAGTCTCTTTCAAGTCTTCTGCGCCTTCTAGAAAACCTGAGGTACTTGATTTGGTGGATTCAGATGTATGTGGTCCAATGAAGACAAAATCTCTTGGTGGTGCATCATATTTTGTCACTTTCATTGATGATCATTCAAGGAAGTTGTGGGTTTTTACTATGAAGACGAAAGATCAGGTTCTGGGATATTTTAAGCATTTTGTGGCATTAGTTGAGAGACAGATCAGAAAGAAGTTGAAGTGAATCCGCAGTGACAATGGTGGAGAGTATTCTGGACCATTTGATGCTTATTGGAAAGAACATGGTATTAGGCATCAGTTCACGCCACCTAAGACTCCACAGTTGAATGGGCTGGCTGAAAGAATGAATAGGACAATTGTCGAGAGGGTTAGATGTTTGATTTCACAATCAGACTTGGCACAAACTTTCTGGGGTGAGGCTTTGAGCTCAGTTGTTCACGCGTTGAATTTATCACCGAGTGCTCCATTGGAGGGTGATATTCCAGAAAGGGTTTGGACTGGTAAGGATGTTTCTTATGGTCATTTGAGGGTCTTTGGGTGTAAGGCATTTGTTCATATTCCCAAAGATGAGAGGTCAAAGCTTGAGATGAAGTCGCGACAATGTGTGTTCATTAGTTATGGTCAGGATGAGTTTGGGTACAGATTTTATGATCCCGTTGAGAAAAAACTCATTAGGAGCAGAGATGTTATGTTCATGGAAGATCAAACGATAAAGGACATTGACAAGTCCAGAAAACCAGCTCAGAGTAATGAGAGTTTGATTGATTTAGAGATTACTCCTTCTACATCGGTCCACGGTCAAGTTGAGAGTGAGGTTCATGTTGATACACCTGATGCAGATGCTCCCGCACATGATGATGGTACTGGTGATCATGGTGACGATCATGGTGAGACACTAACTACCGAGAATCCACCTATTGTTAGAAGATCTGAGAGAGGTCTTATACCGTCGACTAGGTATAATCCTGGTGAATATGTATTACTTACTGATGGGGGAGAACCTGAAAGCTATAGTGAAGCTTTGGAGGATGAACACAAGTATAAATGGCATGATGCCATGGGTGACAAGATGGATTCTTTTGAAGAGAATCATACTCTTGAGTTGGTGAAGTTGCCTAAGGGTAAAAAGGCGTTGCTTAATAAGTGGGTGTATAAGATTAAGCATGATGAGACCAGTTTGTCACCTTGATACAAGGCTAGGTTGGTTGTGAAAAGATACGGCCAAAAGAAAGGATTTGATTTTGATGAAATATTTTCTCCTGTTTGTGAAGATGTCATCCATTCAGGTTGTACTTGGACTGGCAGCGAGTCTTGATCTAGTGGTTGAGCAAATGGATGTAAAAACTGTTTTTTCATGGTGATTTGGAGGAAGAGATTTACATGGTACAACCGGAAGGCTTTGTGAAAAAGGGTGAAGAGGATTTAGTTTGCCGTTTGAAGAAAAGCCTTTATGGATTGAAGCAGGCACCGAGACAGTGGTACATGAAGTTCAAGTCTGTTATGGGGGAGCATGGCTATAGAGAGACTACTTCTGATCATTGTGTGTTTGTGCAGAGGTTTGGTGATGATGATTTTATCATCTTGCTGTTGTATGTTGATGACATGTTGATTATAGGCAAGAACTTGAGCAGAATTGAGGAGCTGAAGAAGCAGCTTAGCAAGTCCTTTGCCATGAAAGATTTAGGTCCAACGAAACAGATTCTTGGTATGAGAATTGTTATAGACAGAGATGAGAAGCTGATTCACTTGTCTCAAGAGAACTACATTGAAAAAGTACTTATAAGGTTTCACAAGGATAAGTCTAAAGCTGTTGTTACTCCTCTTCCAACAGACTTTAGATTGAGCAAACAACATAGTCCAAAAACAAAGTTGGAGAAGGAAGATATGGCAAGGGTTCCATATGCTTCTGCTGTTGGTAGTTTGATGTATGCCATGGAATGTACAAGACCAGATATAGCTCACGCTGTTGGTGTTGTTAGTCGTTTTGTCTCCAATCCTGGAAGAAAACATTAGAATACTATGAAGTGGATTTTGAAATATCTTCAAGGGACTTCTGATTTGAAGGTTACTTTTGGAGGTGATAATGCATTTCTTGTGAGTTATACTGACTCTGATTTATCAGGAGATGTTGATTCTAGTAAGTCTACTTTGGGTTACTTGGTAACATTTGCGGGTGGAGCTGTTCCATGGCAGTCAAGATTGCAAACGTGTGTTGCACGTTGTACCACTGAAGCTGAGTTCATAGCTGCAACTGAAGCTTTTAAGGAGTTGTTGTGGATGAAAGGTTTTTGTGAAGATATCGGTTTCAAGAAGAATAAGTATGTGCTGCTTTGTGATAGTTAAAGCGCAATTTGTCTCGGAAAGAACTCTACATTTCATTCGCGTTCTAAGCACATTAATAGGAGGTATCATTGGATATGTGATGTGGTTGCTTCTAAAGAAGTAGAACTTGAAAAGATTCATATGGATGATAATAGAGCTGATATGATGACAAAGTCATTGCCGAGGGGGAAGCTTGAAGTTTGCCGAGGGATAGCCAGGATGGCTGTTTCCTCCACCTAGTCGGAGGGGGAGTTTGTTGGGTTTTCCTCCTAGTGAGGAAACCAATTGGGTTTGGTTAACCATACCTGGACTTGGGCCATTATATTAGTCCATGAGATTAATATTGGGCTTTAGGTTATGAGACACTATATAAACACTCTTAACCTAATTGTTGGCATAAGGAAAAATAGAGAGGAGAGAGTTGATTTTCGGATCTAGAGGAGAAGAGAAAAACAGAACCTTTAGGGTTTGGTGTTTTGCACGTTTGGACATTCAAACGAGCTCCGACCTGGCTGATTTTTGGAGGGTAGATTCGTGACTCAGTGTTCTACGTATTTGACGGTGGAGATCTTGATTCAACGGTTGGTTTTTGAGAAATTTGTGTTTTAGCGTGGCTGATCGTGTCTGGAATTTCCAGATTTTTCTACAGTATCTGTCGTGAGTGTTTGTAAGATCCGATGGTGAGATCATCTCGATTTGAGCTGAAATTTTGCAGAGTTGTTCTTGACCTGTTTATCTAGGATTTTTACGGTGGAGATCTGATTAGGTTGCCGAAATCTTAGTGAATATAGGGTTGTTTGGAACTGCATATTTTTAGCCTTTTGTGTTCTCTCTCTTGTGTTGTTTTCTTATTGAGATTGCTACTTGTAGCCTTAGTCTCTGGAGTGGACGTGGTTGTACTCAAATACATTGGTGATAGTGGAGTTTTGAGTGCACTACGATCCCGTGGTTTTTACTCCTCGCATTGGGGAGGTTTTCCACGTATAATTCTGTGTCTCATTTATTTTATGCTTTGAAGTTTTTGCTACCAAGATTATTATATTTTTCTCACAGGTTCACATAAGTTAGGGTGAAATTTTATTCCGCTGCGCAACTGTGCGTTGTTTCCCCAACAGTCCATTCGCTGAACTTGCGTTAGACGTAATCAACACCGTCTCAAATTTATCAACAAAACATCATTTTGAATTTCTCATATGTAGAGATATCATTCAATACAATAAAACTTGAATGTTTCTCGCTAGAGCATGACACATCATCATTGTGAAGCATTCTGGAGATGACACATCAATTAAAACAGGTAATCAGTGAAAACATTTTAATTAATACAGCTCATCATTCTATTCCAATAATGATCATTCACTAACCTATCAAATTAAAACATTAATACAATAAAACTTGAATGTTTCTCTCCAAAGCATGACAAATCAACATTGTGAAGCATTCTTGAGATGACATATCAATTAAAACAGGTAACCAATGAAAACATTTTAATTAATACAGCTCATCATTCTATTCCAATAATAACCATTCACTAACCTATCAAATTAAAACATTAATATAGATCAGCTTTTTTGTCTAGGTGGACACATATTTGTTCTCTTCGATGATTCAATTTCTTCTTCTTTCTAATTAGCTTTCATCGTCGGTTCTGATCCAATCGGTAGAAAGAGAGCCATGGGATCACCAGCACTGCAGACTCAACGTTGGTTTCGCCGGTGTAACGAAAAGGTTTTGTGTGGCCATGTGTTAAAAACACTTGTATCGCCGACTTCGTTCAACAAGGAGGGAGAGAGAGAGGTGGTGTTGAACCCTAACATCGCCGCAAGAAGGAGAGAGGAGAAGAGAGATAGCTATGAGAGAGAGTATGGGAGAGCAAGAGAGATCATAAATAAATAGAGAAAAAGGAAGAAGAAAAGATGGGGCCAAGAGATGGAGGTAGGAAGCGGCGAACCGGATGACAATTCTGGAGAAGGAAACGTTGCAGAGGTGGTGGATCTGGTAGTCATTACTGTGACTGTGGCAGGCCACGGTGGTGGTGGAAGAGCAAAGTCGGAGTAGATCGGAGCTGGAGAAGAGAAGAACGAGAAAGAGAAATAAGAAAATAAAGCAGTTTGGAGAGGTGCCTTTGGAGGCTCGTCTGCGCTGGATATGACATCGGATTAGAAATAAAAAGAACACCTGCGTGATCACCATCAAGCCATGAGCTCGTAGCAACTGACGGAAGTCCGATCGGAGTTATATTGAAGAAGTTATGTGGGTTGCTTCCTACGCAAGAATTTACTGGAACTGCCCAAACCAGAAACTTTAGAAATTGGATTCAAAGTTGTCTCCTTGGAACAGTGTTTGTTAGTCCAAAACTTACCCGATCGAGCTGAGATTTGGTGGGGAGCTTCACGGTACTACTGGCTACAGATTCAACGGTGGGATTGTGATTTTAACGGTTAGTTGTGGTTTTCCACTGGTGTGTTATGAGACATTTGTATGGAGTAAATAGTAACATTTTAATGTTTGGTTTGACAAACGAGGTTGGATTGAGCTGAAGCTTTGTATGAGTGTTCTTGAATACTGGGTCTGACATGGGAAAGGAGAAATGAGTTTCAACATTTAAGTGGCAAAGGAGGAGGAGAATTCTCGAGATAACGAAACACAAGAAGTTAGGAAAGATGCATGAGGATATGTTTGTACCAAAGAAAATGGAGACAGATACTGAGATAAAAAAAATATGATGAAAAAGCTATGACGGAAGATAAAGAGTCAGAGGTTTAGACAAATGGAGACAATGCTGAGACTAAAAAAACTGTGATGGAAGATAAATATTCAGAGGTTGACTTGTGATTGGAGGCAAGACTCATCCTTTGGAAGAAGAGATGTTAGAGTTTTACAAATACTAAATTACAGACTAAAAGACCATTAGAGTAAAGTACATATCTTTGTTTTGGAAGAAGAGATGTTAGAGTTTTACAAATACTAAAGTACGGACTAAAAGACCAAAAGAGTAAAGTATATATCTTTGTTCGAAATGCTTCATGATAGAGCAAGAATAATGAAGATGTTTCTTTGATGAAGAGATTGAAACTAGGAACTGATAGGTGGAACAATTTTCTTCATTTTTATTTACTCGTAGTTTTAATGCTACATAAGCATAACTATGATGTGATTTCAAATATGCGACAGAGGTGGATATGGAAATATGTTTTGGTTTGAGTTTGAGGTGGATTATGTTTCAGAGAATTTTATTGTGAAATTTATATGGTTTGGTTTTGGTCTTTTGCGATCTTAGAGTTTTTTATTATTTAAATATTATATTTTATTTTAGTGTTGACAAATCATGTTTTTAAGGTAAATAAAAAATAGAAATGATAATCAATCAACACATGCTTTGATTTTTTTTTATTATTATTACAAACAAAATATAAAAATTATCTTTAAAATAATTAAAATAAAAACAAAATAAAAAATAACTTGCAGCGTAGCGCAGGTACTATCCTAGTATTATTAAAAAGGCTTCAAGTTTGGACTATTGTATAATTAATTTCATGTGATTGCTATTAGATATCTACAATTATAGCATTTTATTAGCAACAAGGGTACATATTATGGTGGAGAAATTGATAAAAATGGCAATGAAATAATTTTCTTCTTTCAGTTTATTTGGACACATTACGAAGAATTTTATATTATATTTAACCTATGAGATAGGGTGATTTTATTTTGTAACTTAATATATTATTTTTATATAAGTTTGATCTTGAATGCTCAAAGTGATGCACCAAAAAACAGGCTGAGAGAGAGACATTTGCGTGAAAGTACAGTGTTTTCTAGGTTGTATGTTGTGTACATGTTCTAAACTTTTCCAATCCACTTCTCCTCTTATGAAACCATGTTTTTTGGTACTATTGTAAACTAGGATTTAACATGTAATACCATTTTTGTAAACACTCTAACCTCTAAACCCTAAACAAATCTCAAGAAACATATATTATGTTAAAGACTAGAAACAATCTCTTATCTTACTGCTTTGACTGGTAAAATACCTTACTGCTGTGTGTCACAAATTTGGATCCGTGATCATATGTTACTTGGGGATGGCCCATCGTACAACCCGTTCTGACAAAACAGCATCTTATTCTACAATAGAGAATGCAATAGAACGGCGTATAGAGTTCGTCAGCCCATACATATTAATTTTAAGGATTTGACATGCCCTGAGTGAGTTGAAATAATTTGAAATTTGATCTAAAAGTTTTGATGTTGAGTAAACAAAGAAATACAATCCTTAATTTTTTAAGATAAACCGAATTATCCGTAACGAAATCGGGTCGGGTCGGGTGAGATCTAGCGGCAGAGTCTCGTTATAGTACTACAGATCCAAACAACAACACAACCGTATAAAAAGTTTATAATCTTGCCGGAAGGAGGAAGCGCGTCGCCGATCACGCGCATTCATCAGTATCTTTCTCATTCTCTCACCTAATCACATATTAGGGTCTTTCATTAATGGCGAAATCGATCTAATTCGTCCCCGTGAACTTAACCCAACAAAAACCTTTGCTTCAACCATACTTCTCCAAAACTGTCCCTTCTTCACCACTCTTCTCGCGTCTCTGTATATATATAATATATATATATATGCATCTATACTTAGTAGAGAGGAAGACTCTTCCACGACAATGCTAGAATGGCTCAATTCAGACAATCGGGAACTGAGAGATTCAGCGGCGGTCGCGGCGGAACAGCTTCTTCCGATCACGTAGCGATCGGGATCCGAAACGGCGTCGGAGGAGCTAAAGCTACTAACCGGTGGAGAAGATCCGTGAGAGCTGATAAGATTCGTCGACTTGGAATCGGCTCTGTTGTGTTTGTTCTTTGCCTTGTCCTCCTTGTTACTGTTCTAGCTTACTATTTTATCTCTGGTATCACTACTAGTAATGGCTACGATGATAAAGGTTCGTTTCTCTCTCGATCTTTGTGTATTTGAAGAAGATGCTGCGAATTGGATTCTTTCTTATACGTTTCTTCTTTTTTTTTTTTCCTTGGCAGTATTTGATTCATATGAAGGTGATTTTTTGACGAATGTGACTAGAATAGATCCTTCAAAAGTGCTTGAGTTTGGTCAAGGCTCAGTTGTTCATGGACGAGATTCTAGGGATTGGGATAAGGATGATAGAAGACGAGATGATGATTATAATGAGGATGGAGTTGAGCATAAATCTGTTGATGTGAAAAAGGATGTAGCAGTGAAAGGGATTGGTATGTATAATGAAGCTGGAAGGAATGAACTTAAGATGTATGAAGCTGAGTATCAAGCTACGCTGGGGAAAAACAAAAGCGATGTACATCATGAAGGAGTTGATATGGATCCTGAGGACGATGATGCGATTGATTCTCATGATGGGGATGAGTATGTTGATTCTGGGCATGATGATGACAATGAAGAGCAGAACAAAGAGAAGGTTAGCGAGGTTGTTCATTCTATGACTAAGCAACATAATAATATGGAGAAGGATGATGGAGTTATGTCGAAAAGGTCACTTGGGGATTCTTCTCTTGTTAGTAAGAGTGGTAAGTCCGGGAAAGCGTCGAGGTCTGATACAAAGAGAAGAGGTCGTCGCAGATCTTCAGGTGATAAACTTGTAATTACCATGGTTGAGAAAGTTAGTTTGAGTATTTGTTGCTCATCGTTTCATTTGTTGTTTAAATATTTCAGCTTCATGTGAAATGAAGCTATTGAATTCTAGTCAACCAATAGTGGAGCCCTTGAATACTCGAAAATCTGCTAGATTCTCCTTACAGTACGTAGAGAAGGAAGATAAACCTGATGGAGAAGAACAGTGGGAGCCTAGATTTGCAGGTCATCAGAGTTTACAGGAGCGAGATGATTCCTTCGTGGCGCAAGACAAGACAATTCATTGTGGCTTTGTCAAAGGCCCTAAAGGATCTCAAAGCACTGGATTTGACCTGACAGAAGATGATACTAATTATATCAGTAGATGCCACATCGCTGTGATCTCATGCATCTTCGGCAATTCTGATCGCTTGAGGCCTCCTGCCAACAAAATGGTATGCTTCTACTCGTTGTTGAGATTATGTTTATGTTGTTTGGTCGTCGCTTTTCCATGTTTAAGATTTGGAAACTATGACCAGTAAGTTGTGTATCGTTAGAGTAGCCTATCTCCCATACATGGACCTTGAGCGTAGTCTCTAACTGAGACTTGCCACTCGGTTATCTTAGAGTTCGAGTGGCATGACTCGATCTGTGGGTGCAGTTTTACTAACTGTTGTAGACTAGTGACTGGGAATAAGATTAAAATGCGCAGTTTTGAGCTAGGCATCTGAGTGTTGGTTTCGTGGGTGATTTTCATCAACACTGGACAGCTATCTGTTAGAATTGATTCATCAAGAACCTCAGAAAATATATTTGCTCTGTTTTGATTCTTGATTCTCATATTTTGTTTCCTGTTACTAACCTTCGTTCTTTTCGTTTCATTTAGATAAGTCGGTTGTCAAGAAAAAATGTATGCTTCATTGTGTTTGTGGACGAGATTACCATGCAAACAGTTTCTGCAGAAGGACATACCCCAGACAGAGCAGGATTCATTGGTCTGTGGAAGTTGGTTGTCGTGAAGAATCTTCCTTACGCAGATATGCGGAGGGTAGGAAAAATACCAAAAATGTTACCACACCGACTTTTCCCATCAGCAAGGTGAGTCTCATTTCATAAGCGACAACTCTCATTTTGATGGGTCTGACTAGCACATAGGTTTTCCAGTAGTTGCATGTAGAGAATAGGTCAGTGACTCATGGTCAAGTATGATTGAAAAATTAGTGGAAGCAACATCAGTTATAAAGCATGTGTATACTTTTCATTCTGAACCACAAAGCCAAAAGTCAAGTGTGAAATACATTAACGGTTAGATCTTGAAAGTGGGTTCTCTGGAAATATGGTTTGGAATCTGATAGTCAATATCTGCTGAAAAAACTTGTCATGTAAGAGCAGATCTGTATCAACACACACAGAAACTTATCTGCTGTTTCTTCTTCCAGGTACTCAATCTGGTTGGATAGCAAGTTACGACTTCAGTTGGACCCACTACTCATTCTGGAGTACTTTCTATGGCGTAAAGGTCACGAGTATGCTATATCCAATCACTATGACCGTCATTGTTTATGGGAAGAGGTTGCACAAAACAAGAAGCTGAACAAGTATAACCATACTGTTATTAATCAACAGTTTGAGTTTTACAAGGCTGATGGGCTGACCAGATTTAACGCTTCGGATCCGTTCAAGCTTCTTCCTAGCAGTAAGTATCTGTTGGTTGACTTATATAAACCAGGATTAGGACCTTCCTTGGGGAGTGTTTTCTTTAGTTAGTGTCTGTAACTGCTACTGGGTTGCTCGTAACAAGCACACTGAGTTTTGAAATATTATCTAGTGTTAAAAGTTCATGCGTAATTGAGGTTTTAGATTTTCGCATAAGCAATTACATCCTTGGTCCCGATATCTTAATAGTTTTTGCAGCCAGCTGTTACATCCCAGCATTTAAGTTATATGCAATATGTGGGTCGAATCCTTATTGCCACCATCCAAGGGTCATCATTACCTGGTGTTGATCATGCGTATACATTTGTGCTGATTGCTGACAATCTTCTTTTTTTTTTCTAATCTTAATTGCAGATGTTCCAGAGGGATCTTTCATAGTACGAGCTCATACTCCCATGTCGAACCTATTCTCCTGTCTTTGGTTCAATGAAGTGGAACGCTTCACTCCCCGGGACCAGCTGAGCTTTGCTTATACTTACCAGAAACTAAGAAGGATGAACCCTGATAAACCATTTAATCTTCACATGTTCAAGGTAAAGATCTCCTTTTGAAAAGTCTCCATGACAATAATTCTGCTTGACCTGACAATAAGCTGCTTGATGATTATCTAAAACATTGATTCGCCTCCTTGTGTGTAAGCTTGATTTAGAATTGTAAAGTCAAAAGTGCTCTTGACATGAAATGAACTGTAGTGTTCCTATAAACTAGTAATAGAGCCACACCTCGAATGCAGTGACTTGTCTAGTCGTGGAGGTAGTATGTAACGGTTGTAAGCTGAGTCATTGATGTGGGTCATCAAACTTTGTAGCAATTGAACCGGTCAGTAGGAAATAATAATACCGTGTCTAAGATGTGTTGATACCATGTTGGTTAGTATTAGAATTATATCCTAGGGAACAGAGAGGGTCTCAAAACTGATGCTCTTATTCATGGAGAAAACAGAACCGATGGATTTTGGAATGATGAATTAGGTTCTTATTATAGGTCTGAGTAGTTAAGACTTAAGAGTATCAAGAACCAGATTTTCTAAGTTTCCATGTTTTGTTTGTTTTCTCATCTGGATTTCAGGATTGCGAAAGAAGAAAGATTGCAAAGTTGTTCCGGCACAGATCATCAGACGAGAAGCGAAACCTTATACAAGCATCAATACAATAAACGACTCTGTGCGGTACCGAGCTGTATCCGTCGTGCATATTACTTTGAGGCTCTACTGCTATATTCGCAGTGTCACTTGGAGAAAAGACCACTTTTTCTTTGCTCCAATGACTTAGAAACTGCTGCAGGAAGATCCAGATGTTGTACATTGGGACTGAGTCTGTTGCTTGTGGCGACAACCAGAGGAGGTTATAGGAAAAACAATGTGAGGTGATTTGTAGATTTAGGCGGCCTTAAGAGTTGAAACTTTGAAAAAAAGAAGAGGGGGCTTGATTAGATTCATGAAAGGGTCATCCATTTTTATTCAATTCATTGCTTTGTTTTTGTCTGTATCACTATCATGCCACAGTTTACCCTTAGAAAATATACTCATCCCCTATATATTATTTGTTAAAAATGATTTCTCAAACTTTGCTGATATCCCTCTGATCAGGTCTACTCACAAAAACATTGATTGCAAAAACAGCCACATAACATTACAAGTTTTTTTAGCGGGTAGAAAAGGCGGTATTAGAATAGTTAATAATGGATACAAATCCAAAATGTCACACTGAACTACAAAGAATTCAATTTCTTTAAACACTGCCACAACAAAATGCACAGAAAAGTTCAAACTGAAAAGGTAGCGATGCAATTGGTATTTAGTATTTACATTTCGCATCGTCTTTCTTCAGAGTATGGGCATTGGTGTCCCTGGTTTTTGGTCCCCCAAATTTAATAGTATTACTAGGGATGGACCCGCACGTACGTGCGGGTTTATTTTGATATTTTAACAAAATAGTTTTTAAACATTATTTTTAGTTAAGATTTTGGTAATTGTATGATTATCATAGATTGTTTTTTAGTTTGTTTTACTGATATTAATGGGTCATTAGATAAAAATACCAACTTTGTGAAAGGGGGTAGGAGGACATAATTGTAGAAATCCATAATATTTGAAGATGGATCGTATGTTGAAAATTATTTGGACCTCATTCTTTGTATTGGTTGAAGTTCTGATTAAAAGAAAAAAAAAATGAAACGAACAAAAACAATTGATATCTTTTAGGTTCATATTTCTAATAAAACTCTATTGGTTTATATTTCTAATATATGTACGTTTAGATTAGGATCGGATAATACCAGGCATCCGTTTGGCTACCCATCAAACCTGAATATATAAATATATCTAAAAGTATTTATAATATTTAATATTAATATAATTTAATTATCCAAAATTATAATCTTAATTTTGAGTACGATTAGTTTTATACCTAAATATCAAAAATAATCAAAATATCTAATTTTTATTTTGTTAAATAAGCCGAATTTAGCTAAATTTATTAATTTAATTAATATTAAAGATTATTTTCAGGAACCAATCAGGTTTTGAAATTTGTAATCCAAACCGAGCTCGATAATACCCAAATCGAACCGAATCCATATATCAAAAAATATTCAATAGATTCTATTTTTTTAGCCCGAAACCAATCTAGTAATACCCAGACCTGAACGGGTTATCCGTCTATCTTCACCGAAGGAAATCGGCACTACCAAAGTTAGATGATTCACCCGATTAAATTCCATCAAATTTGATGTCTCCGATATCATCCTTGCCGTCTCCGCTTTCAATTCCGCCTGAGAAAACAATTGTTTTTTCTAAAATCGATTTCATCCATTGGATCTCTTCCTTGGTACTTTTTCCTTTTCCTTCATTCTTCTCATTTCTACCCGCGATCCCTATTTCTTATGAATCTCTAGATCTACTGAGCTTAATCGTATGACCATCATAGGTAAATCTAATCACCTCTCTTGCATATTGGTATTATTTTCCATGTTCATATTATTCCGTATGTTTTAGATTTGAGTCTTGCATGACTCATACTGCAATTTTTTTTGGGGTTTTGAAAAGTTCAAGCTAACTCATTGTTTGCTTCTGTTTTTTTTTTTTTTTCAATTGTCCGATCCGG
This sequence comes from Camelina sativa, assembly GCF_030686135.1. NCBI lineage: Eukaryota > Viridiplantae > Streptophyta > Magnoliopsida > Brassicales > Brassicaceae > Camelina > Camelina sativa. Next base: position 15,259,956 of record NC_141896.1, on the reverse strand, counting down.
ATTACTCATATAATGCTCAAATTTGCTGTTGTTGGTGCAATTTAAGTTTAAGACTTGAAGCTCTTTTATTGGTTTGACTCAATTTGCTGGATGCTTCAGCTTCGATCCGACTGGTATTCATTTTGGAGTTACGATACCCTCTCTCTCTCTCACTCTAAGCACAAAGCTTAATTAATTAGGTACAATAAGTTGTTTTTTTTAATAAGTAGCAGCCCCAATTGGGTTTTGACGTTATTTTCCTTTCTCTGTTGCCGCTCCTTTGTGTTTTTCATTAATTTCCTTTCTCTGTTGCCGCTCCTTTGTGTTTTTCATTAATTGTTTGTTCAGTTTTTGGTCAAACGGATTGTTCTTTGTTTAGATGTTAAACTTTTTGTAGATTTTGTTGTAAATTATATCGTTTCACTACTAGTTATCAAAATACCCTCTGATTCATTCTTATATAAAAATATAAGAATACCTTTTTGTATATATATACCCATCTCCAAAAATTCTTCATTACGCCCAGAACCATAACAATAGCTTAGTTTTGTTCCTTTAGAACCATAATCATAGCTTAGTTTTGTTCCTTTAGTTGACCGAGAAAAGAAAACAGTTTATAAAACATAAGAGTTGCGTATTTTATTAAAAAATGACAATATAAACAGAAAACATAAACCAATAGAGAAATTATATTTGATTGTGTTAGAATATAAAGTCTATTTAAAAAATACACATATAAGGGAGTTTTAGTAAGGTTTGTTGTAGTTTACGACTTCTAGAATTGTTTTCTAGAAAACACAAATCATTATTTTTCTGTGATTTGCCAACCTTGTCTCTAAGGAACACCTTAGCCATGTTGTTAATATCACTCTATATCAGTTTCAAAACTATTGAGAATATGTAACTTGAAAGCATGTTGTGTTGACCTATTAAGAAAAAACATTTCATCTTGATCCTCCAGTTAACCTTGGTTCCCAATAGGTGACACAATCGGGCTGGCTTCAATATATCACCATGCTTATTCTGTTATTCAAGAAGACAATATAGATGCAAGTAACAATAGAAACAATCAAAATAGAGAAATAAAAATGATTTGTTTTAAGCTATTACGGAGACTTTATAATACATGATTATACAATTGGTTTACTGACTTACCATTTTTAATTGCTATTTTGCCAGTCTGGATGAAGTTCTGGAAACATCATTGACCTGAGCCATGTGAGATGAAACAGGAGAAAATGTAAGTTCCTTGGAACCTATAGAAAAGATTTTCAAAAGTTTTAAATAAAGTAGTAACACTACTGCAGTATCAGCCAATATCATCTCTATTGTCTCTCCAGTGTATGTGGTATATTGCACAATCTTGACTCTAACCTTCCATGTTGGTTTGAAGGCCTTAGATCGGAAGGATGTGTGAAACCATTTGTGGCCGCGATGACTTTTTCTAAGGTGAATTTGTAATCTATTTGTTTGTATTTTTTGTGTTATGTTATGTACGTGGTGATCCATGGTTTTATAGTAGCATAAGTTATCGGTTGTTGGGTTTGTTTGATAGTATAGAATATTCGATGCAATCAATTTAAATATTCTGGGTTTGATTTGATTTAGGTTTGATATGATATACCTAAGATTAGGAATTGGATTGAAGCTGTTTCCGTTTTTAGTTGATAAAAGAAGAATGGTTTGGTTATTGATTAACTGTAACAATTAAATTACGAACAAATTTGGTAACTATTGAATATTGGTTGTTGCGATTGATCGGACTGTGAATATATTACATTAACTGAAAATATTGGATTAATTTATGATTGATATTGAACTAAAATTGTTTCCGTTTTTAGTATTGATATGGAAGAGGATGATCAGAGATTGCATTAAATTAGTTACCGTTTCTATAGGTGAGATAATTGGATTGTGATTACGTTTTATTTCGATTTCGTTTACAGGTTTGAGTGAAAGGAACTGTTTGGATACACATCTAATGTAATTAAGATCCGAATAGAGTAGTAACCAAACACAGAGGATCCGCGTCCTTTTACACTTCTGATTACCTATATGCCCTTAAATTTTATTTTTCTTTCTTCTTCCTTGCTTTTATCGTAGGGGCATTATATGGAATTTTTTCTTTTTTTTTTTTCCGAAAATACATGTTTTTGTACTCTCCAATTAATAGTATAGATTTTGAAAGATTCTTATTTTTAGTATGAGCATTAGTGTCTATTTGTATTTGGTCCCCTGAATAAAATAATAATATTTTGAAAGTTTTAACATTTATTATTTAAATTAAAAAGTAAATTCACAGTAAAGATTTAAGAAAAATAAAACATGTAACATTAACATTGAAAACATTTAAAATTTACAAAATTACAAAAAGTTGAAAAACAAAAACATACAATTAAGATATTAAAAACAGAAAACATAAAACATAAAAACATCAAAAGTAAAAACAAACATTTTATTCAACTCATAGAAATTTTAAGGGTTTTGTGCAAAAAAACCCTCCAAATGGTATTTTTTTGCAAGAAAACCCTCCATATCAAATAAATGCAGGTCAATACTACAATCTCAAAAGTAACCCGCAATATAACCCTCTTCTGTATCAATGACGTGTCACTCTAAAAATCTTGTTGTTTTTATGACAAAAAATGGCAACACATTCATATTTTTTTTAATTAAAATTTAGAAAAAAAATTGTCGCTTTGTCGTCTCCGATCCTGAGCTACGCATCGACCAAGCTCCTTGCCTCCACTTGGCTCAACCATCCGTTTAAAGAGAGGACTTTCCACCACTGACATGATGACAATGCTTTCGGTAACCCACTTATTCTTTACAACTTCTTCCGCCGCAACCACCACACCGACATCACCTGATAACCGCCTCCAATTCGGATTTTGCCTCGGATGCACCTTCATATGCTCCAATTCGTTCAGATCCAGAGTTAATTGAGTCCATCGAAAGAGCCAAATCCATGAGAATGGTACGGAGTGATGTGCGATGTTCTCTCCAAGCTATTCAGTTTCGACGGCGGCGGAACATCTAAACCTTCCACGATTCAGGGGAAGAAGAAGCTGCCACGGAAACAATCAAACCCTAGACATTGCTTGTAATTAACTGGATTCGTTTTTGCTATGGTTTTTAGTTGACTTGCATTATGTTGTTTGCAGAGATGCAACATAGGAAGAAGACGAAGTTGCAATTTTTTTCTTTCTTATTTTCTTAATTTTTAATTAAAAAAAATCTGAATGTGTTGCCATTTTTTGTCATAAAAACAATAAGATTTTTAGAGTGACACGTCATCGATACAGAAAAGGGTTATATTGCGGGTGACTTTTGAGATTGTAGTATTGACCTGCATTTATTTGATATGGAGGGTTTTCTTGCAAAAAAATACCATTTGGAGGGTTTTTTTGCACAAAACCCAAATTTTAAAATTAATCTTCATTATCCGGAAGATGTCCAAAGAGGAAGAACGACACGATGGGAATGGGTCGCCGTTGAGATGGAAGAGAGAATTCAAGAACTTTCTCTCGACAAAGTGTTTTGTGTTAACCCTACACAAAATCTTCTCCCAATCACCAGTTTCCACGTGTCCAAGTAGACGGACGAAAAACGTTCCGTTTAAAGATATGTTTCTTCATTATAGGGCCTTTTGTGAATTATTTTTAAAAGACAAATGCCGGAGGACGGCCCAAATAGACGCCATTGCGCATGGTCTCATTTACATGGTCCTTTTAGTTTTCTTCCCCATTTTATCGAAAGAATGATATTAACAATAAACATGCAGAAACGAGAGATCTGCAATCAGCCGATTACGACCTAGAAAATGGAAAACTTGCGCTTAACGAAATCAAAGAAGAACAAGGTTTCATTGGCGCGTCTCTCCATCATGCCACTCCGTATAAACTTTGGGGAAAGCAGCAACCCGCCGGTGACAACCACAAAGCCCATCGTGAGCAGCCGGGACACTGACGATCTCACTGGCCACCACCGCCGTAAGAATCCTCTTCACGGCCACCTCCGTCCCCGTGCAAACCCCATTTAACACAAAGAACAAAGTGACTTCCCATGTAGGAGTCTCACGGGTTATATTGAAGTATCTAATCCAAGCTCGTGAAACAGACCGGAGACAAGGAACCTTACCAAATACCCCATGAACCTAGCCCAATCAGAATTCATTTGGCGTTGGCAAGCGCCCCGGCGCCCCGCACAGGATTGTTCATGCCTGACCGGAGGATAGCCGAGACCATGAGGTTCCAACGGCGACCCCAAAAGTCTTGAAGGGAGGTGGCTAAGTATGGTTTGTTGAATTGTGGCTCGAGATCACACCCAAGAGCGATACTTAGCAGAACTTTGAGAGGATCTAAGAGAATCTCAAGCTCCACGTATAGATGCAAGAAACATAGACCCAATAGCACAGTCTGAGGCAGTAAATGACTGTAATTGTAGACATGTAAGACAACAACATATATCATGCTTTTAATGGCGTAAGCTCGTTTATGGAAATGGTTTTGAGATGGCTGAGATTTAGGGTTTTGCTGAAGCTTGATGGGGAAGCAAGTGAAGCAAACAAATTTGATTAGATTAGGGGCAACTGGGAATAGAGGTCCTTGATCAAATGCAAACAGGATAAGCTTTATACTGGCCATCCCGGAGAGGTAAAACGCCGTGGAGCTAGAGAAATGCACAGAGGAGAAGGACAAAGGAAGAACAAGAAAAAGAGCACATATGGGAAGAACAGACAATAATCGAAGAATACTAGTTTTGATATTGGCTGAGATGTAGTAACAGTAAGATACTGAGATCATTGCAGATATCCAGACTAGGATGAAGTTTTTCCTCCATCTCCCTAAATCTTTTTTGTGTTGGTGTTGCAATTTTTTTTGCCTAGCTAGTATAAAAAAAGATGAGAGAGTAAATTAACTAAACCATATATATGTGACTTAAGGAATGTGCTTATTACAGCTATAGGAGTAAAAAAGATTCGAACAACGAAACAGCTTTGGTTCTACGTTCGTCTTATTCCACAATTGCGGATTTTGTGCTTCTCACTCCACTGAATTTGTGTAACACCCGCAAACCAAATTTTGGTATTTTGGTAAGGGTGTCGATCGACACCTCCTAGTGAGGCATCGATCGACACCAATTGTGGTCGGTTTGGTCGGTTCAATTTTAATTGTCCGGTTTGTGTGGTTGGGTTAGGGAATCCCTAAATCGAGTTTTAAAGGAAGAAAACGACCTAAGGTCGTGTTGTTTTGTCTTATTCGCCGTTTTTGAGAGAAAACACAAAGAGAGAGTGTTCTTGAGCTTTTGGGAAGAGATTGAGAGATTCCTTGCTGTTCTTGGGAGATCTAAGGCTGGGAAGGTGTTAGAAGCTTGCTAGGAGTGAGGGAATTCGTCCTTGTTGGTCAGAATCTTCTTGAAAGAGGTGAGTGCATCACCATGGCTTATCTAAGCTAAGATCTCTAGATTCTATGTGATTTGGTGCTTATGTGGTTGTTTCTTTGAGTTCCCTATGGTATTTTCGTCGCTGTTGTGGCTGGGTTTGGCTTCTGGGAGTGCAAGGAGCGGATTGGAGAAGATTGGAGGCGAGATTCGGAGTTTCTGATCGAGGGAAATCGCTGCTCGGCATCGGTGTCGGTCGACACCAGTTGGGGTGTCGGTCGACACCAACGCGAGGACGGCTCGGGACTTTGGCGAGTGTCGATCGATGCCATGTGGAGGTGTCGGTCGACACAAACTAGGGTTTTCGGGAGTGTCGGGCAGGGTGTCGGTCGACACTAGTTTGGTGTCGGTCGACACCATCTGGTGTCGGTCGACACCCCTTGTTCAGTTACGATGGATGTTGCATGCTATGTATATTGCCTGGTTTGTTTTATTGATTGTTGTTTGTGGCATGTAGAGATCTTATTGCTTGTGTGTATAGCCCAGTAGATGGGAGGATTGTCTCACTGAGTGTTTATCAAATACTCATGCATCTCAATTTGTGTTTGTGGTGCAGGTAAAGGCAAATTGTGTAGCGTGGAATCATGGCGATGAGGAGGAGGATGATCTAGGGTCTCGTTTGTGTGGTGTTGGTTATATTATTTATGTTGGAACCTTGGTTAGAGTTGTGATAGGTTGCTGGATAGACTGGATAGGAATGTTATTGTATTGATGATGTATCGTTTCTGTATTATTGGTATGTTTCCGCTGTGCATATTGGTTGTTATTGGTTTAATGAGGAAATGGTGGTTTGGGTGGTTCAATTAAGTAGTATGGGATGCTTAATTATATGTTGTACTTATTATTAAAAAGAAAAAAAAAGGGTCGGTCGTTTCATTTTGGTATCAGAGCCTTTACGGTTCTAGGATGGTTAAGTGGATGGTTAGAGCGGTTAGGAATTTAATTGGGTGAATTATTTTCTTTTTGCTTGATGCATGATGTTGTGTGATGGAATTGATTATGAGTAGTTAGTCAATTTGCATGTGGTATGGAGTCCTAGTATCATCCTCTTCGAGCCTTCAATGAGATTCCACGGTAAGATGTGTGTTTGTGTGCGGTTTTGTTTTGTGTACTTAGCTTTCTGTCCTGGGTAGTGCAGATGGTTAAGGGTGGAGCTGTTGCTGGTCGTGGACGCGGACGTGGTGGGGGTCGCGGTCGTGGTCGTGGTCGTGGTCGTGGTAGGGGCAGAGTCCCAGCAGTGAGTGAGTCTGTTGAGCAGAGTGTGACAGCTGAGGGTGTCGGCGAGTCGCAGGATTTCCAGGAGGGGTCCATGAGTGTGGCCGGTGGTGGTACTGATAGGACCGTAGGCGCTGAGGGGGTCGGTGCGGGCGGTGTCGGTGCTCGAGTGGCCGGTGGTGCTAGGGTTCCGGGTGTGGGAATCCCAGCAGGTGGGGCTCCTGTGGGAGGTGTGGACCTGGCGGGCTTATTGACACAGCTGTTGGAGCGGGTACCAGGTTTGGGCCCGGCTCAGGCTCAGGTAGTGCCACCAGTGGTGGTGGAGGAGCAGCAGCCAGTGGCTGCGGATGTGAGAGCTCATGCTCGTTATTTGTCTATGCTGAAGGAGATGCATAAACTTTATACTGAGAGGTTTTCGGGTGGTACAGACCATACTGTTGCGGATGCGTGGAGGACGAGTGTGGAACGTAACTTCCATACTCTGAGATGTCCTGAGGAGTTTTGGGTGGACACAGGGGTCCATCATTTGAGTGGTGATGCTGAGGTGTGGTGGAGATCGGTGGCTGCTATGAGAGTGCAGCGGGAGATGACTTGGGCTGACTTCGTTTTGGAGTTCAACCGCAAGTATTTTCCTAGAGAGGCATTGGATCGTTTGGAGGTGCAGTTCCTTCAGTTGTCTCAGGGGACCCGTGCGGGAGCTGGACTTGGAGTTCAGTCGACTTCTTTGTTATGGGGGTCGGGCTATGGAGCCTGAGGAGGCTCAGATCAGGAGGTTCTTGAGGGCTCTACGTGATGACTTGAGAGTTCACTGTAGAGGGAGGAGTTATGCTACGCGTGCAGAGCTGGTTGAGACTGCAGCAGAGATTGAGGAGGATATCCGGGCACAGTCAGTGGTGGTCTGTCCAGCGGTTCAGACAGAGGAGACTTCGGAGCAGAACAATTCAAACAAGGGTAACAAGTCGGAGCAAAGGCATAAGAGGAAGCGGGAAGACACGTCAGGTATGCAGCAAGGTGGGCGAGGGTGCTTCGGATGTGGGAGCAAGAACCACAGGTTGGCAGACTGTCCCAAGAAAGGTGATTCACTAGAATATCGTCGATCGTGTTACCATTGTGGAGAGGAGGGGCACATCAGGCCTTTCTGTCCTAAGTTGAGACAGATGATGGGGGGTGCGGCACAACCGAAGGGAGGAACGGGTGCTCAACTCGGAGATTAGATTGGCTTCTGATTCTTTTTATTTCAGCTACGTATTTTCGTTTAGAGTTGTAAACGTTTATTGCACTTGAGGTTTTTAATAAAATGCAGTTTTTCTTTTTTTTTGGTTTTTGGAATTTGTGGATCTTGTGGAAAAGAAAATCGCTCGGGAATTCTATAAATGGAAAGTTTCCATGCGTAGGAAGTTTCTAAAAACATAAAGTTCTAGGAGTAGTTAGAACTTGTGTTAGTGGGAAGGGTGTTTGTAAACACCGAGGAGTTGGGATGTTAGTAGTGAGACCTGGGGGTGGCCATGGCTGTGGTGATATTCTCAGAGAGGATATGGGGTCGGTAGGACATTGAGATGTTCTACGCGGATCACGGGGGTGGTCCAGGTTGGGAAATGCTTATAGACGTTATGACCGTTTGCTAGAGGGACGGGGGGTCCTGAACAACTCATGAGGAGATGGGGGTTCTCCTGAGGGGACGGGGGGTCCCCAAGATACCGATAGCTCGAGGGACTGTGGTCCCGAGGGTGGCAGAGGAGATGGGGGTTCTCCTGAGGAGATAGGGGTTCTCCTGGTACCGTGATCTTAAGGGTGACGACCCGAGGGTGAGACGGTATGGCTCAAAGACGGGGGGTCTGAGAGTGTGATCGGTATGGCTTGAAGGTTGCGACCTAAGAGCAGATGAGTTGGTGGCAAAAGTGTCAAGGGCGTGGAAATAAGAATGGTAACCGGATGTGGAATTATGAGACTGATGGGGGTTCAATCTCAGGGTTACGGTTGAGATCGGAAGCGGATCTCGGGATTGATGGGGGTTCAGTCTCAGGGTTTTCTATGTGTTGACCGGGAGGGTCAGGTGTATGCTGGTCGGGGGGACCAGAGTGGTGATGACCATCTGGTGTCGGTCGACACCCCTTGTTCAGTTACGATGGATGTTGCATGCTATGTATATTGCCTGGTTTGTTTTATTGATTGTTGTTTGTGGCATGTAGAGATCTTATTGCTTGTGTGTATAGCCCAGTAGATGGGAGGATTGTCTCACTGAGTGTTTATCAAATACTCATGCATCTCAATTTGTGTTTGTGGTGCAGGTAAAGGCAAATTGTGTAGCGTGGAATCATGGCGATGAGGAGGAGGATAATCTAGGGTCTCGTTTGTGTGGTGTTGGTTATATTATTTATGTTGGAACCTTGGTTTGAGTTGTGATAGGTTGCTGGATAGATTGGATAGGAATGTTATTGTATTGATGATGTATCGTTTCTGTATTATTGGTATGTTTCCGCTGTGCATATTGGTTTAATGAGGAAATGGTGGTTTGGGTGGTTCAATTAAGTAGTATGGGATGCTTAATTATATGTTGTACTTATTATTAAAAAGAAAAAAAAAAGGTCGGTCGTTTCAATTTGAAAGGAATAATGAAACACCCTAACTCAAAATTAAACTAGTGTTTTATAATTAATTGCTAAAATACTTGAATTTGTAACTTTTCTAAATACAAAAGCTAATCATTTGGTCTCTATATATCATTATAAAAGCACGTACGTGAACCGTAGGAAAGAGCAAAAAAAAACAAGTCCTCAAGACTTGCACGATATATAATTAGGGGTGTCAATTGGGCTAGCCTGGCCCGGCCCGGCCCGAAACCCATAAAGCCTGCATAAGTTTGAGCCCGGCCCGGTCCGGTCCAAAATATTTCCAAGCCTATATTTCAAAGGCCGAGCCCGGCTCTAACAGGGGTACAGGGCTTTTCGAGCTTTTTCAGGTTTATCTTACCGATCAAAAATTCAAACTTATAAGCCTTAAAATGCAGTGTTTGAAGGTGCACTATAAAACAAATCAATCAAAAATTTAATAACTTATCTATATTCACTACAACCAATTTAATTTAATAAAAAAAGTTTAAAACTAAATAAAATTTCGATACTTTACCAAATAAATCAATATATAATTCATATAAAATATTATTAATAAAAAAGTATTAAGTATGGTTATTAAGTAAATATGAAAACTAGGATTAGAGTTTAAAACTTTATTTACAATAAATTGTTAATCAAATATTGCAATCAAACAAAAATGTTAACATAAAGGTACAAATATATTTGTTTAAGGACTTTTCGGGCTGGTCCGAGCCTAGTCGGACTAAGTCCGAAAACCCTATAGCCCAAACGGGCTGAGCCCGAAAAGTCCGATTTTTTCTGGACATATCTATTGAAGCCCGAGCCCGGTATTTATCGGGGCCGGGCCGGGCCAGTCCGCGAACTTCGGCCCTAATTGACATGCCTATATATAATGTAGTCCTGACTCATTTTTTCACAATGGACTAAGATTTTACGATTGTGGATTCTCGGGGTTTACCTTTTATTATCTTTAAGCAATCATTATTTACCATATCGACATTTTATTATGATGATACATTTTACCATTATAATATACGTTACCACCATACATTTTTACTGAATTAGTAAAGATTATTGCAGCAATGTAATAACTAGTATTATACTACATATAAAGATCTGTAAGTAATTAAAATTTTAATTGTTCCATCAGAATAGTAAACATATTGAGTAAAGTAATCTATATAATAATAGCAAACCGAATAAATGCGATCAATAATTGTGTTTTTTCAATCGTACATTTTGGATATTTTGTGAAACGTCGTGATGGATCATTAAAACAGTTATTTATGAAAAATTACAACTGTTCATTGTAAAGTTGTGTTGATTGGAACATTCGTATCTTTTGAAATCTATATATATTTGTCTGTTTGAACTATTTTCATTTTTTTTTGCCATGACACAAAATCAACTAAAATTTCAATCTCAACCGTTTATATATTTTTCTAAATTATTTTCTAGCAATCATTCTTTTAAAAATCAAGAAATTCTTCTAATTCTTGATTTAACAAAAGATTTTTGGAATGATGACTTTATCTAGAATAAATGTCACCAAAGGTTGTGTTTTTTCAATCGTACCTTTTGGATAATCTTCCAAAAAATTTATAGAAAATTTTAATTATGTGTTTAACAAAAAGTTGCGATTATTCATTGTAACAGTTTTTTTGTAAAATTGTAACTGTTCAGTGTAGAGTTGTGACTATTCAAATATTTGTATCTTTTGATATCTATATATTTGTCTGTTTAAATTGTTTTTATTTTTTTTGCCATGACACAAAATAATATAAGATTTCAATATAAACGGTTTCTACAGCTCTCTAAATTATTCTCTAACATTAATTCTTTTAAAAGTAAGAAATTCCTCCAATTCTTGATATAACAAATTCTTTTTGGAATGATGAATCTAATTTACAATTTTTAGTTCATTATATATATAAAAAATTAATAAAAGTACCTATATATAATAGCAATCCGAATTAATGCCACCAAAAGTTGTGTTTTTTCAATCGTAATTTTTGGATAATTTTTCAAAAAAATCTGTAGAAAATTTAAATTGTATGTTTTACACAAAGTTGCGATTGTTCATTGTAACGAGTTTTTTGTAAAGTTGCAACTGTTCATTGTAGAGTTGTGTCTATTCGAATATTTGTATATTTTGAAATCTATATATTTGTCTGTTTGAAGTTTGAAGTTCATTGTAGAGTTGTGTCTATTCATGGTTTTTACAGCTCTCTAAATTATTCTCTAGCATTCTTTTAAAAGTAAAGAGATTCCTCCAATTCTTGATTTAGCAAAATATTTTTGGAACGATGAATTTAATTTACAACTTTTAGTTATTTTTATACATAGAGTTTTCCAAGAGTTAGATGGATTATATAATGAGCTTTTGGATTTGACTTTTGAATATGGTGATAAAGATGCCTTCTATTTAAATGTAGTTTATATGAGTTTGTGGGTATAATTAAGTGCAGACACAACAATTGCGAGTTTTTTGTAGTACTTTTTCGTAATAAAATGTTTTAAAATGTTTTTAAAAAAATTCAAACGGTTGTATCTGTTCGTTGTAGTGTTGTGTCTTTTCACTATATTTTATTTATATTTTTTCATTACAACTTTTTGTTCTAATAGGTGTGTCTATTTAAATAGTCATGCTTTTTGAACTCTCTTTATATTTGTCTTTTCATCACTAATTAACAAGTTCGTTGAAACAAATTTTCCATTGTATGTTGAGTCTAGATAATTGAATATATTTTATAATCTAACTAAAATTTTAGAAATGATTATAGCAATAGAAAAATTTTATACAACTTAATATTGAATTTACATTTGTGTCTATTTATCTTAACTTTCCGTTAAAAAAAATATTTTAATATTTAAAAATAATAATAACAATCTGAATAAATGAGAACTGAGAATTTTCGTAGTACTTTTTTGTAAAAAAACTGGTTTTCTTTGTTATTTTTAAAAAACTCAAACAGTTGTATTCGTTCATTGTAGAGTTGTGTCTTTTCACTATATTTTATTCATATTTTTCATCACAACTTTTCGTTCTAATAGGTGTGTCTATTTAAATAGTCATATCTTTTGAACTCTCTATATATTTGTCTCTTCATCAATAACTAACAAATCATTGTTCGTTGAAACAAATTTTTCATTTTATGTTAAATCTAAATAATTTGAATATTAATATCTAATATTCAATATTATTCTATCATCTAACTAAAATTTTAGAATTGATTATAGTTATTTAATAAAAAATTACATTACTCATTATAACCATTAGTTCAATATTCTTAGTAAGGATCACTTTGTCATAATGATTTTTTTTTAATTCTACCTCTTTACCATAATTCTTCACAAAAATATCTTATATTTATAATACTTTAAACAATATGTTTTGCAAAGTTGCGTCTATTCTACATAATATTTTTTGTTATAAGTTTTCATTTTGATGATTGTGATTTTAGTAACAATTCTATTACACTAGATTTTAACCTGCGGTACACCGCGGGATTATTTTTTTTTACTAAAATCATTAAATTTTAAATTGTAATTGTTAGTTAATTTTTTACGTTTTATTTGAGGTTTAAGATTGTATAATTGTATTTTAATTGTTAATTCTACAATTTAATCTGCGGTTTATATACAACACAATAATTTATATTTGTTATAAATTAATTTCACCAATCCAAGATAAAAATATTCGAAGGATGAGCCAGAATTCATTACAAAACTTATTAATATTTGTTTATATTATTAAGTTGTACCAGTTTGTTTATAATAATCATGTATATAGAGGTGTCAAACAGGTTTGGTCCACATTTCTTTTTTCATGGACCGCAGCGGGTCAACCCGCTAAGACCGTGGTCGTTAAAATTATGCCCAAGCATGTTCTCAACCAAAATTTTATATTAATTATTCTTAAAAAATTTAGTGGCAAAAAAAAAAAAAATTAAATAACTTATAATATTGATATTTTGGAGTTATCTTAATTGGTATAAATTAAATTTCCTCACATTATCACTTATTTCACGTATTATATATACAGAACTATGTAAAAATATTATTTATATATTTATTTTAATCTTATATTTGTAGTTTTTGGGACAACCCGCCAACTGCAGACACACCTTGCTAAAATCCGTAATCCCGAGAGACTTAATTGTAATGACCATCTTTTAACGGTACACCACAGGCCTATATTTTATATATAAACTATATCTTTAGATATTTATTACTTTTTAGTATAATATACTGATGGTTGTAGCGATGAATTATTGACATTTTAAATTTATAAAGAATATCGATCATAACCCGTCCCATAATAATTTTAATTTATTAAAGTTTATTAAATAATATATTTAAAACATTTATAAAAATTAATTGCTATACAGAAATCTGACTGATTAGGAATTTAAAATTTTTTTTGTTTTATGTATTTTTTAGGGATTTTATTTGGTAATGTTACTTTTCTACATATCTTGTTATAGATTAAATATTTTATATTTAGTATAAGAACTCTTTAGATTTTCTAGACGGAAAATCTGGAGGAATTTTTTTAAAAATTAAAAAATTTGAAAGTAATTGAATATGATTGATTGAAATGAATATAGAATTTTCTATATTGGACAAGCAAAAATTTTGTTTAGTTTTGCAGAAAATTAGGTTCACAGGTGGAGATAATTTAGGAAAATTATATTGGATTGATAGGAGAATATTTAATTAACATACTTTATTTTGCATATTTTGATTTTTTGTTTTTTTTTTAAAGTATTTTGATGGTAATGGCATTGGTTGTAAATACCTTTGAACTCCAACCCTTCTTCTCAAAAATGCTCGATTTTTTTTTTTTTTTTTTTAAAAGTATTTTGATGGTAGTGGCATTGGTTGTAAATACCTTTGAACTCCAAACCTTCTTCTCAAAAATGCTTGCATCGATTTTTTGTTTTATTTTTTTAAAAAATATTTTTATGGTAATGGCATTGGTTGTAAATACCTTTGAACTCCAAGTCTTCTTCTCAAAAATGCTGTGAAAATAATAATATAGATTCAAATAATTTCATAATGTATAATTTAAAATTTAAATTTAGATTTTTTTTTTCTAAAATACTTCCCCCGCAACATCGCGGGGGGTCTGAGTCCTAGTCTATATATAATAGCAATCTGAATAAATGCCACCAAAAGTTGTGTTTTTTCAATCGCACCTCTTGGATAATTTTCCAAAAAAAATCTGTAGAAATTTTAAATAGTGTATTTTACAAATAGTTGTGATTGTTCATTGTAATGGTTTTTTTAAAGTTGCAACTGTTCATTGTAGACTTGTGTCTATTCAAATATTCGTATCTTTTGAAATCTATATATATTTGTCTGTTTGAACTGTTTTCATTTTTTTACCATGACACAAAATAATATAAAATTTCAATCTCAACGGTTTTTACAGCTCTCTAAATTACTCTCTAACATTCATTCTTTTAAAAGTAAATAAATTCCTCCAATTCTTGATTTAACAAAAGATTTTTGGAATGATTAATCTAATTTACAACTTTTAGTTAATTATATATATATATATATATATATATTTAAGGAAAATACCTAGAGTTTTTTTCCAAGAGTTAGATGAATTATATAGTGAGGTTTTGGATTTGACTTTTGAATATCTTAATAAAGATGTCTTCTATTTAAAAGCAGTTTATATGAATTTGTAGGTATAATAAAGTGCAAACACAACAGTTGCAATTTTTCGTAGCACCTTTTCGTAAAAAAATTATTTATTTATTTATTTTTATTCAAACGATTGTATTTGTTCATTGTAGAGTTGTGTATTTTCACTGTATTTTATTTATATTTTTTCATCATAACTTTTAGTTCTAATAGGTGTGTCTATTTAAATAGTTATGCCTTTTGAACTCTCTTTACATTTGTCTCTTCATCACTAACTAACAAGTTCGTAGAAACAAATTTTCCATTTTATGTTAAATCTACATAATTGAATATTAATATTCAATAATATTCAATAATCTAACTAAAATTTTAAAACTAAAAATTATAATAACAATCTGAATAAATACGAATAACAGTTGCGACTTTTCGTAGTGCTTTTTGTCAAAAAAAATGGTTTTTAAAAAACTCAAACAGTTGTATTTATTCATTGTAGAGTTGTGCTTTTTCACTATATTTTATTTCATATTTTTCATCACAACTTTTCGTTCTAATAAATGTGTCTATTTAAATAGTCATATTTTTAAAACTCTATATATTTGTCTCTTCATTAATAACTAACAAATCATTGTTCGTTGAAACAAATTTTTCGTTTTCTGTTGAATATAAATAATTTGGTTATTCTATAATCTAACTAAAATTTAAGAAATGATTATAGTAATATAGAAATTTAATAAAACTTAAAATAGAATTTACTGTTGCATCTATTTATCGTAACTTTTCGTTAAAAACTATTAATTTTTTTTTTAAGAGTTGTGTATTTAAATTTAAATTTTTCTTTGATACAGTTTCACTCATTATTAAATAAATTTTTGATTATAATTATTTAATAGAAAATTACATTTACTAATTACAACCATTGGTTCAATATTCTTAATTAGGATCACTTTGTCATAATAATTTTTTTAATTGTAGCTCTTTACCATAATTTTTTATAAAAATATCTTATATTTATAATACTTTTAACAATATGTTTTGCAAAATTGCGCCTATTCTACATAATATTTTCTGTTATAAGTTTTCATTTTGATGGTTGTGTTTTTAATGACAGATTATTTTTAATGTTTATGTATTCAAAGTTTCAAACTATTCTATTACATTCAAATAATTTTATAATGTATAATTTTAAATTTTAAATTTGATTTTTTTTTTCTAAAATACTTCATCCGCGACATCACGGGGAGATCTGAGTCCTAGTAATAATAATAACAAAAAGGGAAGTGAAATATTATTAGGAGGGAAAAATAATTTTATTTCCCTTTTTTAGGGGGTGGTATTCGAGGGGAAAATTTGAAAGAATTTATGAAAAAAGAATTAATGACATAATTCATAGATTTTCTTGTATTGTAAAAGATTTTCAAATCTTTCTTTGTGATTCTAACGACTATAATTTGTATCATTTTATTAGATTTGAATAGAATTTTAATAGAATTGAAAATGGATAAATTCTTCTAGTTTCCATCTAACGTAGAAAAGAGTAGATTAGTTTGGATAAATTCGCTCCTTCATCCTCTATCCACGAAGGCTAGGAGTTAAAAATTCAACAGAAACAAACACTACAATAGTTTATTAGATGTAGCAATTTTATTAAATGCAAAACTTGAAAACTAAAATCTATCTATCAATGAACTTTTAAATCGTAGCATCTTTCCACATGTCTTCGGCCATAGATTGTCTCCAATTATTTGCATTTTCTCTGTCTTGCTCTTGCGTCTCGAGAGGTTCTTCTCTATCACTTTCATCTATATTGACAGAAGTATTTCCATTGTTAACTGCATTATTTTCATTAGGGAACACATCTTCGTCCGATCGACATTTTCTACGAAGAAAGTTATGCAGCCTTGCACATGCTAAGACTAATCCAGCTTGTTTCTTGTAAGGAAAAATAGATGCAGATTTAAAAATAGCAAAAGATTTAAAGATTCCAAATATCCTTTCGATCACGTTTCTCAGAGAAGCATGGCGAAGATTAAATAACTCATATGGAGTTTCAGGATCACGATCTTGACCAGCAAATTCCTTTAGATGATACTTAACACCACGGAATGGAGCTAAAAAACTGAAACGATTCGCAAATCCACAATCAAATAGATAAAATTTTCCTGAAATTTGGATGATATATGTTACTATATATAAGACATATGATCTATAGAGAAATTTATAGATGTTTTACCATTGGGCACTTGTGTAACATCCGCGAACCGGATTATGCGGTTTTGGTAGGAGTGTCGATCGACACCCTTGTGGCATCGATCGACACCACTATTTCTGGGTTCGTCAGGTTTGATTTAATTCACGATTTTGGTTTGGTTGGTTTGGTTTAGTTATCTAAACTGAGTATATAAGTGGAGAAGCGATGAATTAAGGGTTTTAGGGTGTCTGGTCGCCATTTTCAGAGATAGAGAGAGAGGAGAGAGCCTATTGTGGTGTGAAGGAGACTAAAGGAGAAAGAGCAGAATCGTTAGGGTTTGGGAGGAAACAGTTTCGGCATATCAAATCGTTCTCAAAGGTAATGAAATTTGGTAGGTTTATTCCCAAGTCTTTCATCGTCATTCTCCTTTTTACAGAAGTAGTTTTGGATTTAAACTCGATGAGTTATTGGCAGTTTCGTAAGTCACGTTTTCTCAGACGCGAGTTGGAACCATCGGGGATTGTAATTGAGATCGTGATCTCGGCTGGTTCCTGATCGTGCTGATATTTTGTGGGAAGCTTCGTGACGTCTAGGGATAGCTTTTCACCGGAGCGATTTGGTAGTTAACGGTTGGTTTTCAATTTAGTGTTTCGTCTTTGAGACTGTTCATTTCTGATGTTTCTGTCCAGTTTTGCTATAAGTCGTTTTTGGTTGTGTGGCTTGTTGTAGGGCGTTTCTGGGCTGTTTCAGACGTTAGGAGGGTCTCAACTGGTTGTATTGGTTGTTATAATCAGTTGATAAGGTGAGTGCATGACCATGGCTTATCTAAGCCTGAGAATCCTTTGTTTGCTTGATTTGTTGTGTTTTGTGGTGTTTTTCTTGGTTGTGGTGGTTGTGTTATGGTTATTATAGGTTCCTGAGGCTTTTGGGAGAATTTGGGACAGATTGTAGGCAGATTGAAACGGAGGTTCGTCGTTCGGATTCGTGCAGTTCGCGTCTGCAAAGGGAGTGTCGATCGTCACCAGTTAGGGGTCGGTCGACACCATGTTTGGCCAGTGTCGATCGACACCTCTCTGGTGTCGGTCGACACCAAGTTGCTTGTTTCGTGATTTTCCTGGTTTGTTTGTGTTTGGTTGTCATTTGTTAAGCATTGATTTCTCAGTTGCTTGTGTGTGTAGCCTAGTAGATGGGAGGATTGCCTCACTAAGTATTTGTGATAATACTTACGCATCTCAATTATTGTTTGTGGTGTGCAGGTTTGTGTTGTGGAATCATGGCGATGAGGAGGAGGATGATATAGGGTCTCGTTTGTGTGTTATTGGATTGTTGGATATGTTGTTGGATATGTTGTTGGAACCTTGGATAGAGATATGCTAGGTTGATGGATAGAATGCTTAGGATTGTTATTGTATTGATGTTGTAATGGTTTTGTATGGTTGGTATGTTTCCGCTGTGTGTACTTGTTGTTATTGGTTTAATGAGGAGTTGTGGTTTGGGTTGGTTTAATTTAGTAGTATAGGCTGCATAGTTGTTTACATTGTATTTAATTGTTAAAATAAAAAAAGGTTGGGTTGTTTCAACTTGGAACTTGTTAGTTCCTCTAGTTAACGCATCACTTAACACTCTTGAATCGTGGGCTGAACCCTCCCATCTACTCAGAATGTAAATAAACTCCAGATCAAAGTTACATACAGCCAAAACGTTCTGAGATATTGTTCCTTTTCGATTGCGATAGCTTGCCACCTCACGCCCAACTACTGTTGCTGGTATATGTGTACCATCTATCGCTCCAACGCAATTCTATAATACATGCAAAAAAAAGAGTCAAATTCTATGAAGAAAAAACTAAAAGAATCAATTTAAACAAAAGATGAAATAATGCACCTTAAAATATGGATAAAATCGTGTACTTTCTCTGATCTTCAGTGGCACTAAACCATCTGGTTTCACCATCTGACTTGGAGCTATAATAAGCAGAGCTTTAAAATTTATTAAATCTTGTGCTCACTTCAAACTTGGACCTTTGAAATGTGTTTTTCACGTAGCCATATCTTGCATTTTGTCCAACTGTGAGCATGAAGACAACTAGCATCTCTTCGACAGATATTTTTTTGTGTGTTTTGTAAACCAGTTTTGTCTCTGATGATCCTAGACAACTTCAAAAACATATCTGGAATCATACGATACAGCACCCGAAAAGTGCTGGTCCTCAGGTTTTCATGCCTTGGATGTCCCTGAAAAAATTCATACATCAATTATTACTTATCAGTTGTGACTAAAATATACTTAAATTTGGGAAAGCTAACCAAAGGAAACTTACCAACAAGTAGGCTGCCCACACATTATCTGGAGCAGTAAATTGTTTTCTGATGGGATGCCATCCAAAACGAGAGCTAAAGCGTAAGAGTTCATAATACACATTATATTCCCTTCTTAAAGACTTCATTCGACTTAAGTAATTCGTGTAAGTCTTATTGCATTTAAGCTTTTTATTTAGCATTGGTAGTATCTTTGTCTCTACCGTAGCTTTACTTATTGAACCGTTTTTGTCGCGCCACCCCCGTTTGATAGCTTCAACTAATGTAGCCTGCAACTCTTGACTCTCTTCATATGTCCAAGAATTATATGGATTTTTCTTGGTTTTTGTTTTTGAGTGCGACCCTTCTCCGGTATCCATTCTAAAGAGAAAGAAACAAAAAAAAAACATAAAGAAATGAATAAACATGAGAGTGTAAGTAACTATATAAAATTAAAACAAAGAACTTACGAAGGATGACTATGGTTTTCTTCAAATTGTTTTCGTGAGATGATAGTTGTTTGTTTTGCTTTTGAGAAGTGAAAGGATCTTCAATATTATATAGGAGAAGTAAGTGTAACAAATACTACTTTTTAGGGATTTTATGATATATGATTGATAAGAGCGTATGGTAATTTAAAATTTGAAAATGTATCAAAAATCTATTAACAAAAATTCTCATCTATAAAAAGTTTAAAACAAACATGCTAGAATACCAATAAAGAATATTTATCTGATCTGATGCATGATACACAAACTTCACACAATAATCTTTTAGAATATCCATAAAGAATATTTAGTCAATAACACTTTTACCAAATCACAATCTGAATTAAAACAAACACTAATAACATCTCTCATTTAACAATAATAGTCTCATTTTTAATATCTCGATGTTTAAAAGACGTATGTGTCAAAGGATGGAGGATGGAGGTAAAGTGGTAAGTTGGACTTGGATGGTGGTTATCAAGTTTCCGGGACCATCTGAAGGATGGAGGTAAAGTGGTGAGAGAGATGCTTCTTCCGTCGTACGAGCACTTGGTGTTGTCGTCATCATCTCTCAATTGTGTCTTCGTCTTTCTTCTTCTTTTCTTTCTTCCTCTGTTTTTTTTTTTAGTGTGCCTGCTCTGATACCATGTCAAAGGTTCTGCAGAGAATTGTATATCTTCCTCATTCATCACCAAAAAATATATATATACATAGAGGGATATGTTGCCCTACAAGAATATTACATATGTGCTATAGAAGGGTAACTCTAAGCGATAAAGGAAAGGTCTTCTAACATGGTCCAATAGTATGCACTGTACGCAATATCCAATTAGTTCCCAGAGCAAGGAGATCAAAGTAAAAGACGTCAAATAGAATCACATACCAATACATGATTCTATTTCTAATATTTTGTGAAGGGATCAAAATCACCGAAGTTTCTCCAATACATCGGCAGAGAGGAGACAACGACATCAACCAAAAGCAAAACAAAAACACATGGTTGGAATCGAGATGGTATAAACGAAGAGAATCCATCGAAATAACGCAGCAGCTTATTTGAGGAACAATACAAAAGATAGAGAGAAAGCCTTCAAACCAGCCGCGCCACCGCTGTAAGAATCGTACTGAAGAGCGTACATGTGTTTTCTGGCCATTTTTTATTTTACGTGCAAAGTACTATCCAAATCCCACCTTAAAAGGTCAGACTTTTTTCTTCACAATTTGCACTAACAATTCTTTAACATTCTAGTTAAATCAAGTTGCTATTAAAAAATACATAACATCAAATAACACCAGAATTTAATATCAATGAAAAGTTAACGACTTGAATAACAGTGGAATTCAAATGAATTTAAAAGACTAGTTAAAAGTACTTAATCCAATAACAGATGAATTTAAAAGACTTGATAAAATGTTTAATCCAATAACACTGGAATTCAAATGTCTAATAAATTCTTTCACATTCTCCTGTCCAATACCTCCCCCTTAATTTTTTTTCTGGGTAATAGAAAAGCTTTATCCATGACGAAGATGTAGCTATTTTTTATTATAAAATAACTTTACTTTCCTTTTTTAATTTCTGACTTACATAAGAATTTATTTAATATACTAAGAAACGTTGCTTTTTTATTTTATTTTTTTAGTCCCTGATGTCAAATACTTCCTACAGATTTTATAAATCAAATTGTCAAGTCTTATCATGCATCAATCCGGTTCTTTTTTTTTGTCAATCCGCTTCAAGAACTTGAAATCAATACGGAAAAAAAATCAAAGAAAATGAGTCCTATTTCTTCGAGATCAAAACCTGAAATAACTTTTTTTTTGTTCAACCGGTTTTTTCCATTAAAAACTAGTGGGCCTGGTCCATTACAAGAGAAAGCAGAGCTTGTTTTACCAACGTATCAGCTTCCACATTGTTTGTTCGAGGTAGAAAGCGAAAATTAACTGAAACAAAAGATAACGAAAGGTTGAGGATATCGAAATGAATCCCATGGAGTTCTTTTGCAAGGATCTCCGAATTGATGGCTTTGACAAGAATCATAGAGTCTGAAGCTAGTGAAAGATGGGTGATGCCCAAGTCGAGGGCGTGTTGTCCGCGTGGATAACCGCTTTTGCTTCCGCCATTAGAGGGGTCTGTATGTTCTCCATTGACTCAGATCTGCTGTCAAGTTAGTGTCCTTGGTGATCCCTGAAGGCCCATCCCAATCCCGATTGGAAGTTGGAGTTCCAGGCTGCATATGTGATACATCTGATAAAGTGATCCGCCTGGTTGGAGTGAGTCGTTGGTTTTGTCAGTTGAGAGCAAGTTTTGCTTTTGGTTTGAGCTTGATTCCATTCCTTGGCTCTGCAAATAGCTTGGGCTATGACCTCCATAGGACTAGAATATCGGTCCTGGAAAATGTTTTGATTTCGATTGTGCCACACCGCCTAGAAGATCCAGGGAGCCAGGGGTCCCTCGCCGATTCCTAGGGGAGGTAAGCTTTTCAAGCGCTTGGATGTGTCGAACCCTTCTCTGAATGACGTGATACGGTCCACTTGGAGAGTTTGTTCACAGGGCAGAATTTCCCAGATCTGTCGAGCAAAACTACAAGTAAAGAACAGATGAGTTACCGTTATTAGGGAAGCAACTTGATTCTTATTGATATGAGTTACAAGATATATATAGTCTCATACACAAGGGTTTTGAGATACACTAATTACAATTATATCCCTAATATACATGTCTCTCTTACACGCCCCCTCAAGAAGGAAGCAACCTCTTGATTCCTATCTTGCTGTTGAGTTCCACGAACCTTGGACCAGGGAGTGGCTTAGTGAGAGCATCAGCTAGCTGATCATGCGTAGAGACATGGACAACACGCAACATGCCAGATTGAATATGCTCTCTCACAAAGTGATAATCCATGGCTACATGCTTCATCTTTGTATGGAAAACCGGATTTGCGCATAAGTACGTTGCACCGATATTGTCGCAATAGATCACCGGAGCTAGAGGAAGAGTTATTCCCATCTCTGTGAGCAAGGAACAGATCCATCGGAGTTCGGAGGCCGTGTTAGCAACGGCACGATACTCCGCTTCGGTAGAAGAACGAGAGACACTCTTTTGTTTCTTTGACGACCAAGAGATCGGACTACCACCAAAGTATACAATATAAGCATTAGTGGAGACACAAGTACCTCGATCACGACCCCAGTCGACATCAGAGAATGCATGAAGAGTAGATGGTCCGGTACGAGAAAGAAAGATGCCTAAAGACGTAGTCCCCGCAAGATAGCATAAGACTCTCTTAGCCGCAATCCAGTGCTCATTTGTGGGTTTATGCATAAACTGTGACAAGCGATTCACCGCAAACGCTATGTCTGGTCGAGTGAAGGCTAAGTACTGTAGACTGCCTACCACCATGCGAAACTGAGAAGCATCGGCGAGAGCTGTACCGGAGAAGATTGTGAGAGGTTTAGATGTCATGGGTGTCGAGACTGATTTGGCATCAAGCATGTGTGTCTTGGCAAGCAAATCCGTTATGTATTTCCGCTGCATCAAGTGAATACCACGGGAGGATCTGGTTGCCTCAATGCCCAGAAAGTAATGAAGTGGTCCAAGATCCTTAAGTGAAAATTGTTTGGCAAGACTAGCAATGAAAACAGTCACCGCAGAAGGATCCCCAGCAATAATAATATCATCAACGTATACGAGAACATAGATGTTAGAGGTACCACGCTTACAGATGAAGAGAGAGGCATCAGCGAGGGACGTTTTGAAACCAGATTGATGGAGAAATTGGCGCAGTTCATGATACCAGGCACGGGGTGCCTGTTTGAGTCCATAAAGAGCTTTTCGTAAGCGACAGACATGAGTAGGACGGTCTCGGTCGATGAAACCCGGAGGTTGAGTGACATAAACCTCCTCTTGCAAGGTGCCCTGAAGGAAGGCATTGTTGATGTCGACTTGATGCAGAGCCCAGTCTCGTTTAACCGCAATCTCAAGAACTAGTCGGATTGTCGTCGATTTGATGACAGGACTGAAAGTCTCCGAGTAATCGACACCATACTCTTGATTGAAACCTCTTGCAACCAATCGAGCTTTATACCTGTCAATGGATCCATCAGGCTTATATTTCAGAGTGAATATCCACTTACAAGTGATCACATTGTGGGCATGTTCAGGGGGAACCAAGTCGAAGGTGTGATGGCGAATTTGAGCATTCATCTCCTCAGTCATGGCGTGACGCCAATTTGGATCGCGAAGAGCTTCCGCAACCGTCGTCGGTATCTTTGGAGTCACCGCTGCCACCAGATTTAAGCGTTGCTTTGGCTTTGTTATTTGATTTTTGGACCGTGTTTTCATCGGATGAGCATTAGGTGGCGGTGGAGATGGTGAGGCAGACGGTGTGGGAGATGGAGCCGGGGCTGGTGACGGACTTGGTGATGGAGTCGGAACCGGAGATGAGACCGACGACGGAGAGGAGATTGGCGACAAGGACTGAGGATGACGCGAGGAAGACGAATTCGATGGACTTTGAGAAGTTGGGTCTGTTGATGATGGGCCTGATTCGTGTGTTGGGCTGTGTGGACCGAAGGAGTGTCATGAACATGTTTTGTTCGTGACTCGTGAGCTACATCATCGGAGACAAACGACGACATCGGTGATCCCGGCGAGACTGATGGTACGACGGGAGCCGGTGGTGGTGATGACGCCGGCAGTGGGTGAAGGGAGCACAGAGGCGGAGAATGAGCTGGTGGCGATGAGAGACGTATCACCGATGTCATAGTCGACCCGGTTGTTGTATTCGATGGTGTACACACCGGTGGTGTCATGTCTACTGGTTTGGTAGCGAAAGGGAACGATGACTCCACAAACTGAACATGACGTGACACATAAATTCGACCCGTGTGCATCTCGAGACACAAGTATGCACTTTGAGTCAATGAATACCCGAGAAAAACACAAGTGGTGGATCGACCAGGAACGACCGCAACGCGATGAATTCACCACCGTTATCCGAGTAAAGAGTGCGGATCTTACATTGAAAGCGATTTTCGACTAAGGCTTTGAGAGCAATGAAAACTTCTTTGACCTGAGACTTTTGTTTCAAAGGATAGAGCCAGGAATATCGAGTAAAATGATCAACAAGGATGAGATAGTATTTGTGATTTTCGGTGGATATGACAGGAGAGGACCACACATCAGTGTATATATATTCAAGGGGATGAGAGGAGAGAATAGTGTTTGTAGAAAATGGCAATTTTTGACTTTTATTAAGTAAGCAATCAGAACATGAAAAATCTTTATGAGGAGATGGAGAGAGTGGTAAAGAGAATTGAGAAACAATAGTTTTTAAAATAGATAAAGAAGGATGCCCTAGTCGAAAATGCCAAGAAGATAAGTCCGTCCGTGGGGTTGGTGTGGCCGAGAAAACAGACATGGTGTTGCGGTTCATCGGCCATTCATACAGCTCATTCTTAGTTCTGCCTTGGAGTAATAGGGCCCCCGTGCTCAGATCCTTCACCTGAAATTGTGCAGGAAAGAAGTGGACAGACACTTGATTATTGTTACATAACCGATAAACAGAGATAATGTTTTTGCACACATTCGGAACATATAAAACATCTTTAAGTGCAAGGGAGCGAGAAGGAGTAGGGAGTAAGGCGGAACCCGTGTGTGATATTGGTAGACCGGACCCGTCCGCGATGGTTACCTCCTCGCCACCAGTATACGGCTGATGAAGAGCAAGGTTGAAGAGATCGGTAGTGAGATGATGGGTCGCACCACTGTCACAAATCCAGGGAGCCGAGGGTGAAACTGTCGCAACATTTGCACGGGGTTGCCATGGTGGTGCAGAAGACGACGAGTAACTACCACCTGATGAGCCACGACAAGAGGATTGGAGCTGAGAACATCGCCGCGCACTGTGACTGTAGACTCCACAAAGTTGACAGCGTCCCTGATACCCTCGACCTTGAGACCCACGAGAGAATCCTTGCGAGTTGTTCCATTGGCCACGAGACGACCCACGGTTCTGGTTACGAAAAGATTGATTGTTGTTGGTGGACCACCAGAGGACTTGTACGAGACGACATTAGCAGTGACAGGAACAGAGGAAGGAGCGGAGCGAGCAAGAGCTTGGAGCTTCAAGTCATAATTGATCAGCTTTTCATGAATCTCCGTTAAAGAGGGAGGAGTATCTCGACCATCAATCTGATCAATCACTGGCTTGAAGTCTTCCGGAAGACCACCAAGAAGGTAGTCTACTTGATCCTCGTGCTCAAGAGGCTTACCAAGCAGCGCAAGTTGATCAAAACGTGTGGTGAAGCCTTGAACATACTCATCAATCGATCGAACACCTTTCTTCCACGATTTGATTTGTTCCCGGATTTGTTTGATATGTCCCCAACTCGGCTTAGCATATGTATCGGAGAGGGTACTCCAGATCTGAGCAGAGGTGGCTGCCTTGGAGAGCAAGGGTTGAACTTCGACAGAGATAGCACCAAGAAGACTCGCAAAAATCAGTTTGTCTTGTCGTTTCCAGTGACTGTACGCAGGATTGACTTTGTCAATGCCATCGGAGGTGAGAACCGGAGGAGGAGAGCCGGTGGATCCATCGAGATACCCGGCCAGTTCATGTCCATCCAACAAGGCATGAACTTGGCGATTCCACATCATGAAATTTGTGGCTGTGAGCTTCGTGACGTTAGCCATGTTAACGTTGTGAAGGAGTGATGGATCGGAGGTGACAATGGTTTCACTCTGAGAAGACATGGTGGTAAGTAAGAGAGAGAGAGGATCAAAGAAAGAGGTAGAAGAAGAGAAAGATTTGAAGGAGGGAGAAGAGCGGCGTAAAATAAAAATTTTTTAGGGTTTTTAGGATACTACTGCTCTGATACCATATTAGGGAAGCAACTTGATTCTTATTGATATGAGTTACAAGATATATATAGTCTCATACACAAGGGTTTTGAGATACACTAATTACAATTATATCCCTAATATACATGTCTCTCTTACAACCGTTTCATCCTCGCCACAGTGAGGACATTTTGCATTGAGGATCACTTTCCGGTGCTTAAGGTTCTCTCCTACGGGCAAAGCATTATGTACTGCCTTCCATAGGAGGAGTTTTATCTTAGGAGAGCAGTCGGTTCCCCACAGTTTTGATTTCCAATTATATCTGTCAGGTGGGAAGCTTTCCTCTTGGTTAGTCTCCTCATCATTTAGCGCTTCATAATAACCAGATTTAACAGAGTAAATTCCTGAGGAGGTCGGTAGCCATGCCCATTTATCAGTGGCTCCGCGTTTGCTTGGCAATAGGGTAAGGATCTCATTTTCATAGTTTGGTAAAATATCTCTGATCTTATCCTTGTCCCATTCAGAGTTCTCTTCATTGAGCAGATGTGAAACTACTAAGCTTTGAGTTTTTTCACTGGCTGGTCCTACAAGGGTTACTGGCTTTTCCAGCGATAGCCAAGGTTCATTCCAAATGGAGGTGGAGTTACCATTACCGATTAGCTTTCCAAGGTGAGGGCGTAAAAGGTCCCGCCCAATACATATGCTGCGCCACCCATGGGACGCTGAGTTAGGTACCTTGCTGTCCAGGAAAGTGGATTCTTGGCAGTATTTCCCCAGCAAGATCCTGGCAAGGAGGCAGGTAGGTTTTGTTAGTATTCTCCAGCTAAGCTTTGCTAGTAAGGCATCATTAAACTTTTCGATATCCCTGAAGCCCAATCCACCGTTTTTCATTGACTGAGTCATTTTATTCCATGCAATCCAACACATTTTTTTTTGTCCAGGTTTTCTATCCCACCAAAATCTGGTCAAAGCAGATTGGATGCAGTGACAAAGGGAGATTGGGATCTTGAAGTATGTCATGGTGTAGGCTGGCATGGCTGCAAGGACTGACTTCAACATGACGAGTTTCCCAGCCGTTGAAAGGAACCTTGTAGACCAATTTAACGCTCTTTGTTTGATTCTATCTATTATCAAGGTGAACAGGTCCTTTTTCTTCCTGCCAAACAACTCCGGCAATCCCAGGTATTTGCCCTGGCCTCCCTCCTTTGATATTTTCAAAATTCTTTTTGCGTTCTCTTTTACTAAGGGTTGAGTCTTTGCTAAAAAAGTGATTGCAGATTTTTGGAAGTTTATTTGCTGTCCTGATGCAGACTCGTACTGCTGCAGGATGGACAGGAGAGCTTTGCAACTTTGAGGATCCGATCTGCAGAAAAACATGGTGTCGTCTGCGAAAAGTAAGTGATTCACCCTTGGACACTTCATTGCAACTCTTATACCCTCAAGAACACCTTCATTTTGTGCTTTCGTACATAGGCCAGAGAGTACTTCGCTGCATATGATAAAAATGTAGGGAGATAGGGGATCTTCCTGTCTGATACCTCTCTCAGGTTTGACTAGACCTTTTGCAGTACCATTTAACAGGTAAGAGTAGGATACCGTAACAATACATTGCATAATCCATCAGATCCATTTTCTATTGAAACCCATTCTTTCCATAACCTGTTCTATAAAACCCTATAACCTGAAATAAGTATGTAAACTCAACAAGATATATACACAAATGTGTAGCAACAGAAAACAAGTATTACTTATATAACCTATTTTGATCAGACAAGATATTTATGTTACACGTATATTTATGATGATGATTAATAGTATCATCTCTCTTTTGCACAGAGAATTGTTCAAGTTTTGTTCTATGGACCAAAAATATTGGCTTTTTATTTTAGTCATTGAAGGTTTTATGTAAGGGTTATTTGCGATGTGCCGATGTTTATGGTAGCTTGATAGAGAAAAGTGACTATTAGACCATCATTAGTGGTGGTTACTCTCCCATAGTTTTTTAATTAAAAATTAATAAAATAATAGAAAAAAGAGAGAAGCAGAGAGAACCGTTACTTTAAATTCTCTGGATAGAATGATACGGGAAAACGGCCAAAATCAACCCAGACTATTTGCGGAACGCTTTTTCATACCCAAACTATGATACCCTGCATTTATCAACTTGAAATGACTAAAAATTCAAATTTTCTACCTATACTTTATAAATTTAGCCGATTTCAACATCTTCGTAAATGGTGTTAGTTAACCGTTTAACGGCACTGACTCAGACGCCAACAAAGCAACCACGTGGCATATCGATAGGTAAAAACAAAAACAAGAAATGTTACATGCAGGATTCGAACCTGGGTCACATTACAGATAAAATGAGATTAGTAACCACTCGGATATATCAATGTTATGGAAATAAATGAACAAAGATACAATATATCGTCTATATTGGCTTCCGTATCTTTTCATCTTCTACGTCTGATTCACATGAGAGAAAAAGGGGAAGTCACCAAAAAAAAACAAATCAATCTCCATTTCAAAATCCAAAATCGAAAAGTATAGATTGAAGAGATCAACATTATTTGAAAACAAATGAATCGATTCGTTCATAATTTGTTTATATGTGCAAACGCTCTATAATAAATGAAAAATAGAGCAAAAATTACGAAATCCAGATCTGGGTTTTACAAAATTCATGGAACTTCATGAAGAGACACAAAATAAAAACTAGAACGTAGGTGATATGAGAGACGAATCAACCGTATAAATAACCATAGACGAATCGATTTTGGATTTTGAAATCCAGATTTAGAGTTTAACTGGTTCTCCCGCTAGCTTCCGCAAACGCTGCGTTTGCGTTTGCGGGCGGTTGCTAGCGGTTGGGGCCAATTACACAAAACGCTCCCAATCGCTCCCAGTCGTTCTCAATCGCTTCCAACTGTTGAATTCCAAAAGCTGGTTCCCGCAAGCGTTTGCGGTTGCGGGCGATTGCGATTGGAATTCTTTTTTTTTTTTTTTTTTAAACCCCAACGATATTTTTTTTTTCTATCTTCTATATATGTTTATCACCTTCTCAACCCTAATCAAGCCGTAGAGCACACGTTGCCTCATTCTCTTATTCTTTTTCTATTGATCATTTCGATTTAGCTTTGATTATGTTTTTATATATATCTAGGTGATAATCATGGCTTCACAAGATGATCGTTTGGCTTCGACTCAGAGATTTATGTGGTCGAATGAGGCAACGTGTGCTCTACTTCAACGGGTAATCCTGGAGAAACAAGAAGAAAAAAATCCCACAAAAATATTTCTAAGTGGTATTCAAAAGGAAAATATTCTTAAGAATATTAACGAGCAATTTGGAGTTGATTTGACTTGGAGCCAAGTCAAAAATCGATTGGATTCATCGAAGAAATATTATTGTAGTTATAAAAATAATCCAGAAGATCCACGGTATCAAGCACTTGTTTTGCCATTTGTCACATTACTTGATGCAATTTTTGGTGATATACCAAATGCATAAACTAATAAACATTTCACTAAGAAATTTATTTGTTTTTCTAAATAATTATTGTAGTTTTTGTTATGATTTTTAATTATTAATCAAGTTTAACTTTTTTATATTTTAAAACATTTATATTATATATCACATTTATTATGTTCCAACCGCTATTGCACCCGCTGGTCAACCAGTCGTAAACCTTCCGCAAACGCACCAATTTTAAACCGCTAAACCAGTTATCACAATCTCCCGCTATCACAATCTCCCGCAACCGCAACTGCAACCGCAGCGTTTGAACCAGTCAGGCTTTTAGTTGCTTCTGATCGTTGTTCTCTTTCCATGTCTGAAGGAGGAAGAAGAAGAAGAAGAAAGACGAAAGTAATATTATACATATTTGTTCATAATAGTCAAAAGTATTGATTTATGCGAGTGGTTAAGGAGCCTATTTTATTCTCAATGCCACGCCGGTTCGATTCCTACATACAGCAATTTTTTTTTCTTTGAGCTATAAACCGACGTCGTTATGATATTTATAGGCCACGTGGTTGCCTCGTTGGCGTCTAAGTCAGGACCGTTAAATGATGAACTAACACCGTTTACGAAGATGTTGAAATTGGCTAAATTTATAAAGTTTAGATAGGAAATTTGAATTTTTAGTCAGTTCAGGTTGATAAATGCAGCGTATCATAGTTTGGGTATGAAAAAGCGTTCCGCAAATAGTTTGGGTTGATTTTAGCCGTTTTCCCTAGAATGATACTCACCTTGATTCTCCACCTGTCACCTATCTATTAGTTGCAAAATAAAATATTAATTTTTTTTTTTTTGAGAAACAAGGAAGAATTATACCAGTACTGATGCTCTTAGTGCTTGTCACTCTGAATCTCGGATCAAGAAACACTAAGGTAAATCTTTAAAATCAGATTCACCAATGGTTCACACTTCACATACATTTAAATGACAATATGAATTCATGATTAATTCTGTTACCAAAATTAATTTGTTTTTAAAATTTTTCCCCAAAAACTTGGTCTGTACACATGTTTTAAGCAGAATTAAAGGTCAAACTTACTACTGTTAGACTAATATACAATTTGGATATGTGATTTATGATAAGTGGTAAATTGGTAACATAAATATTTTGTCTGACCACTTTGATGTAAAAGAAAATTGTTTTCACTTGTCAGGAAAATATACGTGTTCGACTTTAGAGTGAATAAAAGCCCAATGGGTCTCTCAGTCTTCAGCAGAAGCCCGTTAAGTAAGCTTTCACATTGTCTCAGGCAAGTCGGCAACAATCTCAGGTAGAAATAGAATCAATGGCAGAACAGAGCAGACGGAAAGACGATAAATAGCAAAACCCTAGCTGAATCGAACCACGAAAGAAGTTTTCTTTATCTCTCCGTTAATCTTATTATCCTTATTCAGACTTCTCTCGCTCTTCATTTTTC
This sequence comes from Camelina sativa, assembly GCF_030686135.1. Lineage (NCBI taxonomy): Eukaryota > Viridiplantae > Streptophyta > Magnoliopsida > Brassicales > Brassicaceae > Camelina > Camelina sativa. The sequence goes on along the minus strand of NC_141896.1, from coordinate 15,228,310 downwards.
CTGATATAGTATTAGTAAGGTAATTTTGTTGCCTGTTCTAGGGTCTTTTTGTTCACCTTTGTGCTTTTCTTGGTCTTTTTCTTTTGGGACTTGAACAAAAAAAAAAAAGTGCTTTTGTTTAACTTCTCTGTGGTGGATTTTGTTTAGAATGTTGTATGATGTAACTGGACACTTAAAGAGTTCTATCAAGTTCCTGCGATTTTTCGTTTTTTATTTTTTTGAGTTCTGTTTCAATGTTGTGTGTTTTGTTTTGTTCTGACATTGATTGGTTTGCAGGAGGGAAACTATGGTTGAAGATGACTTGGGTATTGGTGGTTTGGAGAGACAGAAACTCCGAAAATCTATGGAGAAAATCAAAGCTGATGCTTCCGGAGTAATAACATGCGTCCGTCAATTGAAAGGCTTACTCGACCATTTTGGCATGGTTGAAGGCAACATTGAGAAGAGGTCCCGGGAGCTAGATCTAAAGGAGAAGGAGCTGCAGATTTTGAGCTCAGACCTTGAGAAAAAGAGTCGAACTTTTGAAGAAGAAAAGTCCAAAGCTGGTGATTTGAAGAAACTAACGGAAGAGTGTACTCAAGAACTGAGGTTAAAGAGGAATGACTTGACAATAAAGCTGGATTCATTGACCAGGGTTCAGAGTGTGCTTGAGTTAAAGGATAAACAATTGGGACAGCTTACGGCTGAGCTTAAGAGGCGTTTCAATGAGGCTCGTAGTATTCAAGAGCGTAAGAAAGAAATGGAAGCGGAAACAGAAGGAAAGAAGAAAGAGTTGACCCTGATTGTTAACCAGATTGAAGAATCTGGCAAGTTGCTTGAGAAGAGGTCTAGGGAAGTTGAGTTGATGGAGAAAGACATTGAAGATAAAGGAAAAGAACTTGATTTGGTCAAGAGTCAAGTCAACTCATGGGAACAGAAACTCGTTCAGCTTAGGACATTGGTCAATGATGATTGTACAACTGAAGTAAGTCCAAGGAAAGAGCAAGCGGATTCACCGAACAACACTCATGTGGAAGTGGAGCTGAAGAAGAAGCAACAGTTGAGACAGACGAAAACCGTGCTTGTGAAGCATACTGGGGTAGAGGAGGACAACAACAATCTTGGTAAGCTATCTTGTATTTGCACTTGTTCATTATGATAAAAAGTATACACTTACTAGTGGTAATAAATACGCTTATTATTGGAAGTTTCAGGTTTAACTCCGGGAGTCAAAGTTGTTGTTCTGTCATCATCTCATGTTAAGTCCACCGATGAGACGATGAAAGACTCCTGAGGAAACTGAAGAGAAGCTTTACACTGCAAGGAGAGATTACTACTTAAGTGAGCTTTTATTTTGGGTTAACTCTAGAAAAATAGTAAGTACGAGTAACCCGTAGTTATAGGACTGTTAGTGTGTTAGAACTGAGAACTGAGAACTGATTTTGTATGCATCTATGAGGAGGCAATGCTAGGTCCTTTAACTCCTAATGTTATGGTCTCTTTCGGTTGTTCTCTGTGGTTCGAACCTTTGATTGATTCCACCCAAATATGACGTTACTATCTAGTATCTAATCTACACATTTCGTCAGTTTGATCATGTGAATAACATATGATGCACATACAGTATTTGACATCAGGAACTAAAAAAATAAAATAAAAAAGCAAAGTTTCTCAGTATATTAAATAAATTCTTATGTAAGTCAGAAATTAAAAAAGGAAAGTAAAGTTATTTTATAGTAATAAAGAATAGCTATAAAAGAGGCCTCTTCGTTATTATTATTAATTTTCTACTCAATTATGCTCTCTGAGAGTCCATTCAAATTTTAGGGTTCTTAATTTTGCTCTAATCGAATTCTGGAACTAGATTCGTCTCCTCCTGCACTTGGAGCTTCTTCTAGTTATCTTGACGGTTTCTGATAATTTTTCCGTTATTCTCTCAGGTTTAGTTTCTTCTTTTCCCTTCTTTGCATGGTGTGTTTTTTTTCTTCTATATTCTTGTTGCTTGCCTCGTATATATAATAGTTGACAGGTAAATTAATGAGTTCCTCTTCTGTAGGAGAAAGCTGTTTGATTCAATGTTTGGCTCTAAGTTTTTAGGTTGTATCACCGTTTCGATTCATTGTTTGGCTTTTTTGTTTGTTTCATTTAGATTCAACCTGAATAAAAAGTGATAAGATTCAATACATGCACTAACATGTGGCTTACATAATTAAGTAAGGTTTTCTCTAAACTCGTACTCTAAGTTGATACACTTGTTATTCTTCCTTTTGACATTTGTTATTTTTAAAATTAAATTTTTCTAATTATTTATTTTTGTTAATTTCAAATATATATTAAAAAAATCAAATTCAAATACACTATTGTTCATTTTTTTTATAGATTTATATTAAAAATGTATATGAGTGATATTAATCCAGCATTTTACTTTAAAGATTAAACTAAAATAATTTAAAATTCATATATTTTAAAACGTTGTAATTTAAATCCATATATTGTTCTACTTATTTTTTAAACATAATAAAAATCCATAAAAACCCAAAAAGTCAAACATTTAAAATGCATATCATTATCAATGCAATATATTAGATTTATTGCTAAAACAGTAACAAATCTAAGACGGTTTAACAAATACATAAGCTCATGGCCCAATATATGACAAGTTCATATTTTACATATATTTTTAATATGAAAAAGTAAACTAACAAAAAAAAATTAAAATCTATGTAAAATATAAACAAAATATAAGTAAAATATTTTGATATATAGAGTAAAAAAACTAAAATGATAGTAACATGTTAGTTTATGTTACTTCTTCAAAATATAATAGCAATTATGTAATAATCCAAGCAACGCATGGGCTACCACCTAATTACATATATAGTTAAAAAACATGAGAAAGATCTACCGATTACATTTTCTACGTCTCCAGTCGGCACACGACAATACAGATGGGATCTGGGTATCTTCTGAGCACCACCGGAGCTGCGTATATGCGCGATCTGGAAATTATTGTTGACACCCGGCATTTCCAGCCGACCTACGATCTCACAGTCGAAGAGACGAATCCCACCTACTACAATATCAAGACGACGAGCAACACGAGTTTTATTATGGAGGATCTGATCATGCAGGAGCCGTTCACTTTAGCGTCAATTTAGTTTTTCTTTATTTATGTTTCAGCCTTTTTTTGCTCTTTTAGTTTGTTTTGTTTTCTCTCTTCATTTTGATGTTGTATCTTAGAAAAACTCGACAACGTTTGGTTTGTTACTTGCTAAGTTGCTACTGATTGCTTATATTATCTCTCCTCAATTTTCCCAAAACAGATAGTGCAAGTCGTGAAAGCTCCTCTACAAAATGCAAGGGACACATGAACGTCTATATATTTCAGTCTTTCGTTGTCAAATAATATTTACACATACATACATCCGCATAAGTTACATGTGAGAAAATTACATGATTCTTGATATACACTAAGATTAATGGACTTTATCAATGTCATCATCACATTCCAAGAATGAAGAATCTATCTAAGTAAAAATAATACAAGTGAACAACTGCTTCAGCTTTTATTTAGAAGCAGATTATATATTAACACTATCTCCCAAATCCGGCTTCCATTTGCGTAAAAAATTTCTTTAAATTTCTGAGCCATTTTTTCCACAGTTTCGTCATCACAAGATACAAGTTCATCATAGACAATGAGAAACGACCATGAGTTCAATATAATAAATAATTATTCGACCGATATAATTTCAAATTTGTCTTTCGCGGAGTTGGTAGTTCGAATACCCTCTCTACATTTCATCTTTTTTTTTTTTTTTTAATTTGTCCCACTATTTAATAGTTCCAAATATTTATTTTCTCCTAGCAGTCCACTAAACATTTAGCACCGTAGACAACATATATATATTCCATTCTTGTTTTACCAAAATTTCCGGTTATGAACGATTCTTCCAACCTCATTCGTCATTAAAGAGAGTTTAAACCCACTGGCCACTGCAAAGCAAACAACCTTTTGGTACTCATTTACACCCTTCTAAACCCACAACCAAACACTTGAAATTATTGAGCTTAAGATCACCAATTGACCAAGTCGAAAACTAAACCCACACATATCCCTTTCGTAAAATTATGTCCCACAAACAATTAATCTGGAGACCATCGTAAAAATGTTTTTTTTTTTGCTAAAAAACTATCTCTACATTGAAAGCCAAAATTTTTTTTTTAAAAATAATCTTCTTTTTGTTGTTCTTGCTTTCTCTTCTGCGAAGATTCATGCGTCTACAAACCCCAATTCTTTGCTTTCCCGATTCAGTCTTTAGCTTTGCTTTGTAGAAGAACTTCACTTTGAATCTGGTATCTTTTTACCTTACTGTTGTTTCCTTCAGTTTACGGATTTTAGGGGGTTTTTTATTTTTTCTCTCTATTGACTTAGTTCAATCAACTTGCAAATTCGCTTCTAAATTCTAGGGGTTTAGGGATAACTTTACTTCTTCTATAGCCCAATTTAATACACTTAACGGATGCACAAGTCACACGCTCTTGCAATACTTGTTATTTGAGGATAATAGTCATTTGAGTGTTGCCTTCTTCTTCTTCTTTTCATGAAAATGCTTTGCTAAGATGGATTGGTGGTAACCACACAAGATGTGTCTTGACTATTATTTATAGGTGAAAGAAATTCTTATTGAGGATTCAAATGTACAACCTGTCAACAGTCCTGTCACCGTCTGTGGTGATATCCATGGTCAGTTTCATGACCTTATGAAGCTTTTCCAGACCGGAGGTCATGTTCCCGAGACTAATTACATATTTATGGTATAGACTATAGACTCTTGTCTTTGGGCTTAGTCGCTTAAGAGAAATCAGTATGTAAACATAGTGTTTTAATTTTCTCAGGGAGATTTCGTTGATAGAGGTTACAACAGTCTTGAAGTTTTCACCATTCTTTTGCTTCTTAAAGCAAGGTACGTACGTTTTTTATATAGAAATTTTCCTGTTGTTATCCCTTTCATATGATATTGCTCATCCTTCCTTTTCACTGTATATCATAAAACCTATTGAATCAAGGTTTAAGAATTTAAGAAAAACAAAGTATAACTCTCTTTATTTGCTTAAGAAAAATCACTCAAAAACTTAAACTCTCAAACTCTCAAATCTCAATTCTCTCACGTCTAATGTCACAACTCAACATTAGCGTTTATATAGGGAACAAGTAAATATTTAGCCTAACAACCTTTAGGAAATATTACATAATTTAGATTCCTCCTAAATCTCTAGATATGTATATTTAGATATCTCCTAAATATTCTAAGCTTGCTCTTCAAGCTATTTCAAGCTTAAATCAACATTGCCTCCTTTAAGCTTGAAATCATTTTCCTTCACATCTTGAACTCCAATGAGACTCCTCATTTCCTTGAATTTGATCCTTGCAAGTGCCTTTGTCAAGATATCGGCCTTTTGTTCATTGCCGGGAACATACTCAACCTCTATCTGCTCATTCTCGACACATTCACGGATGAAATGAAACCTCGTGTGTATATGTTTGCTCCGACCGTGGAACACCGGGTTCTTAGTAAGTGCAATTGCAGAGTTGTTTTCTACATGAAGAGTGACTCTTTCACATGTTGTACCAGTGGAATCTCCAAGAAGGTCTTGTAGCCAAATCGCCTGTTTTGCAGCCTCCGTAGCTGCCATGAATTCTGCTTCACAAGAAAATAATGCCACCGTCTCTTGTTTCTGCATGCACCACGTGATAGGACATCCACCAAGATAAAAAAAATGTGACCAGTAGTACTCTTACCATCATCCTCATCCACATTGTGACTGCTGTCACTGTAGCCAGTCAGATCAGTCTTATCCGCACAAGTAAACATGAGACCATAGGAGAGCGTCCCACGCAAGTATCGAAGAACTTGCTTCAATGCTGCTCCATGTGACACCTTTGGCTCTTGCATATACCTGCTTAATACACCAACCGAATAAGATAGGTCAGGTCGTGTATGAAATACCTTAAGCACCCGATGTTCCTTCTATATTCCTTTCCATCAATACTCTCCTCTCTTGGTGCTTTAGACAGCTTCAACCCCGAGTCCATTGGTATATGAACTTAATTGCAACTACTCATTCCAGCTTCCTGATATGTCTATATTTTGTCTCTGCTAAGCATGTTTTTTTCACGCATCTAGTTAGGATGACTAATTGTTTTGCATGAATTTCTACTCTCTTTTGTACACTTTTCATATTTAGGTAGTTCTTGCATTATCTTCGCATACCTCGTGCATTTTGGAGTATTTCAGGTATTTAGGAGACTTTCGAGCCAGGCTGTCTCGAGTCGCACCATCATTCCGTCATCACACATCCGCTCGGGTCGCGCCATCATTCCGTCATCACACATCCGCTCGGGTCGCGCCATCATTCCGTCATCACACATCGCTCAAGTCGCGCCATCACTCCGTCGTCGACTACCGTTTGAGCCAACGCCATCACTCACTCGAGCCACTACTCGTTCGCACATGTCAGGAAGACGTTCCATCTTACACGCTTCAGGAGATTCCCAAACCGAGTCTTCATCTTGTCGTTTTAAGTTTTAGGGATTTTATCTCTTTACTATAAATACGTTTTGTTAAGTCTCCGCGACAACATCTTAGTTTTTTATCTCGTTTTTATTTTGTAAGGTTTCCCTAGCCACCAAGAACCGTTCTCAGACTTTGTATTCAGATATCTTTTGATACATTGAGTATTTGCATTTGATTTCTTCTACAAACTTGTTTATCTTATTTTTACCTATCTAAGAATGCTCGTTTTAATGTTTTCTGAGTTTGTATTGTTGATGATGGTTTCTAGATCTGAGTAGTGCGTTAGTTCTTGAGGATGGGATAGATTAGGTGGAGGATCTTAGGATGTAGGGTGTTTAAGCTTGATTTGTATGATTCCCTTCTAGACTAGAGTTAGAATTACTAGTTTCTCTCTGATCAATTGGAACTAGGTTCGAGACATTTCCACACCCTAAAGGTGTTCGATGAAATGTCTGACCAACTAGTGCCAGAGACTTACGTTCCTAGCCTAAGAGATTAGTTGTCTAGGATGTTTGTTGACGTGAATGAACTTGTTTGTCATGCCTGCTCGACCACATTTCTCTAGCGAGAGCTAGGTATGGAAGTGATTGAGTCTGAGTAGCTTTTACCAAGAGATTGGATTAGCTAAGTTGTGATGTTCATTGTTTAGGGATAGATTGCTTGTGGCATGTTAAACACTCTGTAGACTAGGATACTCCACCGACATCAATTACTCCCATCCTTAGGACTTTTATCCTTTTGATTGATATTATATTCCTGAGATTGTTTCGCTTCTTGCTTTTTAGTTCATGTTTAGACTCGTTTCTGTTTTTATTAATTTCATTTCTTGTCTTGCATTCTCGTTTCTAGTTCCAGAACACATTTCCGTTCGCATTTTTGTCATTCTAGGATTGTTAGAAAGAACACTCTTTTTGAATTGGCTTTACTTGTGATTCCTTGATTGCATCTTGATTGCTAGCAACATCCCATTTGGATTGACACTTTAAATACTACAACACTTAAGGTTAATTGAACCTGCTAGGATAAGACACACAAAAATCTTAGTATCAATTTGGCGCCGTTGCCATTTGGGATTCTTTTTGCTACATTTAAGATTTCAAGTTTTGCAAGATTAAGTTCTGTTACACAATCAATCTGAGTACTAACTTGTTTTGGTTGTCTGCTTGTTTGTTTTGCATCTTAGGAGCATGTTGATTGCAACCTTGCATGCACACCAGATCAAGAGGGCATCAGAATCTCGTTCTTGTTATCGACAAAATCAATCAGTTGCAACGCCCACGACAAGCTCGTCAACCCACTGATCATCCCACACACGTCACTATGGAACAACAGCATGAACCACATCAGGGACCGCGAAACATTGGTGCTGGGGATGCACCGAACACTCACACTCAACATGCTGGAATCGTCCCTCCCGCCGTGCAGAACAACAACTTCGAGATCAAAAGTGGTCTGATCACCATGATCCTAGGAAAAAAGTTTCACGGGTTGCCTATGGAGGATCCACTCGACCACTTGGACGAGTTCGACCGTCTTTGCAGTCTCACCAAGATCAACGGCGTGAGTGAGGACGGTTACAAGTTGCGCCTCTTCCCTTTCTCCCTGGGAGACAAGGCTCATCAATGGGAGAAAAACCTTCCCAAGGGATCAATCACCACCTGGGATGGTTGCAAGAAGGCATTCTTGGCCAAGTTTTTCTCCAACTCTAGAACAGCACATCTGAGGAATGAGATTTCCAGCTTCACTCAGAAAAGCTCAGAATCATTCTGTGAAGCATGGGAGCGTTTCAAGGGTTACCACAGCCAGTGCCCACACCATGGTTTCAGCAACGAGTCATTACTGAGTACTCTCTACCGTGGTGTCCTTCCCAAAATACGTATGCTGCTTGACACCGCTTCTAACGGTAACTTCCTAAACAAGGACGTAGATGAAGGTTGGCAACTGGTGGAGAATCTCGCTCAGTCCGACGGCAACTACAACGAGGATTATGACCGCACATTTCGTGTCGACGCTGGGTCTGAAGAGAAGTACAAGAAGGACCTCAAGAATGTCAACGAGAAGCTTGACCGTATCTTGCTGAGCCAGCAGAGGAGCATCCACTTTGTCTCTGAGGACGACCCTTTCCAAGTTCCAGACGGGGAGGGTGAGCAGAGTGAAGATATCAGCTATGTTCAGAATCAGGGTGGATACAACAAAGGTTACAACCCCTACAAGACGAACCCCAATTTGTCTTACCGAAGTACCAATGTTGCTAATCCACAAGATCAGGTGTACCCGCCGCAACAACAACAGCAAGGGCAACAAAAACCTTTTGTGCCTTATAATCCGGGATTCGTTCCAAAACAACAGTTCCAGCAGGGTTACCAAGCTCCCTCAGGACCGCCGCCAGGATTCCGCCCTCAACCAGTTCAGCCTACACCAACCCCAGATCAAGAAATGAAGCAGATGATGCAACAAATTCTTCAGGGCCAAGCTAGCGGTTCCATGGATACTGCAAAGAAGTTCGCTGACCTTAGTCAGAGGATGGAATGTTCCTACAATGATCTAAACGTCAAATTCGAAACTCTAAATTCGAAGATAAGGTACATGGAGGGCCAATCGGCTTCTACTTCTGTCCCAAAGCCTGGCCAATTCCCAGGTAAAGCTGTTCAGAACCCCAAGGAGTTCGCCAATGCCATCACACTGAGAAGTGGGAAAACGTTGCCTCCAAGGCAAGGAGTTCCAGACGTCACTGAGGACAGTGAGGAATTAGCTGGGGAGGATTTTGGTCAGGATGACGCTCAGACGGAGAACCCAGACGAAGCAGTCAAAGACCCGGTTGAACCAGTGACGCCGTCCGAACATGAAGCAGTTAAGGAGCCTGTTGTTTCTGAAGACAGACCTGCGAGGTTCATCCCTCCACCGTACAAGCCTCCTCTACCATTTCCAGTGAGGTTCAAGAAGCAGCTTACTGAGAAATACAAAGCCTTGTTCGAAAAACAAGTTAAGGAGATTGAGTTGAGGATGCCATTGCTGGATGCATTCGCACTTGTTCCTCACTACCAGAAATTCCTCAAGGACTTAGTGATGGAGAGATCAAAAGAAGTTCAGGGCATGGTTGTACTAAGTCTTGAGTGCAGTGCAATCATCCAGAAGAAGGTTGTACCCAAGAAGCTCAAAGATCCTGGATCATTCACTCTACCCTGCTCCATTGGACCTATGTCTTTTGAGAGGTGCTTATGTGGTCTTGGCGCTTCAGTGAATCTGATGCCATTCTCTGTGGCTAAGAGGTTGGGTTTCACAAGGTTTAAGGGATGCGACATTTCCCTCATCCTGGCAGATAGATCAGTGAGACTTCCACATGGTATCTTAGAGGACTTACCTGTCAGGATAAGAGACGTGGAAGTACCAACCGACTTCGTGGTTCTGGAGATGGATGAAGAACCTAAAGATCCTTTGATTTTAGGAAGACCCTTCCTAGCGACTGCTGGAGCCATCATTGATGTCAGAAATGGCAAGATTGACCTCAATCTGGGCGACGACTTCACTATGAAGTTTGACATCAAGGATACCTTGAAGAAGCCAACGATAGGAGGACAAGTCTTCTACATTGAAGAGATGGATAAATTGGCTGACTAGTTGTTGGAGGAACTAGCTGAAGAAGATCATCTCAAAACCGCTCTAACCAAGGATGGAGAAGAAGGGTTTCTGCATGGGGAGACCACTTGTTACGAGAATCTGCTAGATTCCCACAAAGAAACGGATGGATCAGACGAATTCGAGCAGATATCTGACGCAGAGGAGGTATGTGCAGTTGAGACAGAGAGTTCAGAACGTGATATCTACCGTTTGACCAACATCAAGACCCGACTCGAGACACCATTGTCCCGTTCGATCGAGTCGCACCCCTCTCACTCGACCGCAATCATTCAAGACTCCCGTGCTGACGACTGGTCGGAACTGAAAGCTCCAAAGGTAGAACTCAAGACTCTTCCTTCCGGGCTCAGGTACGTCTTTCTGGGAACCAATTCAACTTATCCTGTTATAGTGAATGCTAGGTTGAGTGATGATGAATTGGGGATGCTAGTAACTGAGCTAAAAAAGTATAGAAAGGCTATTGGTTATTCTTTAGGTGATATCAAGGGAATTTCACCTAGTCTTTGCACCCATAGGATCAATCTTGAAAATGAATCATATGCTAGTATTGAACCACAAAGAAGATTGAATCCTAATCTGAAAGAGGTAGTTAAGAAAGAAATCCTAAAACTACTTGATGCTGGAGTTATCTATCCTATCTCTGATAGTACTTGGGTATCTCCAGTACACTGTGTACCTAAAAAGGGAGGAATTACTGTCATCAAAAATGATAAGAATGAGCTAATCCCAACTAGGACCATCACAGGACATAGGATGTGCATTGATTATAGGAAGTTGAATGCTGTATCTAGGAAAGATCATTTCCCTCTTCCTTTCATTGATCAAATGTTGGAAAGACTAGCTAGTCATCCCTATTATTGTTTCCTTGATGGGTATAGTGGATTCTTCCAAATCCCTATCCACCCAAATGACAAGGAAAAGACAACATTTACTTGTCCTTATGGCACTTTCGCCTACAGACGCATGTCATTTGGTTTGTGCAATGCTCCTGCCACCTTTCAGAGGTGTATGACTTCAATTTTCTCGGATTTAATTGAGGAGTCAATGGAAGTGTTTATGGACGACTTCTCTGTATACGGTTCCACTTTCTCCTCCTGTTTGTTGAATCTGTGCAGGGTATTGACGCGATGTGAGGAGACGAACCTGGTGCTGAACTGGGAGAAGTGCCATTTCATGGTTGAAGAAGGGATCGTTCTGGGACACAAAATTTCTGAGAAAGGGATTGAGGTTGACAAAGCTAAGATTGAGGTCACTGTTCAGCTTCAACCGCCTAAGACAGTGAAGGACATCAGGAGTTTTCTGGGACATTCTGGGTTTTACAAGAGATTCATCAAGGACTTCTCAAAAATTGCAAGACCTTTGACAAGGTTGCTGTGCAAGGAGGTTGAGTTCGAATTTGATGCAGCATGTTTGGAAGCCTTCAGCAAGATCAAAGAAGCCTTGGTATCAGCACCTATAGTGCAAGCTCCGAATTGGGATCATCCTTTTGAAATCATGTGTGATGCTTCAGACTTCACAGTTGGAGCAGTTCTGGGACAGCATATTGACAAGAAGCTTCATGTCATCTACTACGCGAGTCGCACCTTGGACAAGACCCAGGGAAGGTATGCTACCACAGAGAAGGAACTCCTGGCAGTTGTGTTTGCATTCGAGAAATTCAGGAGTTATCTTGTGGGTTCGAAGGTCATTGTGTATACCGATCATGCCGCTCTGAGACATATCTACTCGAAGAAGGATACCAAACCGAGACTGTTGAGATGGATCCTGCTTCTCCAGGAGTTTGACATGGAGATAGTTGACAAGAAAGGAATAGAAAATGGAGCTGCGGACCACTTGTCAAGGATGAGGATCAAAGATACTGTTCCAATAGATGACTCAATGCCTGAGGAACAACTTCTGGTCGCCCAGGTTTGTGAGCAGATGCATGACGCCGGGGTTGAGAACCTAAAAATCAACTGTATGGCGATCACCTCGGATACTGCGCCATGGTATGCTGATTTCGTGAATTACAAGGTCTGTGGAGAAGTTCCTTATGACATGGATCCCTACAGGAAGAAGAAGTTTTTCAGAGAAGTCAACCACTACTTCTGGGATGAACCCTATCTGTACAAGAGAGGTTCTGACGGTCTGTTCAGAAGATGCATAGCAGAAGGGGAAGTACAGGGAGTGCTTGAGCACTGTCACGGCTCCATCTATGGAGGTCACTTCGCCACATTCAAGACAGCTCAGAAGGTTCTCCAAGCAGGTCTCTTGTGGCCAACCTTGTTCAAGGACGCTCACAGTTTCATCACCAAGTGTGATGCTTGCCAGAGGATGGGCAACATCACGAGGAGGAACGAGATGCCCCAGAACCCGATCTTAGAAGTTGAGATATTTGATGTTTGGGGTATCGACTTCATGGGTCCTTTCAACCAGCCATCGAATGGCAATGTCTATATTTTGGTGGCAGTTGATTATGTTTCTAAGTGGGTCGAAGCCATTGCCAGTCCTACCAATGATCACAAGGTTGTTCTGAAGCTGTTCAAAAGCATAATCTTTCCAAGATACATGATACCCAGAGCAGTGATCAGCAATGGTGGTACTCATTTTGTCAACAAGGTGTTTGAGAGTATGCTGCGAAAATATGGGTTGAAGCACAAGGTGTCTACTGCGTACCACCCTCAGACCAGCGGACAGGTAGAAGTCTCAAATAAGCAGATTAAAGGTATCTTGTCAAGAATTGTTGGGGTTTCGAAGAAAGATTGGTCTGTGAAGCTGGACGAGACTCTCTGGGCATACAGAACAACATTCAAGACGCCAATAGGCAGAACACCTTTTCAGTTGATCTATGGTAAAGCATGTCATCTCCCTGTAGAGGTTGAGTATAAGGCACTTTGGGCTATCAAGTTGATGAACTTGGATATTGACGCAGCTCATGCTAAGAGGACTCTTGATCTACATGAGTTGGAAGAAATCAGACTTGACGCCTATGAGAGCTCAAAGATCTACAAAGAAAGGACCAAGAATTTTCATGACAAGAAAATCGTTGTCAAGGAGCTTAAGACTGGGGATAAGGTTTTGCTCTTCAACTCCAAACTTAAGTTATTTCCTGGAAAGCTTAAGTCTAGGTGGTCTGGACCTTTTGATGTCAAGGAAGTTCTGCCATTCGGAGCCATCACTCTCCTGAACAAAGATGGTAGTGAATTCACTGTAAATGGTCAGAGAGTCAAGAAATATTTAGCTGACCAAGTCCGACCAGAGGGGTTTTCAGTTCCCCTCTATGAACCCCCAAAAGCCTAAAAAGCTGAAAAGTCAAGCTAGTGACTTTAAACAAGCTCACTTGGGAGGAAGTCCCAAAGGTATCACTGTAAATATTTTTTTTTTTTAGGACTCTTGTGTTTTTAATTTTTGTTTTTGGTTTTCTTGAGTTCAGGAATCTACAGAAGGGAGTCTAAGCAACAATAAAAAAATGCGGTTAAAAGAGTGAATTTAGAGTGAAGTCGAGTATAATGAGTTCTACAGAAGAGATTGGGGATAAAAAATATATAAAGGAGAAGCAGTTCAAGGAGAGACTGTTGGTTTAATGAGGGAACAGAAGACAATATGGAGAAGGAGTCTTAATTATTGGTTTTATCAATCTTCTCCTCTCACCCATGTGCCCATCATTTCACCTCCTCTCACCCTTTGTTCCCCCCCCACTAGACAAACAACCTTTATGTCTCATCCTCTCACATCATCCCACCACCACTCTCTTTTCCTCTCCACTTGCACTCTCTCTTTCTTCTCCCACTTGCACAACATCTTTACCATCCTCATTATTTAATCAAAACTCTCCTCACTCTTTACTCCCACCAACCAAACACAATTCTCTCACACCTCACCCTCTCTCTTTGTTTAATTTTCAAGACATCCTCACGAAAAGCAAGGGAACTGCGCTTCAACCACCGCCAACCCTCGCCGCCCCAACCAATGACCCAAGCGGTGAAGCTGCATCACTCGAGCCAACATTTTGAGCTCACTCTATTCCCCGCTCGAGCTACCATCAAAGTACACTCGAGCCGTCGTCCTCCACTCGACCCTCTCCGGACTCACCTCGTTCGAGTCCCACGCTCTTCACTTGACCCTCGCCGTCAAAATCTCGATCGAGTCGTACCATCACAGCTCAACTCACGTCCGCTCGAGTCGCCGTCAAATTCTCCCTCGAGTTGCGCCATCACTATTTCACTTGATAGGTTTTCTCGCTCCGTCGCCACCGCTCGATCCACTCGATACATCGAATCCGACTCCGCTCGAGTCACCGTCAGAATCACGACTCGACCCCCGCCGACGTTGTGCCTCCGCTCGAGTCGACCCTTTCTCCACTCGATCCACACGGTGAACTCACCAATCGATCCATATCCGACTTCCAAGTGAAACACTAAGTCACGCCGACGACACAACTTGATTTACTACGTTATCAGTTCACTCTCTCTTTGCACTTATTATTTTCTCACTAACGTATTAACGTTTAATTTTGAGTTTACATGTTTCAGAGAAACAGAAAAAGTACTGAGCTTATACACGAGATGAGAGAGGCATATGGTTGTGTTGCTGGAGAACGTTCATCCCCAGAATCCATGGCGAAGCGTTTCATGAAAATGAGAAACATGGTTGACGAGGTTGTTGGGGGTTCAGAACAACCAGCGAGTTCGAGCAGACCAGACAAACCGCTCTCCAAGAGCAAGAGTCGCGAGAAGAGACCGGCCAGAGTTTCCCTCTCCAGAGACGAAGGCAGTGACTACGAACAGGAAAAACCTGCGTCGCGTCCAGCACAAGAGCCAAGGAAATCTGTACGACGACGACAATATGAGACAAAGCTGACTCCCAAAGAGTACTACGAGCTGTTCCAAAAGTGCGAGTTCAGTGGAACAAGATATCCACATCCTGAGACGATGGAGCTACTAGGGATTGGCGAGGATGTTCAGTACTTGTTTCGGCGATGTCATCTGGAGAGAATTATGAACACCCCCAAGAGTGGATACAGAGAGGAGACAATTCAGTTTCTTTCTACCTTGGAGATGCACTGGTACGCGGATGAGCCAGGCATGATGTCTGATGGAGGATTGGGCTACATTACCTTTCGCGTTCATGGCCAGTTCTGCAATCTTACATTCCGAGCCATCGAAGAGATATTTTGTTTTCCCAGCAGAACAGGCACCATGCTGCAGTTTGACAGGAATGAGATATCTGCTCTCTGGACAACGATCGGAAGCACGCCAACATTTACTACATCAAAAACAAAGGCGACAAAACTGAGAAGCCCGGTGTTGCGTTACTTCCAGAAAGCGGTCGCAAATGCCTTTTATGCCAAGGAGATTAAGGGATATATTACTTATGGCGAGCTTGAGATGATCGATCTGGCACTTAAAGGACTCTCGTTCACTTCCATGGATTGTACTGCGCTGCAAGGCGATATGTCCAACACCTCCGTCTCGCTCTACCTTCTCAACTACATCATGTCATACAAGACTTGGGTCTTGAGACTCACCAGCAACCGCACTCCAGGAGTAATGTGTATGGGAGGTATAGTGACTTGGTTTCTTGAGGCTGCAGGCGTTGCTCTACAATCCGAGCCGTACCCACCACGCTGGATAGACATAAACAACTTGCGGCAGCCACGCACTTTGGACTCGGGTTTGAGGAATGGACGATTGCTATACAAGTTTGTGCATCCTGCGGTCGGACCCTCGAGATTACTCCTCCCTTGCGTCGACCTGACTGCAATCTTGAGGGGTGAGCATGTCGAGTTCATTCCCCCTGCGGATGCATTATACCACTCTGATGTCGGAGAGCAACATGTCGACGTCGCAGAACCAGGAGAAGATCCGATGGAAGAAGACGCAGTTGAGTACTGCCCTGAGCAATTCTACTTTGAAGAGTACACCAAACCGAGAATGAGCAGAGGGGTCAAAGCAGCTCATGACCACCTCAACAAGCTTCAACAATGGGAGAAAGCCAGAGACAAGGCGCTTAGCAGCCTTTCCAAGACTGTCAAGAACCTCGTGCGTTTGTTTAGCTGCTCGACTTCCACAACCGCCGTCCCCAGGTTTGTCCCCGAGGATAACAGACCAATGTAAGGACGCCCTTCCGCGAACCTAGCGCGAACACCTTCCCTGAATCCCTCTCCAGCGCGTCAATCTTCATATGTGCCACGGCAGCGTCAGCCTACACCCGTCCCTTCACGCCATTCGTCACATGAATCTAGGGAGAGAAGGGGTCAAGGTTCGCGTGGTTCAGGAGCCTCCTCAAGTCGTCGATCAGCGCGTCGTTCTGCAGCTCATGCTGAGCAAGAGGTTGAGCAACAAGTTGGGCAGCAAGGTGATTATCAGCCTACGGATGTGGTAGTAGTAGTCTCGGACCATGGCGAATCCAAAGTCGACGACATGCAGTGCGACGAGCAGCCGAGTCGACCAACCCGGTGGTTGAGCAACAAGTCGGTTGAGCAACAAGTCGACCAACCCGGTGGGACCACTCCTGCGGATCCCGAACACGGTGAAGGACAGAGCCAGTACCACGCACCAACTCCTTGGGCGAGCTCCGACTCCTTCTTCTACTACTGAGGTACTCCTACCTTCCCTTGTATATACCATTTCATTTGTGAATTGTTTCTGTTGCGATTCTTAAATTCTCCTGCAAAATTTTCTTACACAGGAGACTGTGTAATTTAAGTTTGGGGGAGGGTTTGAGATGATGTATCTGATGATGTTTTCTGTGATTCTTATTTCAAATTTTTGCATTATATCATGTTTGAGATAGTATTCATCTATTTGCATAGAAAAACCAAAAAAAATTTGAAAAAGTTTGAAAATTTCCACAAAAACAGAGTTTTCATGTAGCTTGCACTTGCATATTAGGATTGAGTCTAGTGTCATTCATATAGGGTTGTTGCATTTAGCATAGGGGTTGATGATGATTGTAACCTTGGTAGCATGCTGAATTCAATAGGATAGGATCAAGGCCCTTGTTATTAGTTCTTTGATGCATGTTGATTGAATTTGAAAATGTAAGATTGAAGCATGTTCTGAATTGACGTCATTCCCTATCTATCTGAACCTAATCCTGACTTGCAATTATCTTGTTATGCATTGAAGTTGAACTCATGGATACCATATACATACTTGGATTGTCTTTCACATTTTTACCACCCTTGTCAATCCAAGTAGCTGATTCCCATCTTTGGAACAGTTTCCCGCACCCTTAACCAACCGTTCTTTCAAGCCAATTGTAGTCTTGAGTGTCAGGTCTTTTCCGAGTTGAGCTTGTTAGAAAGTGTTAGGTTCTAACCGACAAGAGTAGGATCCTGTGTAGCTCTAGTTCGCGTTATCCGGACTAGTAAGACTAGGTGAGAACTTGACATTGGGTATTGGGTTTGGATTTGTGCAGAAAAGTAAAGGGTAGAAAGTCTTAAGGAAAGGGATGTGTTTTCAAGGTTTACACGTCTAGTAAAGGATTTGGGGTGAGCAAAGTAAAAAGAATAATTGGTTCTGGGCATGAAATTAAAAAAAAAATTAGACAAAGAAAAGAAAGTAAAAATGCTTAAGATGTCTAGAGTTTTCAGAAGAAAAGAGAATGAACCATAGTGATATTAGAGTTTTCCCAATCCGCTAGAGCGATAAGAAGTGAACTCTTCCTAAGACCAAATCTAAAGAATGAAAGAATGGGTTTGAGATGAAGTTTCTGATGAAGGGTAGAGATAGGTCCAACTTCGGTTTGGAATGTTCTTTGGGTAGACAGGGCGCTGCTCTTGTATGCATCAGTTGGTTTCAACCTTTAGCCTTCTCTTAAGCTCAACTCTTTTCATGAGAGAACCTTGTTATGTATCGATGGAACCACTTGAGAAAGAGACCACATTTGTCTCTAACCTTTCACCCTAGCCAAATGAGTTCAATGACACTGCATAGCTTGATTCATGGTTCTTTGTTAATAAATGTTAAAGGGGATGATTGATAGGATTGCATGTGTAGATCAAACGAATGAAATTCCTTCACCACGCATCATAGAACTAAAAACAAGGACCTTGATTCTAACTACTCTATTCAGCATGTTTTAGGTTCTGAGACCCCATCTTCACACCTCTTCTCCATACCTTGTTCTTGATCGTTTGCTTGAGGGCAAGCAAAGAATAAGTTTGGGGGAGTTGATATGTCTATATTTTGTCTCTGCTAAGCATGTTTTTGTCACGCATCTAGTTAGGATAACTAATTGTTTTGCATGAATTTCTACTCTCTTTTGTACACTTTTCATATTTAGGTAGTTCTTGCATTATCTTCGCATACCTCGTGCATTCTGGAGTATTTCAGGTATTTAGGAGACTTTGGAGCCAGGCTGTCTCGAGTCGCGCCATCATTCCGTCATCACACATCCGCTCGGGTCGCGCCATCATTCCGTCATCACACATCCGCTCGGGTCGTGCCATCATTCCGTCATCACACATCCGCTCGAGTTGCGCCATCACTCCGTCGTCGACTACCGTTTGAGCCAACGCCATCACTCACTCGAGCCACTACTCGTTCGCACATGTCAGGAAGACGTTCCATCTTACACGCTTCAGGAGATTCTCAAACCGAGTCTTCATCTTGTCGTTTTAAGTTTTAGGGATTTTATGTCTTTACTATAAATACGTTTTGTTAAGTCTCTGCGACAACATCTTAGTTTTTTATCTCGTTTTTATTTTGTAAGGTTTCCCTAGCCACCAAGAACCGTTCTCAGACTTTGTATTCAGATATCTATTGATACATTGAGTATTTGCATTTGATTTCTTCTACAAACTTGTTTATCTTATTTTTACCTATCTAAGAATGCTTGTTTTAATGTTTTCTGAGTTTGTATTGTTGATGATGGTTTCTAGATCTGAGTAGTGCGTTAGTTCTTGAGGATGGGATAGATTAGGTGGAGGATCTTAGGATGTAGGGTGTTTAAGCTTGATTTGTATGATTCCCTTCTGGACTAGAGTTAGAATTACTAGTTTCTCTCTGATCAATTGGAACTAGGTTCGAGACATTTCCACACCCAAAAGGTGTTCGATGAAATGTCTGACCAACTAGTGCCAGAGACTTACGTTCCTAGCCTAAGAGATTAGTTGTCTAGGATGTTTGTTGACGTGAATGAACTTGTTTGTCACGCCTGCTCGACCACGTTTCTCTAGCGAGAGCTAGGTATGGAAGTGATTGAGTCTGAGTAGCTTTTACCAAGAGATTGGATTAGCTAAGTTGTGATGTTCATTGTTTAGGGATAGATTGCTTGTGGCATGTTAAACACTCTGCAGACTAGGATACTCCACCGAAATCAATTACTCCCATCCTTAGGACTTTTATCCTTTTGATTGATATTATATTCCTGAGATTGTTTCGCTTCTTGCTTTTTAGTTCATGTTTAGACTCGTTTCTGTTTTTATTAATTTTCATTTCTTGTCTTGCATTCTCGTTTCTAGTTCCAGAACACATTTCCGTTCGCATTTTTGTCATTCTAGGATTGTTAGAAAGAACACTCTTTTTGAATTGGCTTGACTTGTGATTCCTTGATTGCATCTTGATTGCTAGCAACATCCCATTTGGATTGACACCTTAAATACTACAACACTTAAGGTTAATTGAACCTGCTAGGATAAGACACACAAAAATCTTAGTATCACTTCCTCAAGAATCTTCTCTGCATATTTTTCTTGTTTTAGCATAATACCACCTTTAAACTGAACAACTTTGATTCCGAGATAATAAGTTAACTTTCCCAAGTCACTCATTTCGAATTTTGAGGCTATTCCTTTTTTGAACTCAAGTATCATACTTAAACTTGAGCCTGTGACCAAGAGGTCATCCACATAAACAGCAACGAGAAGGAGATGACCTTGTTCCTTTTTATGATATAGTGACGGTTCCTTCAAGCATCTGACGAACTTGAGCTCCTTAAGGATTTCGTTGAGTTTATGATTCCAAGCCCTGGGTGCTTGTCTTAACCCGTAAAGCGCTTTGTTCAACTTATACACTTTATCCTCACCTCCCTCAACTATAAACCCTTCCGGCTGAGTTACGTATACCACTTCCTTTAACTCACCGTGAAGAAATGCGGTTTTGATGTCGAGATGATGAACCTCCCATCCGTGAGATGCTGCCAGTGCGATGATGAGGCGAACCGTCTCAATTCTTGCTACCGGTGCAAACACCTTGTCGAAGTCAACACCATGTCTCTGCACATAACCTTTAGCCACCAGCCTATCTTTGTGTTTGTTGATGCTTCCATCAGAGTTTCTCTTCAACTTAAACACCCACTTTAATCAATTTGGCTTAACCCCTAAAGGAAGATCAACTAAATCCCATGTGTTGTTCTTCTCGATCGATCCAATTTCATCCTCACATGCATCTCTCCATGCTTTGAGCTGCTTGGATTCATTATAATCCCACGGCTCTTCATCCACTATTTGCCACAGATGTTCACTCTCAAATTCAGCCATCAAGACATAATCATCAAGATATTTCGGTTTCACGATCTGTCGCTGTGATCTTCTCAGCATCAGCGGCTGACTCTGTTCTTGCATAGTGTTATCCTCTGTTTCGAGTCTAGGAACACGATCTCCGGTTTCATCACCATCTATATCACTCTCGTCTTTCTCCTCCGAGTCGGGTTCTACTTCTGAATTTCCCTTTTCGACAGTAGCTTCATCTCTTTGAAGCCCATTGTTTCCAAACTCTCCAAACTCGACCCTTAATGTTCCTGGTTTTTCGGATCCTTCACTCACTACACGACTCCATTCCCAGCCTCTTGATTCATCAAAGACCACATCCCTACTGACTACAATTTTTCGAGTGGTCGGATTTAACAACCGATATGCCTTCGACCCAGGTTCCGTGCCAAGATGTACTAAAGGCCATGATCGATCGTCCAGCTTTTTGAGAAATGGTGTCTCTGTTTTTGCAAACCCAATACAACCAAAGACACGAAGATGTTCGATGTTTGGTCTCCTTCCCTTGAAAACTTCATATGGCGTTTTCTCGATCAATACCCTTGTAGCAACTCTGTTCAGAAGATATGTAGCATGTCTTACAGCCTCGCCCCACAAGTAATTTGGTACATCCATATGCTTTAACATGCTCCTCTTCATCTCCATTAATGTCTTATTCCTCCTCTCTACCACTCCATTCTGCTGAGGAGAGTACGGTGCAGTCAGATGCCTCTCAATGTCAGTATCTTCACAAAACAAATTGAATTCATGTGATGTGAATTCTCCACCCCTATCAGTCCGAAATGTCTTGATCGCATCACCTGTTTCTTTTTCAACTTGCAGTTTGAACTTCTTAAATTTGTCAAAGGCTTCACTTTTGTCTTTTAACAGCACAGTCCACATGTAACGAGAATAGTCGTCGATCAACACGAATACATATCTGTTTCTTGCCAATGTAGAGGGTGTTATCGGTCCACAGAGGTCTCCGTGTACAAGCTCAAGTCTCCGTGTGGCATGAAACGTCGTTGCTTGGGGAAATACCTTCCTGACTTCTTTTCCAAGCAAACATGAACCACACGTTTCCTTCTCAACCGAGATACACGGCATTCCTACGACCAATTCCTTTTTCACCATTGCTGTCATCGTTTAAGTGCCAATGTGTCCCAATCTTGCATGCCATTTAGTTGATTCACTCATCGCTCTAGCTTGTAGACACTGAGTTGGTTCTACGTCCATAACCACCTTATAGAGTCTGTTTATTGATCTAATTGCTTTGACCAATAGTCTGCCATCATGATCATGCAAACAAGTAGTCTCCTCTCATCCTCACGTTGCATCCGGACTCCGTAGCTTGCCCAAGACTGATTATGTTACTCTTTAGTCATGGTATGAAGTACACATTAGCTAACACCTTCTTCTCTCCATCTTTTGTTACAAACAGTATAGAACCTTTGCCTTTGATGTCGATGTGTGAGTCATCCCCGAACCGGACCTTTCCTGTGACCGTATCATCTAACCTTGAAAAATACTTGTGGTTGCCTGACATGTGATTGCTAGCCCCATTGTCCAAGTACCATATGTTTTCAGACTGTGTGTCAAACTCGCTTGGCTTCACTTTCTTCTCATTGAGATACACCACCTCATGCATCATCAATTCTTCATGCTTTTGTGTGTCATCACCCTCAGCTTCTTGGGTTTCTTGCAACTTAAACAACCTGTCAGGACAATCGGAAGCGTAATGACCTGACGTATCGCACCGATAACATACAATCTTCGACTTATCTCGTTCTTGTTTGTATCCTCCGAACTGTGGGTTACCAAACCGTCCGCGTCCCCTTCCACGACCATAAAACCGACCGCCTTGTTCTCTTCCACATCCGTGTCCGTAGTTTCCTTGATAAGACTGTGTATCCATATTGGCATACATGAGTTTGCCTTGATCACTGGCTTGATCTTCTTCCTCCTCACGAGTTCTCTCCTCATAGGTTTTGAGCCTTCCGATGATGTCTTCAAAACTCGTTGTATTTAGGTCAAGAACCTGCTCAAGCGATGCAATAATATGGATATACCTCCTCCGTGGTAAGCTGTTGAGAAACTTCTTAACAAGCTTTGGCTCCTCAATGTTTTCTCCTAGAGTTGCAGATTTCGTGGATTGTTCCAAGAGTCGACCTATGAAGTCATCAATGGTATCGCTATCTTTCATCTTCATTCTGTCGAATTCTGCCATCAAGGTTTGTAACCTCGCTTCTCTCACCCGTTCAGCTCCAACGTGTCGTGCCTTGATAGCCTCCCAAACAGACTTAGAGGTATTCAAGTTTCCGACCTGCAAGATCAAGGCTTCTGGTATCGATTGGAACAGAAGGGCTCTGGCCAGGTCGTTTTGATCTCCATTGTTGGATCCAGGTTCGATAGACTCCCAAACTTGGTTCACTTTGAGCAGTACAGTCATACGCATCGCCCATACTGTGTAATTTACAGCATTCAACATCGGACATTGGATACTAGAAGAGCTACCTTCTTTTGGCTTGGCAAGAACAATATCATCCAAGACAGTTAACGTGTTTGATTCAATACTTGCTCTGATACCAAATATTGAATCAAAGTTTAAGAATTTAAAAAAAAACAAAGTATAATTAACTCTCTTTATTTGCTTAAGAAAAATCACTCAAAAACTTAAGCTCTCAAACTCTCAAATCCCAATTCTCTCACGTCTAATGTCACAACTCAACATTAGCGTTTATATAGAGAACAAGTAAATATTTAGCTTAACAACCTTTAGGAAATATTACATATTTTATATTCCTCCTAAATCTCTAGATATGTATATTTAGATATCTCCTAAATATACTAAGTTTGCTCGTCAAGCTATTTTAAGCTTACATCAACAAAACCGCTCTTGTATTTGTATTTCAATGTGTAGACATCCAGCTAATATCACACTTTTGCGCCGAAATCATGAAAGCAGACAGCTAACTCAGGTATGCATAATTATACGCCACTTATGTTTACCTCAATCGTTATAACTGGCTTCAAAGTTGATTTTTGTACATGTGGCAATGCCATGCTAGATGTAGACATGGGTATACTAAGATGCATTTTATCTGAACTTTTAGCAACCAGTAATTTTCTTCTTATTCATTTCTATTCCTCCACCATATCATAGTTTTCAACAATCACTCTCAACGAAAAAGATTGTAATAATATTTTGTTGTAAACCTTCACTATGATTAAGCAGACTCCTAGTGATAACTAATAACAGCTAATGCCTGTAGTAACATATATTTCACTTGGATTAACACTCTTTTTTTTTGTTTTAGACGAAGTAGATTCATACGTAAGTAATAACTGTTTTGACGTACACATTCCATAGAACAACAAATTGCATCGTCAGATCTTTTGTATACTATACTGTTTGGACAACGTTTATCACATTGCCTGCATACATAACGTGTGAGACGATTATTGGGAAGAATATCAATTTCTTCTCCACCATATATAGTAATCTCTTTGCCAGGTAACATATACATCTCCATCCCAAGTAAGCATTCAATATGAAGTGCGATGTCGCATTCGCCGCACATATAAATTCCATTCTTGAGATATAATTCTTGTTCACATACATCACACCAGTGCTTACCCTTCGCATCTTGGTCATACGAAAGAGTGAGAAGATGTTCGTCATGCTTGTACCTAAATTTCACTGGCAGAGTAGCGCAGGAAAAGCACAAAACAAAGTCACATTCTCCACAGTCAAAACGGGATTGTGTGTATTTTTTGCAAATCGAACAGATTATTGTAGATTGGAAATTAGATGGTAGAAACAAAAGATGTGAATGGCAATATGATTGAGTGGCTCAGATACGGCTGCACAATTTACGTCTAATTGGAAATAACAAGAGACGGTTTTACAGATGTACCTGAAACTATTGCTTGAACGTTTACAAGCTGAACAAAGGAACACACGTCCCACTTTTAAGAAGAGGGGATGAGGATGCATTACATGTTGTCTTTTTTCAGTGGAAGATTTGCACATACTTTATGGAGAACGAACTCACATTCCATGCAACTGAAAATACCACCATTATAAACAGGAAGTGCGCAGGCTTGACAATGTTTGTTATCCTCAATCATTTTATCAATCTCTTTGTGGAGTATCAGTTGATGTTTATGACTAAAATGTTGTATAATCCCATCAGCACCTATATCTTTAAACGGCACAATTTCTTCATATATAACTTCTGGTTCGTTCTCAATTTCTTTTCCATCCCATATATGTCCATGTAATGCACATCGAGAATGAGCAACAAAATAGCAACCTTTCACGCACGAATATACTCCATAGCTTTCATCAACTCTTTTGCGACAAACCCCGCAAAACCATTTTCCAGGAAGAAACGATGAAGCAAATGAGAGGCGATGTTCATGACGTGATATTTTAATGACGCATGGCGAATAAACACATTCCTTATGGACTACAAAATCGCATAGGTGGCAGATATAGAGAAAATACCTTCGTTCGTCCAAAGCACAAACATCGCATGTCATGGAAGCTTCTCTCGAAAAGTAAGAGAGTGTATGTTCATGCCTTTTTTGGTGGTCTATTGTAAGTGTTGGTGGTTTCGCTTTACAAGTACTAGGATGTCGGCCCGTGCGTTACCGCACAGGAAAGTGAAAACTTGAAATAATTAACATTGTTAATTTCACATTTCGATTGAAATTTTTTTAGTAAATTTTTAATTGTATAATAGAAAAGTCATAAATAATGACTAAGATAAATTATCCAAATTAATTAAATAAAATATTTGTTATATATATAAAAATGAAAAATCGATTCAATGATAATAAGAAAATAATTTTAAAGATATATATATATATACATATTTAGGTTTACTGAATCATACTCAGATAATCAATTTTGAAAGATATTCACATAGAATAAAATTTAAATCATTATTCTATCAAAATTTATAAAAAATAATAAGAGAATCAGGGAGAAAGAGCTCATAGCTGCAATTGCAACCAACCAAAATGACTAAAAAGATAAATCTATGAAAATTAGAAATCACAATTAATTACCTAAATTAATACTTGAAAGAGATGATCAATACAGTTAGATGGAAAACGACACCAAACAAAAGTTAGATGAATGAATCAATAAATAAAACAATCCAAATTTTTTAACAAAGATGAGTGAATTAATGTTGATTAATAAATTGAAAGAAAATAATTCTCAGAATTTTTAAATTTGGAGGCATTAAACAATAGTCAAATAACAAATCTTTTCAAGGTCCATAAAAAATAATATATTTATATATATATATAAACAAAGAGGTGTAAAACAAAAATGTGCGAAAACTAACAAATATGAACATTGAAAGCTGGGAGT
Source organism: Camelina sativa (assembly GCF_030686135.1). Classification (NCBI taxonomy): domain Eukaryota; kingdom Viridiplantae; phylum Streptophyta; class Magnoliopsida; order Brassicales; family Brassicaceae; genus Camelina; species Camelina sativa. Next base: position 15,202,278 of record NC_141896.1, on the reverse strand, counting down.
ACGACGAAGAAACACAATTTTTGGATCAAAATATTGCAACTTTTAAGATCATTAACAAATCTAAATAGTTAGATGAAATAATAAAAATAATCTCATCCGTTACATTTAAATTGACCCCTAAAAGTGAGTTTGCTATAATATATAAACATATAAATCTATGATTTTATTTATTAACTTGTAAGTTTAAAAAATACTCAGAAAACAATAAATTCTAAACTTATTTTTGTTTTCCATACAAGTTTTTATATAATAAACAAAGATGTGTAAAATATAAAGGTGTAAAACATAGAGGTGTGAAAAAATTAATAGGTGCGATTTTTGAAAGATGGGGGTACGATGAAGAGATGCAAAAATATGAAAATAAAGACGTGTGAAACAAAAAGGTGTGAAACAAAAAGGTGTGAAACAAAAAGATGCAAAAACTAATAAGTGCAAACATTGAAATCAAGGGGTACGACGAAGAAACACAATTGTTGGATCAAAACACTGCAACTTTATATAAATAAAGAGGTGTAAAACAAAAGGTGTGAAAACTAACGGGTGCCTACATGGAAAGTTGGGGGTGCGATGAAGAAACACAATTGTTGGATCGAGTCTTTGAAACTTTTGAGATTATTCACAAAGGGTGAGATCATTAATAATACCTAAATAACAAAAACTCTTTTCAAAATCCATAATAATCTGTATATATATAAAAACAAAAAGGAGTGAAAACAAAAAAGTGTGAAACAAAGGTGTGAAACAAAAATGTGCAAAAACTAACAAGTGCAACCATTGAAAGCTAGGGCTACGACGAAGAAACACAATTGCTGGATCAAAACATTGCAACTTCATATAAACAAAGAGGTGTAAAACAAAAAGGAACGAAAACAAAGAGGTGTGAAAGAAAGGTGTGAAACAAAGGTGTGAAACAAAAAGGTGTGAAAACTAACAAGTGCAACCATTGAAAGCTAGGGGTACGACGAAGAAACACAATTGTTAGATCAAAACATTACAATTTTATATAAACAAAGAGGTGTAAAACAAAAGGATGTGAAAACTAACGGGTGTCAACATAGAAAGTTGGAGGTGCAACGAAGAAACACAATTGTTGGACCGAAACTTTGCAACTTTTGAGATCATTAACAAAGGGTGAGATCATTAATCATACTCAAAGAACAAAAAATCTTTTCAAAGTCCATAAAATCTGTATATATATAAAAACAAAGAGTGTGAAAACAAATAGGTGTAAAACAAAAAGGTGTGAAACAAAAATGTGTGAAAACTAACAAGTGCAACAATTGAAAGCTAGGGGTACAACGAAGAAACACAATTGTTGGATCAAAACACTGCAACTTTATATAAACAAAGAGGTGTAAAACAAAAGAGTGTGAAAACTAACGGGTGCCAACATGGAAAACTGGGGGTGCAACGAAGAAACACAATTGTTGGACCAAAAATTTGCAGCTTTGAGACATTAACAAAGGGTGAGATCATTAATAATACCTAAATAATAAAAACTCTTTTCAAAATCCATAAAAATCTGTATATATATAAAAACAAAGAGGTGTGAAACAAAAATGTGCAAAAACTAACAAGTGCAACCATTGAAAGCTAGGGGTACGACGAAGAAACACAATTGTTGGATCAAAACATTGCAACTTTATATAAACAAAGAAGTCTAATACAAAAGGTGTGAAAACTAACGGGTGCCAACATAGAAAGCTGGAGGTGCAACGAAGAAACACAATTGTTGGACAGAAACTTTGCAACTTTTGAGATCATTAATCATACTCAAAGAACAACTACTATTTCCAAAGTCCATAAAAATCTCTATATATATAAAAACAAAAAGTGTGAAAACAAAGAGGTGTGAAACAAAAATGTGTGAAACAAAAAGGTGCAAAACTAACAAGTGCAACCACTGAAAGCTAGGGGTACAACGAAGAAACACAATTATTGGATCAAAACATTGCAACTTTATATAAACAAAGAGGTGTAAAACAAAAAGATGTGAAAACTAACGGGTGCCAACATGGAAAGCTGGGGGTGCAACGAAGAAACACAATTGTTGGACCAAAACTTTGCAACTTTGAGATCATTAACAAAGGGTAAGATCATTAATAATACTCAAAGAACAAAAACTCTTTTTACAGTCAATAAAAATCAGTATATATATAAATAAAGAGTGTGAAAACAAAGAGGTGTGAAACAAAAAGGTGCGAAAACTAACAAGTGCAACCATTGAAAGCTAGGGGTACGACGAAAAAACACAATTGTTGATCAAAACAATGCAAATTTATATAAACAAAGAGGTGTAAAACAAAAGGATGTGAAAAACTAATGGGTGCCAACATGGAAAGCTGGGGATGCAACGAAGAAACACAATTGTTGGACCGAAATATTGCAATTTTTTAGATCATTAACAAAGGGTTTAGTAGGTGTGATTTTAAAAGATGAGGGTACGACGAAAAAACACGATTATTGGAAAAAAAAAACTTGCAACTGTTAGGATTATTAATAATTTTAAAATTGTTAGATGAGATAATAGAAACAATCTCATTCGTTAGATTAAAGTTGACCCCCAAAAGTGGGTTTAATATATATAGATTACAAATGCAGAATTTGCATATAAAGCAATATAAATTCACTGCCAAGCGACGACAACAACAATAACATATTGTATTTTGGTTTAAATACCAATATATGAGAACGTGGAGCAAATGTTTAGGATGATAAGGATTATTTGTTATCGGCTGGATATACACTCTTGGTGGAAATAAACAGGATCTGTTTGATCAAAATGTAAGTAATAGCCAGCAGTGTCATCGTATATCTGATGAAAGCAAAAACCTGCACCTCCTGTCTTTAGCTTCGTTTTCTTCTTCGTTGTTGAACCAGACAAGGGAATGTGTACTCTGTGGAGGCCCAATAACTTAGAGAGAGAGAGAGAGAGAGAGAGAGAGAGAGAGAGAGAGAGAGAGAGAGAGAGAGAGAGAGAGAGAGGTTATAATGATAATGTATGTTTATAAAGAGAGAGAGAGAGAGAGTGGTTATAATGATAATGTATGTTTATAAAGAGAGAGAGAGAGAGAGAGAGAGAGTGGTTATAATGATAATGTATGTTTATAAAGAGAGAGAGAGAGAGAGAGAGAGTGGTTATAATGATAATGTATGTTTATAAAGAGAGAGAGAGAGAGAGAGAGAGAGAGGAGAGAGAGAGAGGAGAGAGAGAGGTTATAATGATAATGTATGTTTATAAAGAGAGAGAGAGAGAGAGAGTGGTTATATGATAATGTATGTTTATAAAGAGAGAGGAGAGAGAGAGAGAGAGAGTGGTTATAATGATAATGTATGTTTATAAAGAGAGAGAGAGAGAGAGAGAGAGAGAGAGAGAGAGAGAGAGAGAGAGAGAGTGGTTATAATGATAATGTATGTTGCTAGGTTTATAGCCTCACCGTGTCATATATTTTATAGGCGTACGTGGTTATGAAATGAATGCAAACAATTCTTTAACTGTTGTAATGCATTTTCTTTAAACTACGTACTACTCAAGTAAAGTACTCATCCTATGGTTTCTCTCTTTTAACTTTTTTTTTTTGGGTTGACTTTTTAATGTATTTTGTGGTCAAATGTATTCTTTATTCTTTCTTTAAGTAGTCATCAAATAAAGTTTTCTTTTCTTAACGTTAATGAACAAGCAACCAAACTATACATTTTCACGAAATGTATACCATTACCCTAAAAGGAAAGATTTCAGTCAGATGCCAACAAAAGATTCATAGAACCTTATCATAACACACACAAATATATATGTAGCATGACCAATAAAAAATATCGTAAATAAGACACATGACTTTTAGTGGTGTATCGAGAGAAAATATCGTATACTAATTAATAAGACTCGTTTATAAAAAATTTTACACTATTACATATATTTAGTAACTATTTCATACTTGCATGCATGAAATTTGATGCTACCTCTATACCTTGTTTAGATGGTATGATAAATTTCATCAGGCATACTATCGGAAGAAGTCAGCAGCCACACCAGCAGTTGATGCGTCAAAGGAGCGAGAGTCGGCGACATGTCAGCTGGATCTGAGTTGAGTGGAAGACTCTGGACGGAAGAGAGGGTTTTCTGTTACGGGATGAGCTGAATATAAGAGCCGTTGTATCTTCTTCTATTCATTTTATGCTTAGTTTATGTTGTAAACCTTCTGCGATGTGCTTGAGTTCCGAGTGATGTGCTCGGGGATGTACTATGTCGATCACCGCTTCATAGACATAATTTTCAAAACTAGTTATAGAGCCACACCTCGAATGCAGTGACTTGTCTAGTCGTGGAGGTAGTATATAACGGTTTTAAGCTGTCATTGATGTGAGTCATCAAACTTTGTGACAATTGAACCGGTCAGTAAGAAATAATATACCATGTCTAAGATGTGTTGATACCATGTTTGTTAGTATAAGAACCATATCCTAGAGAACAGAGAGGTCTCAAAAGTGATGCTCTTGTTCATGGAAAAAACTGAACCGATTGATTTGTGGAATTGTGAATTAGGTTCATTATAGGTCTGAGTAGTTAAGAATATCGAGAACCAGAATTTTCTATTAGTGTAGATAGAGTTTATCTCTGTTGTTGATATAGTTTAACTTTGATAGAGTCTATCTTCTTTAGGTATCGTTATCTTGTATAGAACGATCCTAACAAAACCTTGTATAAATATGTGCCTTCTATGGCTAATGAAAATAAATCAAGTATCATATTCTACATGGTATCAAAGCATTTGATCCAAACCTAATTTTTATGTGCCTCCTCTTTTCTTCTTCTTCTTCCTCGTCTCTGTTTTTCTTCTTCTTCTCTCATAATTTCTCTTGCTTTCATCATGGCTTCCGATGCCTCCTCTACCTACTCTGAGTCAAACCCTGTGTTTAACGTAGCTGAACCGCACAAGACACTCATCTCCCTCAACATGAGTAACATCACCAAACTCACGCCTAACAATTTCATTACTTGGCGTCTTTAGATTCGCTCTCTCCTTGAGGCCGATGAACTTCACTGCTTCATTGCTGACGAAGCCAATGCACCGCCAGAAACCATCACTGCTGCTACTGGTGTCGATCAAGCAAACCCAAATTTTGCCGCCTGGAAGCGTCAAGACAAGCTTCTTTTTAGTGCCTTGCTTGGCTCTCTCTCTCTTCCGGTTTAGTCCATCGTTGCTCGTGCTTCTACCACCCGTAACATTTGGAAATCCTTACCAACACCTTCGGTAAGTCCTCTCGTGGTCGCATTTGTCAAATCCGAGACCAACTCAAGGCAAGCAAAAAAAGGCACCAAGTCTGTTAACGAGTTCATGCGCGGCATCCTGGAAAAATCGATCAACTTGCTCTGCTTGATGATCCTCTTCCACACGAAGATCTTCTTGATCACATCACTAGCGGTCTCGATGATGACTACAGAGCGATTGTGGAGATGGTTACAAGGGCGTGACACACCGAATTTTGATTGATGAGTTCCATGAAAAACTGATTACCCCGTGAAAATGCTCTCAAGCTGTCGGTGAAAACACTGTCTCTGTTCCTGCAACAGCCAATGCGACACATCTCTTTCGTCCTGCACATCGTGGAGGTTTTGGTTCCTCTCGTGGTGGATTCCATCCTTCACGACCGTATCTTGGCCGGTGTCAAATCTATGGGGTTCAGGGTCATGGTGCTAAACGATTTCCGTAATTTCTTCAGCAGCCACCACACCTGTCTTACTCTGCTTCGCAGTTCTCTTACTCTGCTCCACCGTACCCTCAGTTTTGCGGGTCCTGCTCCTTCTTCGGCACCTCATCTACCACTTTCGTCTCCACAATTGCGTCCTCAGGCTCATCACACCACCAGTGGCTCTCAGCCTGATCTTACTCCCTGGCTCCTCGACAGTGCTGCCTCCCATCATATTGCTAGTGATCTCAGCAATCTCCCTCTGCAAACGCCCTATCATGGCAATGGTGCAGGCTTGCCCATTACTCACACTGGTTTAGTCTCTTTTCCCTCACACTTAAAACATATTCAACTTCAGCATGTTTTGTGTGTTCCTGAAATGCGCAAGAATCTTATTTCGGTTAACAAGTTATGCAAAACAAATAACGTTATGGTCCAACTCTGTCCATATGATTTTCAGGTGAAGGACCTTCACACGGGGACAACACTTCTCAAAGGCAAGGCCTATGAAGGAGTGTATGAGTGGCCGCTTTCCTCTTCCAAGCCCTTTATTTCAGCTTTTTCAACAATAAAGTCATCCCCTTCGGAATGGCATTCTTGTTTAGGACATCCAAACACTCAAACACTTCGTACCATGATCACCAAATTTTCTTTACCAAGTTCTTCCTCTGTATCCTCTACTTTATTTTGCAATTCATGTGCTATTAATAAGAGTCATAAGCTTCCCTTCTCCACTTCTACTCTCACTTCTACTCGGCCGTTAGAACTTCTTTTCTCTGATGTCTGGACATCTCCAGTCATGTCTATCGATGGATACAAGTATTATGTGATTTTTGTTGATCCCTATTAAGAGGACCCGACTTTTTTTTTTAATAATAAAAGAATAAATAATAATAATAATAAATAAACTACAACTAGTGGTCCCATACCCACTAGCCACCTAACCACAATCACATTCAACAACAGAAATAATCAACACCAATATCCAAAATATATCCATTAATAATCCAATATTAACCCAATATTATAGCATAACAATATCCAATTACCAATGAGCAGGAAACATAGAACCAGCAACCTAGCAATGTTTCTAATGATCCAACTCTAGCAACCTAGCAATGCCAGACAACAACCAATTGAGTCCCTAGAACATCCTCGTCTTCATTGCCTTGATTCCACGATCACACATTGCCTCTACCTGCACCACAAACACGAATTGAGATGCATGAGTATTTTATAAATACTCAGTGAGGCAATCCTCCTATATAATGGGGTATACACACAAGCAATAAGATCCCTACATGCCACAAACAGCAATCAATAAAAAAAACCAGACAATATACAAAGCATGCATCATCCGTCGTAACTGAAAGAAGGGTGTCGACCAACACTTCCGAAAACCCTAGTTTGTGTCGACCGACACCTCCACATGGTGTCGATCGACACTCGCCAAAGTCTCGAGCCGTCCTCGAGTTGGTGTCGACCGACACCCCAACTGGTGTCGATCGACACCGATGCCGAGCATCGATTTCCTTTGATCAAAAACCCTGAATCTCACCTCCAATCTTCTCCAATCCGCTCCATGCATTCCCAGAAGCCATAGAAGCCATGAATAATCATAGAGAACTCAAAGAAACAACCACATAAGCACCAAATCACAGAAAAACTAGAGATCTTAGCTTAGATAAGCCATGGTCATGCACTCACCTCTCTGCAGGAAGAATATGACAACCAATGACGAATCCAACCTTCCTAGCAAGCTTCTAGCTCCTTCCTAGCTCCAAATCTCTCAGAACAGCCAATCAATCTCCCAAAATCACCAAAAAGCTCAAGAACACTCTTTCTCTTTGTTTTCTCTCCCAAACGGCGTGAGACAAAAACAAAACATGACCCTAGGTCGTTTTCTCCCTTTTATAACTCGGTTCAATGGTTTCCTTAAACCAAACCGGTCCAAATCGATAAGTAACTCAATCTGGTCGAACCAGAAATAAATGGTGTCGACCGACACCACCCTTGGTGTCGATCAACACCCACCCCCAAAACACAGAGTTTTGGTTCACGGGTGTTACAATTCTCCCCCACCAACATAGATTCGTCCTCGAATCTTGAACAACCATCAGCCAAGGACTCCTGTGCAACCGCCTCCACGGCCCGCACTCCTCCGACCGATCTACGGAAGGTCACCTCTAGGCGATAGACTCACGCTCCAGGCATTATTTGCTCTCAACTTTTGGAATTTCCTTTACTCATAGGCCTAAACCTTGAGTTTTTATTAGCTCCTCATCAGACCTAAGTCTGCATGCCATAATGTTGGCTCCTCATCGGGCCTAAACCCGCATGCCATAATATATATAAGGAAAATCTAATACTCGTCTCTCGGGTTGCCACCCTACAGCGCGCCCCTGGATTGTCATCCGAAGTCGATATACCAACCATACTCCCAAGCCACAAAGTTTCAGAATATGGCAGTACTAGGAGAACCTAAGTCCCCCAAGAGTCGCGAGCAAACAATTCTGAACACGTCTGAGTCCTATCCCTATCCAAGTTTTCTTCCCGTGGCTCGTGTAAAACATCTCAATATCCTACCAACCACATATCCCCTCACTAGAATACCTCATGACCACACAAGGATCATATACATGCCACAAGGGCTAAACAAATATCCTAAACAGGACCGCCACCAAGGCCAAACAAATGTCCTAAACAGGACTGCCACAAAGGCCAAACAAATGTCCTCAACAGGACCGCCACCAAGACCAAACAAACAGTGGCGGATCCAGCAAATCTTTGAGAGGGTGCAAAAAAACCCCAAAGTGTTCAGTTGGGGATTTGAACCCTTTACCTCAAATATTATGGGGTGCACCATTGACCACTAGGCTACTTACATCACTAATTAGTATGCATAAACTAAGCATTTTATATTTTTATGTGGTGCACTTGCAACCCCCTCTATTAAACGTGAGTCCGCCCCTGCAAACAAATGTCCTAAACAGGACCGCCACCAAGGCCACTCGTCCCGAAGGACCGTCACAAAGACCGTCTGTCCCGAAGGACCGTCACAAAGACCATCTGTCTCGAAGGACCGTCACAAAGACCATCTGTCCCGAAGGACTGCCTAAACAGGCACTCTGGCTAAACAGCCCGCCACAAAGGCCACACATCTGGCTAAACAGCCCGCCAAAAGGGCCACACATTTGGCTAAACAGCCCGTCACAAAGGCCACACCTCTGGCTAAAAAGCCTGCCACAAAGGCCACACAACTGGTTAAACAGCCCGCCACAAAGGTCACACAATGTCTCAAAAAGACTGCCACACAGGGGCACAATGACTCAAAAGTCCGTCACTAAGACCACACTAGCACACCAAGGCTCACAACCACTAAAAATGGACAAATTCTAACTCACATAAAACTTTCCATTTTTAGCACTTTCCACTTTTGGAAACTTCTATCTGAGGAAACATTCCTCAAAAACCCCGCCTCACGGAAACTTTGTACCCCGAGCACCACCTCATCTTGTTACTGAGTCGCACAACCAACCATCCCAAGCGACCAAGTAAACAAGAGAGATGGGCTGGAATACTCCATTCTCGCTCCAGTCACAGATTACAGATGGGACCCAGGCTAGACAAGCTCAAGTTGCGGCTTGCATACCACTTCTTAAACCTTGCCTTCATCCTCGCCTCATGATCCCAAGTCTGCTCCTCCACACCATCACAGTCCCAAAGGACTCTCATCAAAGGAACCTTCTTCTTTCGAAGTTCCTTGACTCTCTTCTCGAGAACCCTCACTGATCTTGAGAACCCAAATCTTCTCTGAGGTCTCATGAACAAAATCTTCCCCGAACATGCTCCTCTCCCCCACCTGAGTCCAGCATACAAAGCCTCATAAAGAGCCATTTTAATACTCGCCTGATAGCTGTTGTTGTAAGCAAACTCTACCAAGTTCAGGTGGTCTGCCCAATGGCCACCCCAATCCAACATACACGTCCTCAGCAAATCCTCCAGCGTCTGGATCGTCCTCTCTGATTGTCCATTTTTCTGGGATGATAAGCTGTACTCATATGCACCTTAGTGCCCATCTCTGCCTCAAATGCCTTCCAGAACACCGAAGTGAACTTAGAATCCCTATCAGAAACGATACTCTCTGGCACCCCCATGCAATCTGACTATCTCTCTCACATACTTCTTAGCCAAGACCGCTGCTCCATCAGTCTTCTTAATGGCCAGAAAATGTGCTGACTTAGTCAAACCGGTCCACAGTGACCAAATAGCATCAAAAGTCCGTGACACTGGCAATCCTACCACGAAATCCATCATGATCATATCCCACTTCCACTCAAGAATGGGTAGACTCTTCAGTAACCCGCTAGGAACCTGATGCTCAGCCTTCACTAGCTGACACACATCACACCTCACGACCCAACTAGCTATATCCCTCTTCATCCAGACCCAGTGATAGTACCTCTTGAGATCACGGTACATCTTAGTCGCTCCTGGATGAATAGAAAACTTGCTCGCATGAGCCTCTCTCAGGATCTCCTGCCTCAACTCCTCATCCTTGGGCACACAAACCCGACCGTGCAGCAAGATAGTTCCATTATCTGAGACCTGATACTCTGAATCAACCTCCTTTGAGGCATTCACCAGCCTTAAATCCTTCTCTTGAGCCAACCGCACCCTACTTAGAAGATCTTCTCTATCAACCGCCTCCAAACCCAACGGTTCCTGTGAAACAGCACACAACCTCAAAGCACTGATTTCTTCTACCAGAGACTCCATCTCATGCTTCTGAGCCTAAGCTACCCTCTTCCGACTCAGAGCATCTACAACCGTGTTAGCCTTACCAGAGTGATAAGCTATCTCCAAATCATAATCTGCCACATGCTCCATCCACCGCCTCTGTCTCAAATTTAGCTCAGGCTCTTATGATCTGTAAACACTTGTACCTTTGCACCATAAAGATAAGATCTCCAAATCTTCAGGGAAAAAACTACAGCAGCCATCTCAAAATCATGAGTAGGATAGTTGCCCTCATGCTTCCGCAACTGCCGTGAAGCGTAGGCAATCACCTTCCCATGATGCATCAATACACACCCCAAACCAACTCTAGATGCATCAGTATAAACCACATAGGGTTTTCCCTGCTCAGGCAAAGCCAACACTGGCGTAGTAGTCAACATCTCCTTAAGGCTTGCAAAGCCCTCCTCACACTCATGTGACCAAACAAAAGGAACATCCTTCCCTGTCAACTTAGTCATCGGACGTGCCCTACTCGCAAAGCCCTGCACAAATCTCCTGTAGTAACCTGCCAAACCAAGGAACTCATAAAACCCATACCTCGTCCTTCTTCTACTCTTACAACACCGACGCTCCCCACCGTGAAGTTATAGGACGAAAGAATCCCATGCTCAACAAATCCTCTGGTTACTTCCTTAGTTCTACTAAACTAATAATCAAATATGCCAACATCAACTCGCCGCCACCTGAATATCACCAATCAAAAATCTTTGAGAACTGATCGTCTCATCTGTGACCACTCTTCAGGTCATCCACTAAACATTTTGCCTCTCCGTCATTTCACATCCCCTTTCTGAAATAGTCAAGTCCTAACTATTCGTAGAACTTTTTATTTATGGAAACTTTCCTTTTCTGGAACTTTCTGTTCTTCCTTTGCAACGACACTTTCCATAAATAGCAAAACTCTAACTCCCTGATATATCATGGTTTTTACGGTTTTTAACCATGATATAAGTGTGCTTTTTGAGTCTTTTGATTTGTTTCTAGGTTGTTTTTGAGTCTTTACAGGTTATCTAGGATTTTGGCACGGATGGAGCAATTTGGATCATTTTGGAGCATTTTACCGAAGGAAATCAAGTTGGAGTCGGATCAGAGTAATGGTGTCGATCGACACCACATGAGCATCGATCGACACCCGTGTTTGGCCGACGAGAGAACAAGAATTGGAAGTTTTACAAATTTGCCCAAAGTCTTCTTTAATTGCAACATAAGCCCCTGGACATGTTTTAGGATGTATATATAGTATTTTTAGGTTTTTACAAACCCTTAAGTTATTTTCTAGCAGTTTTTGAGAGAAAAGGATATTGAGAGCTTTTGGGAGAGATAGATCTGAATTCTTTGTAGAGAGAAGATTTCTTGAACTCCCTCTTTTACTTTTTAATATCTATTGCATGTTATTCAGAGTTATGATTTGTTCTTTATTCAACATGTCTGAGTAATTTGCTTGTTAGGTTTAGGGTTTTTCATAGGGTTTTTATGATTTATTAGATCTGAGATTTTTAGGGTTCTTAATCTTTTATGATCTTCATCCTTGGTTGTTCTTCACAATAATTCTTGATTGATCACCTAGAATTGTTATCTTAGGAAAATAAATTGATATGAGAATATAATTGTTTTCCTGATTAAACCATTGATGAGCAGAATTGTTTCTTACAAAGAGATTTGAATTAATAATTCTGTGAACTTATCTAAACCTGTTCTTAAAGCTAATTTTTAACTTAGAATTTTACAAAGAGATTTGGATTTTCTGGTTTTAAATTTGGATATTATTTGCAGTGAGAACTGATTTAATTTACCAAAAGTTTAGAGTTCTAGATCTGATCTTTATTGCTTGAACCTTAAATATTTTATTGATTTAATATTTCGTAATTTCTTGAGAAATTCCCTAGGCTTAACTCTTTTGATTTTCTGAATTCACAACAATTTCATTTAAATATTTGCATTGCTTTTATTTTAATTCAACTTAACTTGTTTAGCATAATATACAAAACTCTATAATCTATTGTGTTTGATCTTGAGTCTCTGTGGATTCGACCCCTAAGTACTGCAGTGATCTCTTGTTTGAGAGAGTAGCTCTAGGGATTAATGTGAGCTTATCACTCCCTCAACACTTTCCATATTTATAATCACATAATCCCTTAGTCTATTCCACATCAAGATTTCATAAGAACTAATCATCTTATTAAATCTTCTCCAACAGCATTGTCAGCAAATCTGCTACGGTCATCTCGGTCTAAGCAAAACCTGCAACCACACTCACAGCACCCGCTAGACCTCCAGCAACCCGAGTAAGCACATCGGCCAAACAACTAAAATCCAAGATTAGACCACCCTCAATTCTCGAGGTCTACATTCCGTTGTTATGTTTATATTCACATCCTAGGCATTGCTTGCTCCAAACTCCTCCACCCTTAGGTCGCAACCTTCAGCCCAAACCGTTCTCACTCTCAGACCAGCGTCTTCGAGTTATACCGTCTCACTCTTGGACTACAATCCTTAAGATCTCGGTATCAGGTGAACTACTCATCCCCTCAAGGAAACCACCATCCTCTCAGGAGCAACAATCCTTAAAGACTATAAACATCTTCCGACCAAAAGTACTTCTTGTGGTCCGAGTATAACATTTCAATGTTACACCTGCCCACTCAACTTCTAATATCCAACTGGATTACCCACCGAACAGAGAAAATATCTGCTCCAACTGCAAATGTCCACCTATCCGCCTCTCTAGGCTCGATACCTCTCGAGAAGAATCTTGCACCGGCGTCTACAACTGCTCCATCCTCCTAACATAAGAAGGAAAGTCCTCAACATTCACAGCCCTTGGCTGCACCCCGCCATTACCCCTCTCGGTAACCGCTCCAACAGCACGTCAACAGATCCACCAAGCGATCATCTCGACCCTGGGCTCCACCTGCTGCAACCCCACACCTGGGTTCCCAGCACCCCCGGCACGCTCACCGGCTAACCCCATCTGGTCCCTCCTGATACGCTTGCGACCCTCTGACGTATCTCCTCGTGGAACTCTGGACCACACACTTGCTAGCCTCGGGACCCGCCCGACCATGACGACGACCACGTCCCCATCCACGACCAACAACTCAAACACCTTTAACCATTGCACTTCCAAGAACAGAGGCTAACAAGCAAACTCTTTCGTAACACAAATACACAAAAATACAAACTCACCGTGGAATCACACTGTAGGCTCGAAGAGGATGTTCTAGGACTCCATGCCACACACATTTGACTAACTCACATAATCAATCAAGACATGCAAATCCCAAACATCTACAGCCCAAAGCCTAGTGAACCCAAACCTAGAACCGTAAGGGCTCTGATACCAAACTGAAAGGACCCGACTTTTTCTTTTTAATAATAAAATAATAAATAATAATAATAATAAATAAACTACAACTAGTGGTCCCATACCCACTAGCCACCTAATCACAATCACAATCAACAACAGAAATATCCAACACCAATATCCAATAAATATCCATTAATAATCCAATATTAACCCAATATTATAGCATAACAATATCCAAATACCAATGAGCAGGATACATAGAACCAGCAACCTAGCAATGTTTCTAATGATCCAACTCTAGCAACCTAGCAATGCCAGACAACAACCAATCGAGTCCCTAAAACATCCTCCTCTTCATTGCCTTCATTCCACGATCACACTTTGCCTCTACCTGCACCACAAACACGAATTGAGATGCATGAGTATTTTATAAACACTCAGTGAGGCAATCCTCTCATCTACTGGGTTATACACACAAGCAATAAGATCCCTACATGCCACAAACAGCAATCGATAAAACAAGCCAGGCAATATACAAAGCATGCATCATCCGTCGTAACTGAAAGAAGGGTGTCGACCGACACCAGATGGCTATTATTATTTTTTTTCTCATATATTTTGTTTAAATTGCTGAAATGACGTCGTTTCGTGGTATTACGTGGCATCTTAATATGCAAAAACCACATCCTAGTCATCACATGTTAATGGAATAATAACACCATTTATCAATTTGTCATTTTAAACCGGATTTATATAGTTCAAATAGGATATTATTCAAATCTTGTCATAGTTAATGGAGGAATATCAACGCATAAATTTTTTATGTATTGAGATATGAGTTCTTCTATCTTAACCTATGAATGAATGAATGATAACAAACAATCAGACTTAGCCTATGATGATCAGATGGGATGCAAAGAGTTTCATTTATCTTATGTTGTTGTAATATAAGAGATGTCAATCCATAAAGGTTCATATGCAAACAATCAAGATATGAACACTTATTCAAATTAAGCCAAATATGAATGTGGTTTTGATGCTAACAATCCTAAAGACAGATATGTAAGTGCAATGAACCACATTCATATTTGGCTTAATTTGCATTTACATATCTGTCATTAGGATTGTTAAACAGTACTAAATACAATAAGAAATGTCATTGCATTTAAGCCAAATATGAATGTGGTTTTGATGCTAACATTCTGCATTGCATTTACTTAAACAATACTAAATACAATAAGAACTAAGATGAACAATGCAGAAACTACACTAAATAGAAACAAGTGCAAGGAAATGAAACTGGAATGATGAAAAGCATAAACAAAGTAAACGAGATGGTGCTCGAGCAAGCACTCGACCAAGCTAAGTAAGAGTGTGGTCGAGTGACAGGGTCGAGTGGTGCTAGAAAGAAGAACATAGATTATTAAACAACCTAGAATGTAATGTAACAAGACAGAAAGCAGATATGAGCAATAAAACTGACAATCAATATATAAAACATGTCCTAGAGATGGGATTCATGGGTTGGTATTAAGCTATAACTACCTAGACTGATCAACAAAACTCAATCAATAAGAGATATCCCTAGACAATGGTCTCCAATACTTACTAATCCATTCTCATGACAATGGTAATCAGGTTTAAACACTCTTAGACTTAGTTCTCACTAGCTAATACATGGATAAACAAGCATTAAAGATCCAGATCATTATTTGTCAAAAACCACCCTAGATAACTAATCTCTTAGGTTAAGCACAGTAATCTCCAGTAGTATTCTATTCTAGCATCCTAAACATCTTTTAAATGAAAGGAAACCTGAGATATATCCTTAACTTCTCAGAACAAAGATATCATAGAGAACACCTAATCTGGAAGAGATTTATAAACAAACAAGCTTGAACAGTCTAGATAATCATAACTCTTTATCAGCCTAACCCATCTCTAAGATCCTAGTTCACTACTCAGATCTACACATGATATGATGAAGAACATAAACCCAGAAAATGATGAGAAATAAATAGATAGATGATGATGAGATCTACAACTTAATACAAAGAAGCAAGATCAAATTCTCAACATATCCAAAGTTATGAGAATTACAAAGTGCTAAAAGTACTAAAAGATGCAAAAGGAACAAGATATGCTAAATAAGGTAAAACTAGGTTTTTTAGTGCTTTTTGTGGTCTGACTCTCTCTCTCTCACAGCCATAGGGTACAATGTCCTTTTATAGGAGGAAGGGGTAGCCCTACTTAACTACAAGACAAAATACAAAGGTGGCTAGATAAGTGCTCGACCATTTGCTCAGTCGAGTGCATGGCCGAGTGCCTTCTGCTTCTTGTTGCCTCTTGGTCGGGTCCTTCTACCTGCTCGGTTGTGTGTCTGGTCGAGTGACTTTGAACACTTGCTTTATCCCTTTTATTGGCCTTGATCAGCTTCACTGGATATTCTATCTTCTCTTGTAGCTTATTTCCATGCTCCAAAAGGTCCTAAATCACATGTTTATGCAAGCAAACATGCAAATGTCATGCAATTTCTATCCTAATAAACAATGCAAAAGAGAAGGATAAACTTTGCTTAAACAGGATAAAATATGTGTATATCATATATAAATGCGATAAAATAACATATAGTTCATAGAGAAATTGACCGTTTTCCATGGAATCACAGTTGGTTCTGCATGCATATATTGTTTGTCATCCAGAATCACGTAGAAGTTGAACTACATGGAGATCAATTTACTGCCACAACAAAGTACCTAGAAAAATATAAACTCATATTATAAAGTTAAGGTTACGGAAATTAAAATAACTTGAGCATATCGTAGTTACGTAGATATGATCCTTAAAGTCAAGGTAAGCATAACGTAGATATACAGTAATATAGAAGAACATATCAAACTACAAGGAATTCGATGTGTACCTCTGACGGATCAAAGAACATGTTTGTTTTCAATGGCAGGGAGATCGATAATCTGGAACAGTTGAGGAGGTGGAGGATGACTTCTTTGGTCGTGGATGGTTTAGATTAGTTGGTTTCTTCCAGTTTAGCCGAGTTTTTGTCAAGTTCCAGTTCTCTAAAATCAGCAACCGTACCTGATGTAAGCACAGAACCAGAACCCGACCAAGACGACCAATACGGACCGGTCGTGACCGAGACGCCTGACCAAGCCGCGGCGAACGCGACCGAGACTCCAGCATCGAGCACGGCCAAGGTTCCAGCAATCCTCCCGGGAGCCACAACAAGGTCAAGGAGCTCCGCCAAAGCCACCAAGCAGAGGATTAACCTCTTTGTCCGAGCGTTCGTCCAACACCGCGACCCGACCAAAGACCATGAAGAAACAGTTCGCATGGCCTTCACTCTTATCCAAGGGTGAAGGCAACCAAGTCATTGTAAGTGAGGAATCGTACTCTTTTTCCTCACTCTGGGATTTTCCCAAGTGGTTTACCGAAGGAGGTTTTAACGAGGCAAAGAGCTTCAATGCACAACGTTCGAAGCCAAGTCGTTTCCCGCGCCAAGGCCAAAGACGGTTTTCTTTTTTTTTTACTTATGTTGTGCATTTTAATTAGAACTCTAGAATCTTCTTTTGAACGTTGAGAGTGTTTTGTGGTTAAGTTTGTTGGTCAAAGACAGCGACGTGTTCTATTTCAAAGAGAACACGTCAAAGGATAAGTGTGCGCACCATCGCGAGTCCGCGTGTCCTTAAGCCTTCTCTTAACCTAGCTATTTACACCCTCTCTTAGACATTTTGTAGCCTTTAGACTTGAATGAAAAAAAAAAAAATTTCCTCAAAGAGAGATTCTTTGATCTTGTCTCACTCCTTTCTTTAGTCTCAATCCGGGATTGAACTATCGAGAGAAACTTAGCTAACTTCGAACCGGGTTCGTCGTTCGCTAGTGGCCGTATTGTGTGGCGAGCCAATCCACGCGTGTCGTCGTTCGATCCACCTTCACAAACCATCATCGTTCCTTCACAACTTCTCGAGTTCACCATCGTTCTGTATCGCAACCTCTCGCAACCTCCATCGTTCCACGTCGTAACCGTTTGTAGCCCTTCGCAGCCACTCACAGCCTACCGTAGCCGTTCGACCAAATCGAGGCCAAAAGTCCGATCTTCCAATCCGCTCCTTCGTTTTTGATCATCTCTCGTTTCCCTCGTTCGTTTCCTCTCTAGACTCGTTTCATCGAGCCTTGTCTGAGGAAAGTCTCTCCTAGTTCGATCGGCCCGAGAGACCTTTCCGTCCATACTGCGACCGCGTCCGTCGATCGCATCAGCTGGTATCAGAGCTTCAAAAGCTCCTGCAAGGTTGTACCTTTTTAAAACTCATCCCTTTTGTTTAAAGTTTTGATCTTGAGCTTGTTTGGTAGTCTAGTATGCTTTATCTCGTTCCGCATATTCCGATTAGTCATTTGGTTTAATTTGGTGCATGTGTTGTGTTGTTAGGCGTTTCTTTAAGTCGATAAAGCTAGAGTCTTGTTACGTAGTCTTGTTTTTGGTCATAGAGCATTTCTTGTCGTTTTGCACTTTTGCTTTTGCTTTTGTTTAGTCATAGGTTTGAATTTTTGTGAGCTGTCTTCAATCATTTGGTGACGAAATAAAAATCTCCTTTGTGGTCCTTTGAACTTAAGATACTCACGGATATTCGCTTTCTGTTTTGTCAAGGTTTAATTTCAAGCAAGCCGCGTGAGAAGCTCCACTTCACCGTTGACCGTCCGTACGATGGCCGATCAGCAACCAACAGCGAATCCTCTACCTCCACCCGAGATAGAAGTCACTCTCGCAGCTTTACGCAACGGCATTAAACAACTAGCCGAGCGTATGAACCGTCTTGAGTTATTAAACCCACCAAGGGAAGAACTCTTACCGATGCGGCGTCAACGCCAAGAGCCGGAGCAAAGCGACCAGTCCGAAGAGGATTATGAGCCAAGGCCTAGACGACGTCATCGACGTAATGACCCATATGATGAAGCTCCAAGACATCACGAGCCTGTTCACAAGATGATAGCGCCCACGTTCGCCGGAAAATCTGACCCGGAGGCCTATCTTGAATGGGAGAGCCGAATGGACCACTTATACTCGTGTCACAACTACCCAGAGTTGCGCAAAGTCCAGTACGCTGTAGCTTAATTCACCGACTACGCTCTTACCTGGTGGGATTGACTTGAAGCTGAGCAACGCCGTAACCGAGACCGGTCAATCACCATTTGGGAGGTCTTAAAGTCTGAGATGCGAAGGCGTTATGTTCCACCGTTCTACCACCGCGAGCTTCAAAAGAAGTTCTGAAGGCTTACACAAGGCACGCAATCGGTGGAAGAGTACTTCGAGGAGTTCAAACATTTGCGCAATCGTCTACAAGTCAAAGACTCCGAAGAGTCTCTCATGGCGCAATTCTTGGACGGTTTACAAGACCAAATCGCACGCAAGGTCGAACGCCAGCCTTATCAAGGCTTCGAGGAGTTGTTGCATCTATCGGTGCAAATTGAGGGACAAATTAAGAAGAAGAACGTCGCCTCAAGTCGAACCAGAGCTCAAGGAGTTCCAAACTGGTCTCCTAATGCGTCAACATCAAACCGGCCCCAAGAAAAGCCGAAGGCGACCAACCTCGACACAAGGTTCAAACCGAGAGAGCCGGCCACCAACGAGCGTCAAGACCCGCGACGTAACACCACTGACGTCCGGAGCCGCGACATTATGTGTTTCAAATGTCAAGGGAGAGGCCACTACGCTTGAGAGTGTCCAAATGCGCGCACGATGATCATTACCGAGTTCGGGGAGCTCGAGTCTGACGGAGAAGAGGCCAAGGTGAAAGATCGAGTCGAGGAACAGCTTGAAGAGGCCATAGCTGAGCCAGACGTTGGGGAGCTCCTGATGATCCAACGCATCCTCAACACCAGCGTAGCAACCGCCAACGACGCAAGCCAGCGCGACAACATCTTCCACACCCGTTGCACTGTAAGTGGGAAGGTTTGTGGCTTGATTATAGACGGTGGATCTTGCACTAATGTCGCAAGCTCCAGTCTAGTCAAGAAATTATCTCTCGAAACCACAAACCACCCTCGACCCTATCGTTTAAAATGGTTGAATGACAAGACCGTGATTCATGTGAAGGAATAAGTCACGGTCCCGTTTAGTGTAGGTCCGTATAAGGACCAAGTTCTATGTAACATGGTTCCTATGCATGCTAGCTACCTCCTATTGGGGCGACCATGGCAGTTTGATAAGAGAACCACTCATTGCGGCCACATCAACCAATATTACTTCGTCCATGACAATAAACGTATTTGCTTGAAACCCTTAAGCCCCACGCAAGTTCATGAAATGCAATCAAAATTGTCAAAAGATTCGGACGATAAAAAGAACTTTTTGATTCAATATGGTGTTGTTAGGAAGTCCCTTAAGGACTCTAACCAAGTGTTACTGATGGTTTTTCGAGACTCATTGGTCGCAGGACTCAAAGGTTTGATAGACGCCATACCGGACACGATAAGAGACGTTCTTTGGCGCTTCCCTGACGTGTTCCCGGAAGAACTGTCCGAAGGTTTACCACCGATCAGAAGCATTGAACACCAGATCGACCTCGTGTCCGGAGCTCAACTCCTGAACCGGCCCGCGTATCGAGTCAACCCGGAGGAAGTGAAAGAGCTCGAGCGCCAAGTGTCCGAGCTTATGTCCCAGGGTTACGTCCGAGAGAGTTTGAGCCTGTGTGCAGTTCCTGTCTTGCTCGTGCCTAAGAAGGACGGTTCATGGCGCATGTGCGTTGACTGTCGAGCCGTCAACAATATCACCATCAAGTATCGACATCCCATTCCAAGGCTGGACGATATGCTCGACAAACTAAGCAGCTCAAGCGTCTTCTCAAAGATCGATCTTAAGAGCGGTTATCACCAGGTTAGCATGAAGGAGGGTGATGAATGGAAGAGAGCGTTCAAGACAAAACATGGTTTGTACGAATGGTTGGTAATGCCATTCGGTCTTTCTAACGCTCCTTCTACATTTATGCGCCTTATGAATCACGTCTTAAGAGCTTTCATTAATAAGTTTGTGGTAGTTTACTTTGATGACGTTCTCGTATATAGTACTAGTTTGTCGGATCATGTTAAGAACCTTGAGTCTGTCTTACTTACCCTCCGCGAAGAGCAATTGTACGCCAACTTGAAAAAGTGCGTCTTTGCTGCTGATGAGTTAGTGTTTGTAGATTTTGTTGTAAGTTTGCAGGGTCTCAAGGTAGATGGAGAGAAGATTCGCGCCATAGAGGAGTGGCCTACGCCTACAAGCATCTCACACGTTCGATCATTCCATGGCCTCGCAAGCTTCTATCGGAGGCTCGTGAAGGATTTCAGTACGGTCGTGGCGCCCCTCACCGCAGTAATCAAGAAAAACCGGGAGTTTCAATGGGGAGAAGAACAAGAGAGAGCGTTCAAGGAGCTCAAAAGGCGACTCACTCAAGCCCCACTACTTACCATGCCTGACTTCAACAAGACGTTTGAAGTAGAGTGCGACGCGTCTGGTGTAGGCATCGGTGCGGTTCTCACTCAAGGAGGCAAACCGGTGGCTTACTTCAGCGAGAAGCTTAGTGGCGCCACGCTCAACTATCCCACCTATGACAAGGACCTCTACGCCCTCGTCCGCACAATGGAGGTTTGGCAGCACTATCTGTTGGCTCGAGAGTTCGTGATTTACACCGATCACGAGGCGATGAAGCACTTGCGCGGCCAGACCAACCTCAAGAGGAGACACGCGAAGTGGTTTGAGTTCATTGAATCATTTCCATATGTGATCAAATACAAGAAGGGAAAGGAGAACATTGTTGCCGACGCATTCTCACGAAGGCACGCCTTGATCACTACAATGGACGCTCGAGTTTTGGGGTTCGAAAGCATTAAAGACGCGTACGCTAATGATGTGGAGTTTGGTGATTGTTTCAAGAACCATGGAAAAGGAATCTACACCGAGTTCTACTTGCATGAAGGGTTCTTGTTTTGAGGCCGACGGCTTTGTATCCCCACCGGATCCATTCGCGAGTTACCAGTTCGAGAAGCTCACAGTGGAGGTTTGTCCGGACACTTTGGTATCACCAAGACGCTAGCCGTACTTCAAGAGCATTTCTATTGGCCGAAGATGCGCAGCATGGTCGAGAAACACTGCGGACGCTGCTTAGTGTGTCGAGCTTCAAAGTTAACAACTCACCTCCACAGCCTCTACATGCCTCTACCAGTGTCAACAGCACCTTGGATCGACTTGTCGATAGATTTCATCCTCGGCCTACCTCTCTTAGCACATAAGGACAATATAATGGTTGTGGTGGACAGGTTTTCGAAGATAGCGCACTTTATACCTTGCAACAAGAACAACGACGCTGTGCAACTGGCGAACCTTTTTTTCAGTCAAGTAATCAGACTTCACGACTTACCGCGCACTATCATCTCCGACCGAGATCCAAAGTTCCTTGGCCACTTCTGGCAAACACTGTGGAAGAAACTTGGCACCAAGCTCCTATATTCCACTGCCGCTCATCCGCAAACTGACGGCTAGACCGAGGTTGTGAACCGGTCAATAGGAGCCTTGCTTTGGATGGCGATCGCGAGCAACAAGGGTTCATGGCTCGAGTGCATTCCCCTTATTGAATTCGCTTTCAACCAAGCTGTCCATTCTTCAACAAAGAAGTCTCCGTTCGAAGTTGCCTATGGATTCAAGCCGCTTTTACCTATGGATCTCCTACCTCTACCACCGGACGAGACCGAGAATCAAGATGGAGCCGCGAGAGCAGAGTTAGTCAAGAAGCTGCACGAGGAGGTTTGAGCAAACATCAAGAGAAGGACCGAACAGTATGCGCGCTTCTTGAACCGCGGACGCAAACCGATGTTGTTCACACCAGGCAATTGTGTTTGGTTGCACTTGAGGCCGGAGCGGTTCCAGCAGAAGAGAAAGGACAAGCTTAGCCCATGCGGAGACGGACCATTCAGAGTCATCGAGAAGATCAATGACAATGCCTACCGACTCGAAATACCAGGTGAGTATACTACATCTACTTCCTTCAACGTTACTGACCTCGTTCCATTTGATGTAGGTGACGACGAAGAAGTTTTGGGGACAAAGACTTTTCAAGGGGGAGGGAATGATGTGAGCACAGAACTGGAACCCGACCGAGACGACCGAGACGCACCGGACGCGACCAAAACGCGTCGAATGCAACCGAGACTCCAGCACCGAGCACGGCCAAGGTTCCAGCGATCCTCCCGGGAGCCACGACAAGGTCAAGGAGCTCCGCCAAAGCCACCAAGTAGAGGATCAACCTCTTTGTCCGAGCGTTCGTCCAACACCGCGACCCAACCAAAGACAATGAAGAAACAGTTCGCATGGCCTTCACTCTTACCCAAGGGTGAAGCCAACCAAGTCATTGCAAGTGAGGAATCGTGCTCTTTTTCCTCACTCTGGCTTTTTTCCAAGTGGTTTACCGGAGAAAGTTTTAACGAGGCGAGGAGCTTCAATGCACAACGTCCAAAGCCAAGTTGTTTCCTACGCCAAGGCCAAATACGGTTTTCTTTTTTTTTTTTACTTATGCTGTGCGTTTTAATTTGAACTCTAGAATCTTCTTTTGAACGTTGAGAGTGTTTGTGGTTAAGTTTGTTGGTCAAAGAGAGCGACGTGTTCTATTTCAAAGAGAACACGTCAAAGGACAAGTGTGCGGACCATCGCGAGTCCGCGTGTCCTTAAGCCTTCTCTTAACCTAGCTATTTAAACCCTCTCTTAGACATTTTGTAGCCTTTAGACTTGAATGAAATAAAAACTTTTCCTCAAAGAGAGATTCTTTGATCTTGTCTCACTCCTTTCTTTAGTCTCAATCCGGGATTGAACTATCGAGAGAATCCTAGCTAACTTCGAACCGGGTTCGTCGTTCGCTAGTGGCCGTATCGTGTGGCGAGCCAATCCACGCGTGTCGTTGTTCGATCCACCTTCGCAAACCATCATCATTCCTTCGAAAATTCTTGAGTTCACCATTGTTCCGTATCGCAACCTCTCGCAACCTCCATTGTTCCGCATCGTAACCGTTCGTAGCCCTTTGCAGCCGCTCGCAGCCTACCGTAGCCATTCGACCAGATCGAGGCCAAAAGTCTGATCTTCCAATCCGCTCAATTGTTTTCGCTCATCTCTTGTTTCCCTCGTTCGTTTCCTCTCTAGACTCGTTTCATCGAGTCTTGTCCGAGGAAAAATCTCTCCTAGTTCGATCGGCCTGAGAGCGACCTTTTCGTCCGTACTGCGACCGTGTCCGTCGATCGCATCAGTACCAATCTTCAGTTTGGCTTGGTTTATTGTAACAATATACATAAATTATCGGGGCCCTGATTCAACTTAATCGTTTTATGCAATTACACCTAAGAAAGATCTTTGTTTTATTACTAGGCAGTTTTGAATCTATACCATGATGAGATCCAATACAACTCAAGGAAGAAGTTGACGTGGCCAAGCATTTAGTTATTTTAATATTTAGCGGGAATGTGTTTCTCTGCCCACTATTCACGTTCTTAGGAGTCAGTTTATGTTTTGTGTATTTAAGCATCTCGTCTATTGTAGAATCGATATGAAAAAACTATTATCTAAGAAACTTGTGTTTTTGTGTTGTTCTTTATGAACAATTCTCTTTGGCTTTGAAGAATGACCGAAATTAGCTTTAGAGGTAAACATAGCACGATTCTTTAACATCAAAAATGATTTTGCATGCAACGCTAAAACCAAAAGATATGCTGCACATCACTTTTGATATTACAAGTTGGAACTTACATAATATTTTTTTTTTTTTACATAATATTATTAATAACGAGATAAAACAACAATTTTAATTTACATTTTTTTTTAGTTTTAGTTTAAAAATACAATAAGATTACATGGTTCTTTTAGTTTTGTTCCCCAATTTTACGAAATAATGACATTAGCAATGCACATGCACATGCAGAAACGAGAGAACTGCGATCAGTAGTTTACAACCTAAAAATGGAAAACTTGCGCTTCACGAAATCAAAGAAAAACAAGGTTTCATTGGCGCGTCTCTCCATCATGCCACTCCGTATAAACTGAGGGAAAAACAGAAAACCCCCGGTGACAAACACAAAGCCCATCGTGAGAAGCCGTGACACTGACGACTTCACTGGCCACCACTGCCGTAAAAACGCTGTCCTCTTAACAGCCACCTCCGTCCCCGTGCAAACCCCATTTAACACAAAGAACATAGTGACCTCCCATGTAGGAGTCTCACGGGTTATATAGAAGTATACAAGCTCATGAAACAGACCGGAGACAAGGAACGCTACCAAATACCCCATGAATCTAGCCCAACCGGAATTCATTATGGGATGTCAAGCGCACCGCACAGGATTGTAGACGCCTGACCGGAGGATAGCCGAGACCATGAGATTCCAAAGTGATATAAGATTGGAATCACTCCAACTTAAGATCACACAAGGATCAAGAGATTCCAAGCTTATCTTGCGGAAGGTGGAATTCACGAGCTGGCTCTGAAGCACTCTCTCAAGAATCAAGGGGTGGTACGATGGATAGATGGGTGATTGACTCGCTCAATCGGTGGGATAATCGACTCGCTCGATCAATGAACGAATGAAGGATGTTGAATCACTCAACAAACTTAATCCGCAAGATTCTGAAGCACTAAGTGAATCACTCACAAAGAACTAAAGAACAAAGCAATACAAAGACTCAAACTTTGTAAAGAAGAAAACGTTTCTATTACTTTAAAAATGATCAAGGGTGTTTTTACAATGAGACTAACGATCAGCATATATAGGCTGATTACACACGTACTAGAGTTCTAAAACAAGAAAGAAATCACAACAATTATTGAAAATATGATCGTTGGACCATTAAGTGTAGAATTGATCCAAATAAGGTAAGAAGATGTGTCTTGTATCTCGTTAACTTGGGGAGGAAGTTGTGACGTCTTGGAAACTTCTGGCCACTTGTGGAAACTTGACTATGCACATGATTAGATTAGGAAGTAGTCGTTGTGCATTGATGACAATCGGGTCAAAAAGAGCAAGTAATAATAAGATTGAATCCGCCTGATCCAATGGCTATTATTGCTTGTGAATATCCTCCAAATATTCTCTGGTGGCTTTAGAGGTTCTCTTGGTTTCCATATGTAGCTTTGGGACACGTCCAAGTGAATGTAAATGAAAGTTTCCTTATCTGGCTCCAAGTAGATCAATGGACATGATTCAAAGGGTGGCTTGGACTTGGGTCTTCTCTTGGGTTGTTCTCCATGGGCTGGAGACTTGTGGTGAATCAAATAGGTGTGTGGGCTCCCTCTAGGACTGGTCCAAGTGTCAAAAGGCCGAAACTCTTCATAACTTGCAACGATGTCTGATTCATCCGCGAGTAGTTCAAGTCCATTAGGAAGTAGTTCAGCATGTCTGTCAGCGAGTAGTTCAGCAGGTCCAGCAAGTAGTTCAACAAGTACTTCAGCTATGACTTCTTGTGCCATCTTTGAATCAGATGGATGGTAAGTGATTCCTTGATGACTTGGTGTTGCCTCATTAAAAACCTTTCTAGGTAAACCCAGTGGGAAAAACCCTAGACAAGGGAAAAAAAGTGCAACAGTCATATTCCAACAATGAGGTGATTTGACTTGCTGATGCTTGATCCCTCTTGAACCATTGTACTCCTTAGGGTTAATTTGATGATGAATAATTAACCCTTCTCTTTGTGCTTGATCAGAACTCCATTTGGGAAAAGATTCTCCAAGATGCTCTTCGTGGACTGGTTTGGTGTGTGGACTGGTTGGTTCGCCATGCTCCCGGTTTGGTTTAGTTCTAATGTCCGCATCATACCCTCTCCCTTGAAAAAGTTTCGTCCTCGAAACTGTACAATCTGCACCAAGAGAAAGCAAGTTAGCTTTCATTCGATTTTGGGAGTTTAGGGTCTTACCTCGGTATGGTTTTGGTTTTGTGATGTGTGGTGCATCAAGTTGCTCTCCTTTGAGCAGGAAAGATAGGATCACGCCTCGGTTTTGATCCGGTATCATGGTTGATTGTGTAGCGTGCTTAGCTCCTCTTTGGATCTGCGCTTGAGCTTTGAGATCCGGTGGCTCCTCTTTAATTAAGCAAGATTTCGGGACACTCCTAGTCTCCTTATTGAGTGGTGTGACCACCAATGGCGCTGGTTTACCCCGGTTTTGATGTAGAATATTCATGGGTCTCTTTATCTCCGGTGAATCGCCTTTATGATCCTCTTTTGTACCTGCAATGTTGTTGACACTTTTGGCGAAGAACAAGTGCATTACTACAGTCATGGGATCAATATAAACATGTAAAATATTTTTGGTTTGAACCATTTCTTTTCTACAAAGTGTAACACTAAGTATATTGCAAATTGTATCAATTACTATACAAGAAATTGGTTCCATAGGTTTATTTAAATAACCTATGTTTTTCTCACACTCTTTAAGTCCTAACAAGTTTATAATCACATCATTCAAATTAATAGAAGTAAATTGAAATAATGGGTTACTTACTTGACATAGTTCATCGATGAGTGTATCATTCAAAATCAACAAGGTTGGTTGATTTAATGATTGATCTGGTGGTTCTTCTTGAAACAAGATGTTGTTTGTGTCAACTTCATCTTCTCTAGTGGCTAGCTTGCTCAACTTAAGCTCTGGATTTGATTCCATGTTATCACGCCTTTCTAGCTTCTCTGTTTGCTCAAAACTTAAGATCATGTTGGATGTGGTCTCTCGCTCATCACTATACACGTTTGTGGTACCTTTATCTTGCTTGACACTTAAGGATAAAATCAAGTGCATTATACTTGAAGTTGAATCATTTAAAACAAGTTGTTTGAAGCTACGATCAATTGTCAAATTATTCCAATATCGAACAAGATCATATGTTTCACTTACTAGGATACCATGTAGACTGTTTGGTATCAACTTAGCCTTAATGGGGATGATCTTAGAAGCAAGATCAGATGGTGTTGAACTTGGTTTTATCTCCACATGTGCCTTAAGGTTCGCTTGCTCATACTCCTTATTTCGGTAATCTTGTGAAGATGTTGTTTCCAAAAGTTGTTCCTCAAAACTTGTGTCATTCTCAACTTCCTTTGAAGTTGCTACCTTGTAGACTACCTCTTTAGATGTGTCATCCATGCTAAGACATTGACCTGCATCAATAACCTTTGGCAAAGACAACCGCATTAATCTAGAATTGGGAATTTCTAAACTTGATGTCGATAAATAATCATTTGAGCTAGATACATTCAGTTTAAACTCTAGCAATGTGGCTTCTTCTTTCTTGGGTTTGTCTTGCGGTTCTAGAGAAGGTATGGGATCCGATTTTCCTTTTGCACCTGTACCTTTCTCATACCTTTTGGATGAAAGCAAGTACATCACGTGGTCAAGTTGTTGATAAAAATTAAGCTCAATATTCTTGCCACTTACCTTGGCGGAATTTTGATCCGGGTTTTGATTGGAACTATCACGCCGGTGTGTAGTTTTCTCTTGGCTTGGTTCCTTTGAAGAGTAAGTGTGTTGACTAGGCTGGGACAGAATTTTAGGTGCATACCTCTCTCTCATAAGCAGCTTTAGTTGTCCCCACGTTTTGAGTATTGGCTCCTTAAACCTTCGTCTAACTTTTTCTGCTTGGTTCCACCAAAGCCTTGCGTTTCCCATGAGTTGTTCAAGACAGTATTCAAGCCTCTCTTCTTTGGGAATGGAATAGTATTTAAAATACTTATCCATGTTGAGTTCCCATTGTAGATAATCTCTTTTACATCCTGCAAACTCAAAACATTCAGGTCCAAAATATTCATAACCATTGTCTAGAGATAACCTGAAATTGGTCTTGTAAGTTTGGTTGGGATTGGATAGCAATGGATCTCTACTAACGCCATGTTTAAGCTCATCTCCTCTTAGCTTAGTGGCCCTTGCGTCTCTCTCCGATAGGGGATCACGTCTACCACTTGGAGGTGGTTTAGGTCGAATTGATGTTCCATGAGTCACTTCCTGTACCACTTGTGGCTTTGTGCGACATAACTTGTCTCTCGGTTTTGCTTGAAGTGAGGTTGTAGGCACTTGGTGTGAAAAAATGTGATGGTTGGACTTCTGTTCTCTCTTTTTAAGACATTGATAATGGTAGCCCATTGTTGTTCCTCTATCCTACTCCATGTTGTCTCCCTTCCTAATGTAATTATCATTTCCTGAAAAAGACATAATTTTGGTCAGTGGAGATTTTGAACCATGTCTACAAAAATCATCTTTAAATTTAATCCATGGTTTAGAATAGCCTGTATTGGTGTTGTATAAGTCGGGTGGTTCTGGGTCTGGTGCTTCACGATCTGGTTCATCACTTGAATCAGAAACTGAACTATCATCTCGTTGCCAAGAGATAGCGTCAAAGTTATCTTCCTCATCCGACGTGACTTGATAGGGCTCTTCTCTCTGGATTTCTTCATCTGAATAAAATTCAATGGACTTCATATTTGCTCTGGTCTTCGTGATAGAAGAATCTTGCACAAGCAAAAGAAAGATGTATCAAAAGTAAATCAAACAAATAAGGAGAAAAAAAAAGATTAAATACAAAATAGAAACCAGAATTTTCTTTTTAAAAAAAAAAATAATAAATACGAAAACAAAATAATAAACTAAAGCAAATAATAATTTTTTTTGTTTAATGAAACTGAAGCAATAAAACAAGAACAAAAAGCAAGAAACAAAATTTTTATTTGGTTTTAGGTTTTATTAAAATAAATAAATAACAAAAATTAAAATGATATAGGTTGAAAAGATACAACCTTGGGGATAGGAGCTTTTGAAGCTCTGATACCAGATGATATAAGATTGGAATCACTCCAACTTAAGATCACACAAGGATCAAGAGATTCCAAGCTTATCTTGCGGAAGGTGGAATTCACGAGCTGGCTCTGAAGCACTCTCTCGTGAATCAAGGGGGGGTACGATGGATAGATGGGTGATTGACTCGCTCAATCGGTGGGATAATCGACTCGCTCGATCAATGAATGAATGAAGGATGTTGAATCACTCAACAAACTTAATCCGCAGGATTCTGAAGCACTAAGTGAATCACTCACAAAGAACTAAAGAAACAAAGCAATACAAAGACTCAAACTTTGGTAAAGAAGAAAACGTTTCTATTACTTTAAAAATGATCAAGGGTGTTTTTTACAATGAGACTAACTGATCAGCATATATAGGCTGATTACACACGTTCTAGAGTTCTAAAACAAGAAAGAAATCACAACAATTATTGAAAATATGATCCGTTGGACCATTAAGTGTAGAATTGGTCCAAATAAGGTAAAAGATGTGTCTTGTATCTCGTTAACTTGGGGAGGAAGTTGTGACGTCTTGGAAACTCTGGCCACTTGTTGGAAACTTGACTATGCACATGATTAGATTAGGAAGTAGTCGTTGTGCATTGATGACAATCGGGTCCGAAAAAAGCAAATAATAATAAGATTGAATCCGCCTGATCCAATGGCTATTATTGCTTGTGAATATCCTCCAAATATTCTCTGGTGGCTTTAGAGGTTCTCCTGGTTTCCATATGTAGCTTTGGGACACGTCCAAGTGAATGTAAATGAAAGTTTCCTTATCTGGCTCCAAGTAGATCAATGGACATGATTCAAAGGGTGGCTTGGACTTGGGTCTTCTCTTGGGTTGTTCTCCATGGGCTGGAGACTTGTGGTGAATCAAATAGGTGTGTGGGCTCCCTCTAGGACTGGTCCAAGTGTCAAAAGGCCGAAACTCTTCATAACTTGCAACGATGTCTGATTCATCCGCGAGTAGTTCAAGTCCATCAGGAAGTAGTTCAGCATGTCTGTCAGCGAGTAGTTCAGCAGGTCAACAAGTAGTTCAACAAGTACTTCAGCTATGACTTCTTGTGCCATCTTTGATCAGATGGATGGTAAGTGATTTCCTTGATGACTTGGTGTTGCTCATTAAAAAACCTTTCCTAGGTAAACCCAGTGGGAAAAACCCTAGACAAGGGGAAAAAGAGTGCAACAGTCATATTCCAACAATGAGGTGATTTGACTTGCTGATGCTTGATCCCTCTTGAACCATTGTACTCCTTAGGGTTAATTTAATGATGAATAATTAACCCTTCTCTTTGTGCTTGATCAGAACTCCATTTGGGAAAAGATTCTCCAAGATGCTCTTCGTGGACCGGTTTAGTGTGTGGACTGGTTGGTTCGCCATGCTCCCGGTTTGGTTTAGTTCTGATGTCCGCATCACAAAGGCGACCCCAAAAGTCTTGAAGAGAGGTGGCTAAGTATGGTTTGTTAAATGGTGGCTCGAGATCACACCCAAGAGCGATACTTAGCAGAACTTTAAGGGGATCTAAGAGAATCTCAGCTCTACGTATAGATGCAAGAAACATAGACCCAATGGCACATTCTGAGGAAGAAAATTCGTGTAATTGTAGACATGTAACACAACTCCAAATATCATGATTTTAATGGCATAAGCTCGGTTGTGGAAATGGTTTAGAGATGGTTGAGATTTAGGGTTTTGCTGAAGCTTGATGGGGAAGCAAGTGAAGCAAACAAATTTGATGAGATTAGGGGCAACTGGGAAAAGAGATCCTTTATCAAATGCAAACAAGAGAGCTTTAAACTGGCCATCTCGGAGAGGGTAAAATGCTGTAGAGCTAGAGAGAATGCCACAGATGAGAAGAGCAAAGGAAGAACAAAAAAAAGAGCACATATGGGAAGAAACAGAGAATAATCGAAGAACGCCAGTTTTGATATTGGCTGAGATTGTAGTAACAGTATGATACTGAGATCATTGCAGATATCCAAACTAGGATGAAGTTCTTGAGTTCTTCCTCCATCTCTCAAATCTCTTTTTGTGTTAGTGTTGGCTGAATTTTGCCTTGTATAACAAAAAAAAAAATGAGAGTAAATTAAGGCATGTGCTTCTTACAGCTATGCAATCGAAAATATTCGAACAACGAAACAGCTTTGGTTGTACGTTCTTCCTATTTCACAATTGCTGATTTTTTGCTTCTCACTCCATTGAATATGTAAGGAATATGAAACACAAAATTAGTTTAGAAGATTGGCTACTTGGGTACCATTTGACAAAAAGACTTGAATTTCTAAACTTTATAAATACAAACTAACTTCTTATCAAAACTTGTGACAACACTATAAATCCAAATGAAATACTAACTTTCGGCTTCCATCTTCTAGATTATTGACCGTGAAATTATAAATTTCATCATGGCGAGAAGGCACTGAAAAATGATTCGGAAACTAATGGGCTGCTGGCTCTTTTGAATATTCATCGTGAAAGAAAATTTTACTTCCTTGTTTTTCTATTTCTTTTTTTGCCAAGGAACTAAAGCTAGTTAGTATATTCCTAACTTTCTTCATTTTATACGATACTAGAAATAGGCTCGTGCGATACGCGAGATATATTTAATTTTATTTTTGTTAACTATGATATATTTTAAATTTAGAAATATATATTTTTTTTAAATAAATTTTTTATAATATTTTTTAATATTGTTCCTTTTTATATATGGTTCGTAATGTTTGGATGCAAAATAAAAATAAACAAAACATATCGGACATTTTTTTTAGTGGAAGTAATTAAATCTCTCAAAGTTTTGTTGTTTTGGATTTTACTGTTTTGTGATAAATTGTTAGTTTCTTAGAGCATCTCCAACCTCACTCTATTTTAAAGTCAAAAACTCCGTTATAGGGTAACATTTGCTCTAACTCTACTCTATATCTTACTCTAAAATAGGGTAAATGGTAGAATTACTTTATATGTAACTTTAATTTTTTACACTAACTCCATTTTTTAGTATAAAATAGATTGACATATTGAAAAAACTATGCTCTATTTTAGAGTAAAAAAATAGAATATATATTGGAGATAGTCTTAGCACACATGAAATTTGTGTAGAGACCATATATCAGATATTCGAAACGAAAATTGAGTATTGAAAATTGTTTACAAATATTACCAAATAAATCTCATCTTCCCTACATCTTTTTCAAAGCTGTAATATATAGGATGTGATCAAGACTTATATGATCATAAAGAAAAATAATTGATAAATATTTATCTTTTTGCGAGTGGTTTTACAACTTTATATATTCTTTAACTCAATTTTGATATTTGATTTTCTTTTTGACTCCACCATATGTTGCTACGGTTTGATTTTCTTCAGTTAGCCCTCCTAACAAATATCTTGTTAATTATAAACTCTATATGAATGCTTAGAATGTGTTATACTTCTATGATGATGTTATTTCTCGGTCTTTGTCTCTATTCTTATTCATTATGTTCTTTTAATTGTCAAAAAAATGAACTCTCCAACATGTTCAATTGGTATAGATGGAAGGGAAGACAAAATTAGAAAAATTGATATCAACAATAGATATATTCCAATTATTTTTCTGACATAACTGCATTTCTAATTTATTTTAACTTACGTCTAAATGCTTTTCTTAATTAATTATATAAAAACTTATAATATCTATATGTTGAACTTTTCCATCAGATTTTGATGATTTAAAATAAGATATGTGAGTAAAAAAAATCAGACCCACTCAAATTCATCCAATCAATAAACTAAACTTCTAAAACCTTAATTTCGTACTATACTAATGAGATTATGAATCTAGATAATATGTTTTACAAGATAACAGAAGATTCACCAATGATTATTTTGAATATTTATTAAGTGTACTCATGATTTATCATATGCTCCAGTGTTTACTTTCTAATCTTGTAATCACCCTTAATATAAAAAATTGGAATTATGGCATATTAAAATATGGCTCATGTCATAAAAATTTATGAAATATCTTATACTATATCTCACATTAAATTTTGAATAAAATTCATGGAAGAAAAATGTGTCAAATTTAATGTTTTTTAGATTCGATATATTATATCTATTTTCTAATCATTTTAAAATAAATACTATAATTACCATTAAATTATTTTGTGAAACTATTGTTTCCTCTTATTTCATGGGGGTGATTAAGCAATTTATGTTATTTTTATTTTCTTTTAGTACATACGTTTTAAAGACAGTCAAACTGTAACTTATAGAATATTAATTATAATTTAATTTTATCTGAGTTTTGTCTTTAATACAATATATATATGATTATTGGATACAATGTGATTTTTTAAATATATTAGAACATATTTTATATTTTTAAATTAGTCTGTCATAAATTAATTTGGCTTCAATTTATATTTTAAAAGTATGAAAACTTTTTTTTTGTTTTAATGGTTAGATCAGTAGTTTCAATTTTTATCTGAGTTTTGTCTTTAATTACAATATATATGATTATTGAATACAATATGATTTTTAAAATATATTAGTACATATTCTATATTTTAAAATTAGTCTATCATAAATGAACTTGGTTTCAATTTTTACATTAAAGTATGAAAACTTTTTTGTTTTAATTGGTTTGATTAGTAGTTTTATTTTTTAAGTTATATGGTATCTGCTTTCATTAGAAAATATATATATGTTTAAAACTAAAAAGTTGGAAGAAATATATTTTTGTGACAATGTGATTTTTGTTTTTTAAAGCTATACACTATAAAGATATAAATAAAATAACGTATGTAAAAATGTTTAATTTATGATTAGTGAGAAAGACATATGTCACAAATATAGAGCGCCAAGTGTCGCATTGGCAGGCAAAGTTAAAAAAAAACCATTCTCATATTATATAAGATTTACTCACTTGGCAAAAAGAAAAAAAAAAATACTAAACTAGCTTCTTCATTATTAGAACTTGTGACAAACAACTAGAAATGATCTTACTTCTTAGGCATGGATGTCCAACACAAACAAGTTGGATATGCGGTTAGGCTCATAGGAGGTATCACTTCTATATCACTTCCAGAGTATCCCTAGATCCTAATTATCTATGATCGAATCTGTAAATCATGATCGTCATCGTTTTGGCTTAGATTATCTGATCCATTCTTTTAGGAGTCATAAAAAGCTTTATATCCACAGATGGCGGCAAATTTCAGATGTTAAAACCCAGTTTGTTGTGATTTAAAACTATAATACATAAATGCGGATCAAAGCTTCCGTAAATAACACAAAGATCGAGCTAGTTCATATTAGACATAAAAACAAAAAGAAAAAAAAAAAAAACATGATATGTGTTCATATCAAAGAAGAAAATGACATTCCACTTTTTGGTGATTATAACTGAAAGTTAAAAACCTTGCGTTTTAAGAAATCAATGAATAGGGAGGCTTCATTTGCGCGTCTCTCAAACACTGTTGCTCCTTTTGTAAATATTGAATGAATGTTGTGTGTATATTAACAACTGCCTTGCGGCGTTTATATACAAGACTCGATGACTCGATGAACCCTAAACGTGGAGTGCCCACCAAGTAAATACACAAGTCGGTTTATACAATAAATATCGAGGCCCAATATACAACACAGCCCAATACTCCCCCTCAAGATGGAGCGTGTAGATCACAAACGCCCAACTTGGACATTAGATTACTAAACTGAACTTTTCCCAATGCTTTAGTTAAAAGATCAGCCAACTGCTCCTTAGTACCGATATGAGCAGTTGTAAGAACTCCGCTTTTGATGGCATCACGTACCGATGACAAATCGATCTCGATATGTTTCGTTCTTTCATGAAAAACTGGATTAGCAGCAATATAGAGAGCAGACTTACTATCACAAAAGAGGCGAGAAGGTCCAGTTGGTGGGAAACCCAAATCTTTAAAGAGTTGTCGTAACCACATTATCTCACGCGTGGCAATAGACATTGCTCGATACTCGGCTTCACAAGACGACTGCGACACCACCTTTTGTTTCTTAGTCTTCCAAGAGATAGGAGACCCACCAAGCAAAGGCAACATATGCGGTTAAAGAACGACGAGACAGCGGACAAGTCCCCCAATCGTGCATCGCAGTAAACCGAGAGTTGCAAGTCTGCACGAGAACTAAGTAAAATACCTTGTCCAGCTGTTCCTTTAAGATAAGATACAACACGTAATGCAGCATCCATATGCCTCTCTCTCGGCTTCTGCATAATTGGGACAAGATGTGAACAGAATAAGAAAGATCAGGTCGAGTATTGGCAAGATAAATGAGACGACCAACGAGTCTTCGATACGATGCGGGCTCCGGAATGTAAGGACTATTATCCGTAGCTAAGTGATGATTTTGCTCCATCGGTGTAGCAGCAGGTCGTGAACCCAGCAACCTTGTTTCACTGACAATATCCAAAGCATATTTTCTTTGTGTCAACATAAAACCTTCTTCATTACGGGCAATCTCAATGCCGAGAAAAATATTTAAGTTTTCCCAAATCTTTCATACGAAAACACTCTCCGAGATATGTCTTAAACTTACGAATGGCCTCACCATCATTACCACAAACAACGAGATCATCAACGTAAACTAAAACTCGAATCTCTACACTTCCACGTGTGTAAGTAAACAAAGAGTAGTCAGAATAGGAGCTGAACAAAACCGGCCTTAGTGAGAGCCGTAGAGAGCTTTTCATACCAACATCGCGGTGCTTGTCGCAAACCATAAAGAGATTTTTGTAAGCGAAGCACTTTATTCGGAGCTGAATTGTAAAACCTTGCGGAAGCTTGATATACACCTCTTCACGGAGATCACCATGGAGGGAAAGCGTTGTGCACATCCATTTGATGCACTTCCCAATTATTTGCCGCCACAATGCGTAACAATGCGTGAACCGTTGTCATTTTGACAACCGGTGCAAAAGTTTCAGAAAAATCCTCACCAGCAACTTGTCGATTTCCCAACACCACAAGCCTTGCCTTATATCGTTCAATACTCCCATTAGAGTGATACTTGATTTTTGTAAACCCACATTGTGTCGAGAGAAACCTGTCCCTGGAGGCAAGTCTGCAGCACTAAATGTGTTTGTTTCTTCAAGGGCTCCAACCTCTTTACCCATAGCATTCGTCCAACGTTTATCTTTGATAGCCTCTTTAAAACTTCGTGGTTCCACAGCCGCACTCACGGCTGCAAGAAACGCCTGATGCAAAGATGAAAACCGGGCATCAGTGATAAAATCAATGAGAGGATAGAGTGAATTACCTTGGACCGTGTCTGCGAGGATCGCTGATGGAGAGATCGGGAAGAACGTGATTATCGGAGTTATTTGCCACTGCATTATATAACACATAATCTTTCAAACGAACAGACGATATCTTTTGACGTTTGCCCTGTCCCATTTCAGGTTCAGGCTGCGAAACAACATTGTTGTGATCACTAACACCAGTATCTTCAACAACCAGCCCCGGACTACCCGGTAAAATAGGTCCAACTTCGAGGATGGCACCATCAAGCTCGGCTGGACTGACTTCCCGTACTTTGGGTTCAACAACATTAACAAGCAAGCCACTATCCTGGATACTCCCCCTGTCGGTGGAGTTACTGACACTCCCCCTGTTTCCAACAGGCTCCGACCTATCCATAATCCAGTCAGTGTCACATGTGTTAAATGTAACACCATGAGGCAACGCTGGTTCCAACTGAACGAAAAGGGAAATTCACCCTCCTTGAATATAACATCACGAGAGACAAAAAATCATTAGTATCCAAATCATATAGTTTCCAACCTTTCTTTCCGTACGGATATCCCACAAACACACACTTTCTACTACAAGGAACAAACTTGTCTTTGTCCCGTATCTGCTTATGTGCATAGCACAAGGAACCGAACACCCGCAAGTCATCATACACCGGTTGTTCTCCAAACAACACTTCATGAGGACATTTATTGTGAAGTAACTTTGTTGGCGTCAAATTGATAACATGTGCCACCGTTAATATCGCTTCTCCCCAAAACTTTGTAGGCAAGTTTGCTTGAAATAACAAGGATCTTGCGACATTGAGGAGATGACGATGCTTTCTTTCCACTCTCCCATTTTGTTGTGGTGTTCCTACACAAGTTGTTTGATGCACAATCCCTTTTTCTCTAAAGAAAGAAGACAAACAAAGAAACTCTGTTCCATTATCGCTTCTCACCATCTTAACTGCCTTCCCAAACTGTTTTTCGGAGTATGCACAAAAATTTTGGAGAACACTCCTAACTTTCTGATTTTTCTAACAACAAGAACGTCCACACCGTTCGGGAAAAATCATCCAAGATTGTCAAAAAATAAGCTGCGCCATTAGAGGCTTTAATACGGTACGGACCCCATACATCGACATGGATTAAAGAAAAACACTCGCTTGTTTTATTAATACTATCAGAGAACATCTCTCTAGTTTGCTTAGCCCGAAAACATGTCTCACAATGACTTGGACTAGCAGAAACGAAACACCAGAAAATAAAGGCATAGTAGATAAAACTGAATATGAAGGATGTCCCAACCGCTGATGCCACAAAACTTCATCAACTCTCCGAACTGTCTTGTTTACACGAGCAGTTTTTACATCTGTAAAATAATAAACTCCATCACGTTCTGTCCTGGCTCCAATCAGCGTCCTCAAAAACCGGTCCTGTAAAACACACACCGCATCGGTGAAAAAGGCAAAACAGTTAGAATGCTTCAAAAGCTTCGAAACCGAAAACTAACGTGCAATTCAAGTCGGTACATATAACACTTCATATAAACTAATACGATCTGACAAACGAAACACCCCCGTTTGTGTCGACAAAGTTGTACTTCCATCTGCAAAACCAATTGTATACGGAGAAGTATTTTTGAGATTTGACAGAACGACAAATCTCCCGTCATGTGGTGTGATGCTCCTGTATCAAGAATCACATCTCCATATTTCTTACCGATTAGCTTATCACTCCCACCATTGGATTTTTCTTTGAGCATCTGCGAGAGTGCTTGCAACATTTGCTCGGAGTTAGGTCCGCGGGGGGTTCCGTTAGGATGTGGACTTGTTGCATACGCAACATTTACTTGACCTCTTCCTCGTCCACCAAGTTGACCACCGTGACCACCTCTTCGTGATGGCCACGTCCTCCGCGACCTTCCTCTCTCTGAAAACCATTCGGGATACCCCACGATCTGCCAGCAAGAGCTCTTTTCATGCCCAGCTCTACCGCAGTTAGAACAGAGCCGATCACGTCCTCTGTTTCCACCGGAGACTTGTACTCCAAAATTACCTCCGTCACGGGATTCACGACGAGCTCCACTTGATTCACCGTGTCCTTGCTCTAGACGAGTCACGAACCCAACAGCTTCATGTTGTTGTTCACGAGCTTTAGCAGAGTTGAGTCTATCTTCTTCTCGGATAACTTTGCTATATGCCTTTCCGAGATCCGGCAACACGTCCGCTTCAATGATGGCAGTCACGACCATGCCCAAACCTTGACTCGTCTAGCCCCATCACGAATTGGTGAACTCGTTCTTCTTCTCTCTCCTTTTCATACGTTGCCGCTGCTCCACATGTACACGCCGGTAGAGGGTCGATATGTTTGGAGTTCTTCCCAACATCTTAGCAAGCCTACCATAGTAGTCAATTACCGCTTGCCCATCTTGTTTACACGACGCCAGCTTAGCCAGCTTAGCCATCAACTGATGCACACGCACCTTGTTCCCGACGGAGAACCGCTCCTTCAGATTTTCCCACAACTTGTGAGCATCGTTGATGAATGTCACCGTCGATCTCTGACGTCCTCAACCACCCAACTATCATCGAGTTCACGCTCAACCACGAGTCCAGATCCGCATGTCCCTCACACGGCTTTTTCAGACTCCCGTCGATGAAGCCCGTCTTTCTCTTTGCTTGTAAAGCATTCAACATCTCCATAGCCCACTCGTTATAGTTATCACCCTTTAGTTGCACCGAGGTGATGAGAGCCCCTGGGTTATCGGATGAAAACACAGAGTAAGGAGACACAGCTACACCTTTGTCACCGGTCACGCCGGTCGCGACAATCTTTTTACTATCGTCACCCATCGTACGAACAAGAAACTTTCGGAACTTCCGAACAAGAAACGAAAAAGAAAAGAAAACTCAAGAAATTTAGAAGCTTAGATCGAATTAGGAGGATGTATGCTCTGATACCATGTAAATATTGAATGAATGTTGTGTGTGTTATTAACAACTGCCTTGCGGCGTTTATATACAAGACTCGATGACTCGATGAACCCTAAACGTGGAGTGCCCACCAAGTAAATACACAAGTCGGTTTATACAATACAATATCGAGGCCCAATATACAACACAGCCCAATACCTTTGAATCTGACGAAAGAACAACAAATCACCTGTCACAATCAAGAAAACAAGCGTGAACAACCGTGACACCATCGGACTCAACAGCCATCGGCATCTTCCTCTTCACCGCTATTTCCACTGATGTGCAGACCCCATGTAATACAAAGAACCAAGTAACTTCCCATGTAGGCGTCTCACGGTTTATGTAGAAGTATACAAGCTCGTGAACCAAACCAGAGAAGACGAATGTCGTGAAACGCCCTATGAACCTTGCCCAATTGGTGGACCCCATTTGGTGCTGCCATACTGAACACACCGGAAAATAGATGCATGGTCGGTAAATAGCCGAGACCATGAGGTTCCAACGGCGACCCCAGAAATCTTGAAGAGACGTGGCTAAGTATGGTTTATTAAAATGTGGCTCCAGGTCGCATCCAAGAATGATGGTTAGCAAAGCGTTGACGATGGTTAAAAGAACGTCCAACACCAGGTATAGATGCAATGGATGGAGACATCGTAGAAGAATTGGAGGCAAAAAAATTTTGTATAGTTACGAACGTTTAACAACACCCCCAAAAATGCAACTTTACTAGGGAAAACCCATTTGGGTACATGCTTTTGAGAGTTAGGGTTTTCTTGAAGCTTGATGGGGAAGCAAGTGAAGCATATGAATCGGAAAAGATTTTTGGGAAGTGGTACAAGAGGACCTTTGTCAAAAGCAAATAGGATTAGCTTTAAATTGGCAAGTATAGAGAGGCAAAACGCTGTAGTAGAAGAGAAAACAGTAAAGAAGAAGAACAAAGGAAGAACAAGAAAAAGAACACAGACGGGAAGAACAAAGAGTAATCGATAAACACCACTTTTGATCTTGGATGGTACGTAGTAACAGTAAGACACAGAGATTATTGCAGAAACCCATACTTTGACGAAGCTCTTGAGTTCTTCCTCCATCGCTCTGTTCTTTTATTTTTTTTTAGTTTTTTGTGCGTTGCTCAGTTTCTGCAATATAACCTAGGTCTGGCTAAGTTTTAACCTGGTTGTTTGGCGTGTCCAAAAAGTAATCGAATTGAAGAGAAAATTAGGAATGTGGTTTACAGGTCAAACAATGAAGAACAAGGTTTGCTTCTACGTAATCTGTCTTTTGACTTCTGATTTCCTTCTCTAATTGCTGGCTCTTGTCTTATTTGTACTCCGTCTCGTTTGAACCGCATCGGTCAGGACTGCAAGACTATGCGCTTTGATTCCACCAACTACTTCAACGACCATGAAGGTCAAACATATATGATTATCACAGTTGCAGGCTTCTTCTTAGACATTGAGCGATCCTCATTGTATTTCAGAGATTGTTTTGACATTATGAAACTCACAAGTAGTTTCTAGTCTCATTATATTTCTTGATTGCTTAAACTAAAAACTTTCAATTAGAACCAATGAGAGAGAGAGAGAGCACTCCTACTACCTACTGAAGTCATATATTTTCTCTGTCTATAGGGAAATACAAAAGCAAGTGAAACCGTGGGTAAAAGAAAAAACTATAAATAAGGGTGAAAAGCCCAATAATTATCTATTGGGCCTTCACGAAAAGCCAAACAATAAAACGCGCGTGTATCACACAGGTAGAGTGACACCAGTGATCGTCACCGGTAAATTAGTTGGCAACTCACTCCGCCTGCTCTTCGATAACTCCGAGGAACCGCCTCTCTCTCTCTCACTCCTTAAATCACATTTCTCTCTCTCTCTGGCATTGTGATTAACGAAATTGGGAAAAAAATGTCTCGTCTTCTCCAAACACCCTTCTTACCCTCCGTGTCTCTCCCCACAAAAACACGATCGTCCGTTCCGGGTTTCCGGGTAAAGCCCCGGACCATCCCAATCCAAGCAAAGATCCGAGAAATCTTCATGCCTGCACTAAGTTCCACGATGACCGAAGGCAAAATCGTCTCTTGGGTTAAATCCGAAGGCGATAAGCTCAACAAAGGAGAGAGTGTTGTCGTTGTTGAGTCCGATAAAGCTGATATGGACGTTGAGACTTTCTACGACGGTTACCTCGCTGCAATCATGGTTGAAGAAGGTGGTGTTGCTCCCGTTGGTTCAGCTATTGCTTTGTTAGCTGAGACTGAGGATGAGATCGCTGATGCTAAGGCTAAAGCTTCCGGTGGTGGTGATTCTAAGCCTCCTCCTCCTCCTCCGGCTTCTCCTCCGACTCCTGCAGTTGAATCACCTGTGTCTGTTGAGAAGAAGGTTGCGGCTCCCGTGTCGGTTAAGGCTGTGGCTGCGTCTTCGGTGCATCCGGCGTCTGAAGGAGGGAAGAGGATTGTTGCGTCTCCGTATGCTAAGAAGTTAGCTAAGGAATTGAAGGTTGAGTTGGCTGGTTTGGTTGGAAGTGGACCGATGGGAAGGATTGTGGCTAAAGATGTTGAGGCGGTTTCAGCTGGAGGAGGAGTTCAAGCTGCCGCAGCTGTTAAGGAGGTAGCGGCAGCTCCTGGTGTGGAGCTCGGATCGGTGGTTCCGTTTACGACAATGCAGGGTGCTGTGAGTAGGAATATGGTGGAGAGTCTTGCGGTTCCTACTTTTAGAGTCGGATACACGATCACTACTGATGCTCTTGATGCTCTCTACAAGAAGGTGAGTAAGTTCTGAAAATTAGGTTGGTTGACATGATAGGAAACTGGAATAGATTGGTTGATGAGAATAATACAAATGGATGGAAATTTTATGAACTTTATGATAGAAAATTTGAAGAAGATTGTAGCTTTAAGGGTTGCACTTTTGTTACCTATATAATCAATCGTTCACCACTGATTTGGGGGTCTCGTTTTGTCCAAGGTTTATATGTTGGCCAATAGATAGCTCAGAAGCACACACTGAGTTCGAACAGTAAGTTTATGTATTGATTTGTATTGTATTGTTTTCTTTGGTTTAGATTAAGTCGAAAGGTGTGACAATGACGGCACTCCTAGCAAAGGCAACTGCACTCGCACTGGCAAAACATCCAGTTGTAAATTCTTCCTGTAGAGATGGTAACAGTTTTGTGTATAACAGTAGCATCAAC
The DNA here is from genome assembly GCF_030686135.1 of Camelina sativa. NCBI lineage: Eukaryota > Viridiplantae > Streptophyta > Magnoliopsida > Brassicales > Brassicaceae > Camelina > Camelina sativa. Next base: position 15,159,224 of record NC_141896.1, on the reverse strand, counting down.
GTTGCTGTTGCTGTTGCTATTGATGGTGGTCTGATCACTCCGGTGCTTCAGAACGCTGATAAGGTTCTTTTCTTTTGTATGCTTTATAACAGGTTTTGAGTTTTATTCTGTCTTCAAAACCGGTATATAACAGATTGTTCTCTCTTTTGTAAATAGGTTGACATTTATTCGTTGTCTAGAAAATGGAAAGAATTGGTTGATAAGGCCCGAGCCAAGCAGCTACAGCCTCAGGAGTACAACACTGGTAAACCTAATACTAGAATATACAAGTGATTTTGAGTTTGAGATTTTGCAACGGAAATGTTTGTTAAGTAGGTTCATAATCAGTTGTCAACATTGTTTGAGACTTGATACTTTTTTTCTCCTTCAGGAACCTTCACTCTATCTAACCTTGGAATGTTTGGCGTCGATCGGTTTGATGCCATTCTACCCCCTGGAACTGTAAGTGCTTTTTACTCTACGTATTTTTTTATTTATTTTATATTATATACATTAATGTAGTTTCTAAAACTATTTAGCGTATATCTTTTAGCCTAATAATTATGCTAAGGAATAACAGCTCAATGAGTTTTTTTTGTTGTCTATGATCAATGAAGGGAGCAATTATGGCTGTAGGAGCATCTCAACCTTCAACGGTTGCTACTAAAGACGGACGCATTGGCATGAAAAACCAGATGCAGGTAAATCTTATTATCAACCATCGTTAGACCTTGGTCATCTTCTCCTTTTGTCTTCATGAAATCGTCTCGAGTTGTCCTGGGAACTTGTCACTGATGACTGAACACTTGCAAACCCACAGGTGAATGTGACAGCAGATCATCGTGTCATCTATGGTGCTGATCTCGCACAGTTCTTGCAAACATTGGCAAGCATTATTGAGGACCCAAAGGACCTGACATTTTAGGCCAAATGACTGCTTTTCGCATCCCAGTCTTCTCTGATTTTGATTTCATGGGAGCTTGTATTTCTGCGGTAATCAATTTCTTTGATAGAGTCGACCTTTCAAGAGTAATGTTGAACATAATCATTTCTTTGTTTTGAGCTATCTTTGCAACATTTGGCGCATTGAAAGGCCTTCTCACATGATTTTCCCACTGACTTTTTCATATTTATCCACTTCCTGTGATGAATCTAATATGGACTGATAATATTAAACCACAACTCTGAATGCATTAGATCCTTCTTGTTTATCAGCATCTCTAAAATGGAGATGCAGAGAATAGTGTCTGCCAGAGGAAAGAAATCTCCATATGCTGCTTATACATACAGTAACAAGCAAAAATTTACATCTATCATCTGACACTTTTACTTAGAGTCTTGTGAGCATCTTTAGGACAGTCTTCATCTTTGGCCTTGCCCCAGGAGAGATGTTTATGCAGGCAAGAGCAACACTGAGGGCACGGAGCATCTGCCTTGTTGCTACAGATGATGTTTTACTCACTCTGAGATCAAGAATGTTGTTGCACTGTTCTTGTTGGCTCGAATGACTCTGCACCCACTTAGCCAATTCTCTTCCTTCGCTTACCGCTTGCCTCCCAGTCAACAACTCCAAAAGAATCACCCCAAAGCTGTAGACGTTCCCAGCCATTGTCACCCTCATAGTGTAAGCATACTCTGATGAAAGATTAAAAGTGAAGGATTAAGAGAGTTGATGTTTTTTAGACAAGCCGAAAAACATTTTGCACTCACCTGGTGGAATGTAGCCGATGGTGCCTGCAACTGCTGAGAGGCTGCTGTTGCTTTTGGATGGATCGATTACCTTAAACAGTTCAATGTCCCCTACTAAGGGCTCAGTGAGCGACTTGAGCATAATTTTTTTACTTGAGAGATCAGGTAGAAGGATTGGTTCACGGCCGCTGGATTTGGATCCATGCAAGTAAGAGATCCCCTGAGCTATGCCAACCGCAATACTGTACCTGCTCGTCCAATCAACCACATCACTGGTATGGTTGTGTAGAACATCGTAAAGGGTACGCATGTGAGGAAAGTCATAGATGAGCAAGCATCCTTCTGAATAGAGCACATATGCTAGTGGAACCATTACGTTCGTGTGATGCAGCTTGCCCAACATCTCTAGCTCTTGCTCTAGTTGCTCGCTACTGGCTAGCTGGAAAAGCCTGTCTCTTGTGTTAAGTCTTTTGATAAAGTAACTCGAACCAGAGGGCATGCCTACTCTGTAGTAACTCCAGAACATTGTCTGATGCAGAGCATTTTCTGGATGAGCAACAGCTTCGACAGCTTTGGTGAAGTTGATGTTTGATCTGTGTATAGGGTTTGAAGTGAGAAGCTTTCCATGAATGACCTCGGGGAGAACAGTTGATCCTTCTTCAGCTGGGTCGACTTGCATGTTGTTAACTCCCTTGAAGCGCCTAGAAAGTTTGAGCACGATGAGAGTTGTGATCCCTGCCACGAGAGCAAGAACTCCAAGGACAACAAATATTACAACCATAACTAGTTTGCTTTTCCCAGATTGGCTTCTCTTGATAGAGACTTCATCCTCATTGATTGACTTGATCCCGGGGTTTCCACTGATATTAACTAAAACATTTCGGGTGAACCTTGGCATATCTCCGCTTAGTTGGTTGTTGGAAAGTATAAGCTGCGTGAGAGATATTAAACTGCCAGAAGGAGGGATTTCGCCTGAAAGTTTGTTATTTGACAGATCAAGAACTTCCAAGTTTATAAGTTGAAACAATGAAGTGGGGATAGGCCCTTCAAACATGTTGTAGCTGAGATTCAATGAAATCTGTAACTTTGGTGGCATTACTGGAATCCTACCGCTTAGCCGGTTTTGTCCAAGCTGAAGTTCTATCACATTCTCCAGATCTCCAATGTTTTCAGGTATGGTACCAGTCAGATGATTTCCTTGCAAGTTCATGTTGGAAAGCTTCTTTAGCTGCAAAAGAGAAGGTGGTATGGATCCACTCAGAGAATTCCAGCTGATATTGAGAATCAAGAGGTTAATTAACAATGTGATAGTATCTGGGATTTCTCCGGTAAGCTTGTTTTGCTGCAGTTGTAACACTTGAAGGCGGGTAAGGTTTCCAAATGAAGGAGGTATTATCCCGGAGAACCCGTTCATAGCCAAGTTCAGAAGATTCAAGCTCACAAGGTTTCCAAATGCAGAAGGTATGTGGCCTGTTAAACGGTTGTTGTCCATCTCCAGGTAGGTTAGGTTCTGCAGTGATTCAAACGCAGCTGAGGGCACAGACCCTGTTAGCTTATTGCTTCCAAGTCTCAGCCTAACCAGGCTAGACGAAATGCTTTGTGGTATCCATCCAACAAGTTGATTAGATGACAGATCCACAGAGACGAGTTTAAGCTGTGACAAAAGATCACCTGGAATCGACCCGTTTAGGTAGTTGAAGCTGAGGTCTAAGTTTGCGAGGTTTTTAGTGATCCCTGAAGGGATTACTCCGGTGAATTTGTTACGGTTAGCTGCAAATCTACGCAAAGTTTGGATTCTTGAAAGTGATTCTGGGATTGTCCCGCTAAGATTATTGTTGGAAAGAATTAAACTTTCTAACTTGGAGAGGTTTCCCAATGAACTCGGGATTGAGCCAATAAGATGATTATCACTGAGATCTATCAGCCTTAATTCTTGATAATGTCCGATGCCCTCGGGGATAGTACCGCTCAAATGGTTATCTGAAACCTCGAGCTTCTCAAGACTTTTGGTCAAATTGATCGGAACAGAACCAGTTAAACTGTTGAAGCTAAGATTCAAACTCCTCAACTGAACCAACCCCTCAAAACCATAATCTCGAATGATCCCACTCAACACGTTGTAAGAGATATCAAGAACCGCCAATTTGGAGAAACCGCGGAAACTAGGAGAAGAAGAGAAGTTGTTGGAGCTCAAGTTCAGATGCTTAAACCCAACTAGTCTTTCGCAATTCGTCACAAAACCATCTGGGATTAAGCTTAAACTGTTGTTGGAGACATCAAGAGACTCCAAAGTATGGAGATTGCAGACAACTGGTAAGAAGGAAGAATTGGACAGATCAAAGCCAGAGACAGAGAGGCTAATCACAGAGCCATTGTCTGGCCGGCTGCAAAGAACACCGTTCCATGAACATGGATTCATCTCAGAACCAGGACGGTTCCAATCCGGGATATTAAGGAATCTTGAGAGTTCGATCATTGTGTTTTTCTGGTCCGGAGACAGCTCCGAGAAACATACATGGCAACAAGACCAGAAGATGAAGAAGAGACAGAACATGAACTTACCTGTTTCTGGATGAACATGTATCTTCTTCATCATCTTTCTTGACCCCGGTGATTATTGTTTTCAGGCAAAAAAGGTATGATGAAAAGCTTAACGCGTCAAGATTGCTGAGAAAATTCGATTAGAAAACGGAAACAGACAGGTCAAGGAAAGTGAAGAGAATAGCTAACAGTGTGTACTTTCCGTGTCGTGTTGATTGGGTTGAAGGAGTTGACTTGACTGATGCGTTAACACAAGTCTTTTTCGAGTGAAGCTTTCCCACGTCATCACTCTTTGTTTTTTTTTTTTTTTTTTTTGACAAAAGTGTACGTTCACATTGTTGACCATAATAGTTTACTTTGTTCCTTCTTTTTTCGAGGAAACCGTAGAGAACCCTAATCATTTAAACGTTTTTTAAAAGGAAAAATAGGCCTTCAAAATTTCAAACAAAATGCTTATACATAATTTGAATTGCCTATAATATATAATTCGCTGTCTACAGGAAAAAAGATTATCATATAAAATTGGGTGAATTTGTCTAATAACCAAAACAAAAAAATCATAATAGAAATTAACACTATATTTGAAAAAAATTAGAAGATTATGATTGGAATATAGCAAAATTACTAATTTAGTATTTGTAGGTAGTGGAGGGCATGGTGGCTATTGGTCGGAGGTGTTGGCCGGTGGCCGGCGGCGGTGTCCAGTGGACGGAGGAGATTGCCGGAGGCCGGCGGTTGGAGGAAGTTGCCGGAGGCCAACGGCCGGAGGAGGTGGCCGGAGTTGGTCGCCGGAGATTCTCGCTGGAAGTGGTCGCCAGAGGTTCTCGCTGGAGATGGTCGCTGGAGGTTCTCGCCGGAAATGGTCGCCGGAGGTTCTCGCCGGTGATGTTCACCGGATGTGGTTGCCGGAGGTGGTCGCAGGAGATTCTCGCCGGAAGTTGTCGGCGGTGGTGATGGTCGGTAGTCGGAGGTTGTGATGGTGGTGGTAAGAGGATGGTTGGGGTGTTAGTGATGGTTGGAGGTAGGATGGTGAAGGGTAGAAAATGTCATTAATACATAAAATATAGGTTATATATTAGACACATGGTTAGTGTGGTTAGTTTTTAAATTATAGTATTTTATTTTGGTTATACACTCCAATTCCCATATAAAAATTTTAGGAGTTTTAAAGACGACAAAATATAAAATTGTCAAGCATGTTTTAGAGAAAAAGTTCTATTGTTTTTAATGCAAGTTTTGTTTCAAATTTAATTAGTAGTATTTTCCATAAATAGAAACTTTTTAATAAATTTTATATCTGATTATGCATATTGTGAACTTCACTTAAATCGAATAGTGAGGAATATATGAGGAAACCTTTTTAAAAATTTTACTTTCCTCACAAATCATCTTGATTTTTTTATTGTAGTAAATTCGCAAGTCTACTATTCTATGAAAACTATTTTTCATTCACGTTATGTTCTCCAGAAAAAAACTATAATGAATCTTAATTCGGGCGTTAAATATAGATTTTTATGGAGACACTACTCATGAATTCCAAGAAGCTCTAGAGACTCTAAATTTCATACAAAAATTGGCTTTATGGGATCCAACACTAGAAAATTTTTCTTCTGAATTGAAGCTAGCCAGCCATAACTAAAATTATTTCGCAATTGTTCAGAAAAAAATTTCCAACAAAAATCAAGGATAACATGGCTGTGGGACGATGATCAAAAAACTACCTTCTTCCATCACACTTGTCAAAGTAGAGAAGCAACCATTTTTTTGTTTTTGTCAACAGCTTTATTTGATTAGCCTTAAAACAACCAATGCGAAAAAATATCGTTTACAAATAAACCCAAAAGCAGTTCGGCTCGTATTTTACGTGCCAAATTATCCACTTAAGTATTAGCTTGACGAGAAACTAAAATAAATGAAAAATGAAGAAAAATCTTCTTATCGTTTTGAATCTCTTCTAGGTAGGTTGAGAAGGTGGACCACTCGGTTGGAAAAGATACCATTTTCACCAAATCTAAGCAGTCGGTTACGAACATCACATCTCTCTTGTTTGCTTCCATCATACACTTCATTTTCCACACTAGTGTTTCCCCTCTGCGTGTAAAGCTGACAAACTACGACAGAGATTTGCAGCCCCCATGGTTGGCAACGGGTCTTTACAACGGGAATAATACCACCCTATTCCTACAAAAAAATCACTATCCTTCCAAGAGCCATCAATAAAACACCTATAGCCCAAATACCTCATGGATTGTATGGTTCAAACATGGGATTGTTGAGGCTCTTGTAGAAGTTCCAATTGAAGCAACCATAATGTCACAAAATAAGTCATCTGACAAATATTTTTAAAGCCAATTGGGATATATTTGGAAAAAAATTTGTCATGGCTGTTTAATATTTTTCTGTGTATGTATTCATGCCTTGTAGTGTCAACGCCAGAACATTGTCCTTAATACCGACATAACAAACATGCAAGACCATCCACCAATTATTTATTGCAACATTATTTATAAGGTTTTATCCAAGATTACGACCAACCGGTTGAAGCTCATTATGCCTGAAGCATAGAACCGAATCAGAGTGAATACGTTAATTTATGGTTCATTTTGACCATCTTTCGTAATTAGCACCATTCAAAAGAAGATGTGTTAGCACCTTTGATGTGTTATCGTTTAAGTTTTGAGTTTAACATCATTCTTGCATTAATAATACTTTGTTTGCCAGAATCATTGCCATCATTCTGATTCAAGCTAATTAAAGCAATTAAGAACATTTAGGTTTTAAGAGTTTACGAGCGGCATGACAGAGCTTCTTTCAAACGGGCATAACTTATGTTTGGGTTTGAGGTTTCATCTAATTCCATTTGCAGATAAAAGATAGCTTTTTAAAATTTCCAACGACACCTCGAAAATTTGATCTGGTGTTTGGGAAGGTCTTTAACTGGTGTCAAACTTCTTCTTGAATGGCTGCTGGTTTTTAACTAGTTTTTAGATTTTGGTTTTTAGCTTTTGGATTTTGGTTTTTGATTTTTGGTGTAGATTTTAGTTTTTACAAAATCCTGAATGGTGAATTAATTAGTTCTTGGTTTTTATGTATAATAATTATTTTAAAAATAATAAAATAATAATTATAAATTTTTATTAAAAGATTAAAAAAAATACAATGATGCACAAAAAAAAGGTTTTAGTTTATCTTAAAATTTAAAGAAATTAGAATAAATATATATCAGAAAAAAAGAAAAAAAAAAAAAAAAAGTCACGCTTAAAAACCCACAAAATGTGGTTTTTAGATTTTATGAACAAATGGCTAAAATCCTCCAAAATCTGGTTTTACTAAATTCTAGGAAATCTATTTTTCTCAAAATCGTTAATGGCTTAGAAAGTGGAATTTACAAAATCTAAAGCCAAAAACTGCACCAAAATCAAGTGCCATTCAAGGCCCTAATATTTTGAAAATTGTCATGAAACTCTTTTTCTCGCCTTTTGTCCCTTTTTGTTAAAACATGTAAAGACTCTTGAAAGTACTTATAACACCTGAAACCTTATTAAAAACCTATAAACGTACAGTAAAATAGACAAAAATGCATTGTTATTGTTGGTTCCAAATGTGTTTTGTTGAGAAAATTGTCGTTATACAGTCCATGTGTGCCATGTTTGTCAGAAAAATGAATAAATTACTCTGATTCTCCAAATATGAATCCTAATGATGCCATTACTCCCTAATCGATGATGACTTCTTTCCATTTTTTTTTCTCTTTTGCCTTTCTCACCTCATTTGATGAATTCAGTAGATTATGAATTTGGTTAACATAAGATGTCGACTTATTAGTTTTGTTGGAGTAGAATGGGCTGAACTTCCTTAGACTATATCAACAAAATTTTATTGCACTACAAAGTAGAAACTCCCCCCAAAACAAGTGACAAAAATATTATTTCTTGAATTTGTTATGATGACGTTGCAAATGCTTGCTATAAGGATTGAATCTTCCATTTGTGGGGTAAAAAATGATCGATGCAAAGTGGAATTTCATACTTCTCATTTTTACCTATTCTTCCAAAAAATGTCACAAGGTAACATGAATTACTGCAGTCAAACTTTGGTAAGAAATATCAAAAAGGTGGACAGTTATACTTGACTATATACATTTTTCATAGTACATCTATATGATAAACATACTAATAATAATGTAGCTAGTGATCAATCTAAAGAACTATATAATAAAATTTGAGCCACATTTTGGTTTTCGTCTCTGAAGAATACAGTTTTACAAATACTATAATAACATAGGTTAAGTAAAAATATCATCAGAAGACATAAGCATAATATCACACAACGAAGGAGATTTTTTTATTATTATAAATGAACAATAGAGATGTCATAATACAGAATCATACAACAACAATTAACGTTGTTGACAATAACAAAAAAAAAACAGAAGAAGACATCATAGAAATAGAAAGAAAAAATACAACTTAAAAAGAAAAGAAAAAATCCTCTCCAACTATTTTTACCTCTATTGCACCACAAAACATAGTCATGGATAGTTCTTTTTATTTATGGTGGTATATGTTAGAAGATCTTTAAATTATTGATTTAGCTTGAAATGTTGGTTCCAGACTTCAAATTGTTGACCTCCTCTTTTGACAATATGAATATCTTCTTCACCATGTTGCAGAATTCACTATATGCACACAATACCAAAAATGTAATATTATTTTTTAAAATTTTAACAAATATTTTATAAACAGAAAAGATAAAGAAGACTTACGGCCATGGATCATCTCCAACAACCATCATATCTCCTTCGTCGTCAGTGAAAACTATTTCCCATTGGTTGCGGGTTTGCAACTTTCCTTTGAGATCAAATAGCTTATCTAGTTCATGTATTAGCTGATCATATCCATTTAAAACACTAAGATCCAGAGCTCTTCCTATAGTTACACCTTGCATTTGAACCTATTCAATAACACCATATCAAAATTGTTTGAGTTGAGAATATAATGAACATGTTCATTTATAAAGAGTAAGAATATGGTGATCTTATGCTTACCTTAGTGCAACTTCTAATAGAACTAAACTGCTTGCTTCGAATCTCTGTAGGTGATGTTGATGTTTGGGTTAAACCAAGCTTTCTCTCTTGAGAGAGTTTTGAAGTATCCGATATTTGGTATGATTCATTTGGTTCCACAGGATATTTGATCTCTGAAGGAGTGGTCAGAGTAACTCCAAACAATCTACAACTACAACCTGCATTGATAGTTATATTTTCTTTTATTGGTGTAATCATTTGATCATTATTGTAATATCTGTCAGGCATTGATGGGACAGAATAGCTCATTATCCCATTAGAAGGCTTCTTAGCATCTTCAACTGCATCACGATTACTGAGTTGAGGAATACTCATGGGAGAGGTCATGCTTGGCTGTCCTATATCCTGGCCTTCGATCAATATAGGAGGTAAGCAATGTGATGATGATGAACCTATGTATGTAATATGTATAGTGAGAAAGTATTCAAAAGAAATATTTTATTCATTAAATAGAAGATTATAAGAATGTCTATGTTTCTTTTACCGATTTCGTTAACATGTCGAGAACGCTTGTTCTTCAGCAAAGATGATTGGATAACATTTGAAGAAGGCGTTAAATGTTTGATTTCCCATGGGGAAACTCTGTTTGGTCTTGGAAAGGATACAAATTCATCCCATCGTACCTGCAAAATTAGAGTTAATTAGTGATATTTTATTTATTGCACTCAAAAACGTAATTCAAAGTAATGTTATAAAGTGTGAAAGAAAATTAACTTGTAAACTTCGCCATTCAGAATCCTTCCAATGAGGGGAGAAATTATTAACTCCAATAATTGTCCCAAAATATCTTAGTTAATAAATGAAAATGTGTTATGATAGAGAATAGATAAGAAAAGAAAAAGAAAACAAGTTATCATATGGTATTACCTTCTTTCAGAGAAATCCTCACCCTCAAACTGCATTGTAAAACGTGAACCGACATTGAACTTCTTGTTCATAGCATCTAAAAAATTGTCGTGATTGACAATAAATTGACTTGACCTGATACATATCAAAAACCAAAATATAAACATTAATGTTAAAGAAGCTAATATCATAATTTTTAATAGATTCATAAATGTTAGTTCAAGTGGTTCTTTAAATTACCTTGGCTTGTAAACTATAGAGAACATACATTTGCTATGAAAAGCATGAACTGCAGAAACAATTACTCCATGTCTCATACTTTCTGTTGATACTAGTGATGAAGGTGTGTTTCCTTGTTGATGTCCTGCTCGTCTGATACCAACTCGTAACTCTCCATTTTCTCCCCTGAAACCACAAGTGAATAGTTTAAAGCCAATTATCTTGACCCAAAACAGATTTTTTTAAAAAGACAAATTTATTTACCTAACAAATACCAAAACGTCACCAGCAACTAATTTTTTCGTTGTTACGAATGCACTCCACCCTGTAGTTATGAGATGTCTACGTGGTGTCCCTGCATGCAACAAGAATATTGCTATTATTTCTTAATCACAATTTTCATATATTTTTGAAAATAAAAGGATTTCTTACCTCTAAAACTGTGCTTGAACCTCCATTCATTACCATGGAGATCCTTAGTAAGAAACTCTTGTGTCAGCACAGGTAGACTCATATCCTACGTCATTATTTAGTACATAAATTTCAAGTGAAACCTTAAATTTTGAATTTAATTAATAGAGAAACTAAACAAAAATACCAGCGGAGGGAGACATTCAGTTGCATCTCTTTTAGGAACGGATAAGCCCCCATGGGTGCTTGTATCTGATGCCGATAAAATTTTCTTAAAAAAGTTTATTTTTGGCCTATCATTGCTCTCATTCTGAGTAGGGATTATAACTTGCTAAATATTAACAAAATTAGAAAATCAGTGAGAGATAACTCGAGGAACATTACAATTAACTAAAAGTAAAGCTTTGACATTTTTTCACTCACTGTTGTATTTGGCATCAACGTGATCTCAGCATAAACTTGATCAGTATTTTTTTCCACCTAAAAATCAAACATTAACCAATTAAAAATAACTTCTTTTAATAGTGAAATTAAAATATACGAAAATAAGACAAAGTTGCTCATGTGTATTTACTATAATATACCTTACGATGAATAGCCATAACATGACACTGAAGTTTGGAAGGAATATCAAAATTTGGTTGGATTTGATTCAACTCTTCTCTTGTAGATGCTTCAACCTTTAAAAGGCATCAAAATGTTGAAAGACTAAATAAAGGAGAAAAAAACAGAGAGTATAGATAGAAACGGAGAGGACTTACAAACTCTATGTGGCCTTGAGGAAAATAATAAACTTTATCTCCAAGTTTTGGAAGATCACACAAAGGTCCAGCACACAGATTCCATAATTGTTCATATAAATAGCTTTTGGTTTCATCAACTACTAAACAAAAACCAAAATATTATTAATTAAAATTAAAATTCAAGAAACAAACTAATTTCTTTTTTTACCTATGCCTGATAATTCAGGTTGTGCATTCACAACGTTTCCACTTTCCATCAGTTCTTATGCAAAGATCAATATACCAAAATATGTTCTTTCAACAGTACCAATACCACTTTTTTTTTTTTGCTCCACTTCCCTCTCTGCCATGAGAAAACAAAATCACACATAAAGCAAACCAAATTTTGATAAAAGAAAATCTATTTTCAACTCAATTTAATTAATTTACTTAGGAACTATATCTTTAATTTTATGAACCAAAAATAATAATTTTTGACTAAATTTTAAATTTTTCCAACAAAACAAATTTACTTGACAAATATTTTCTATGTAGATAAACAAAACACATATCAATACCAAAAGCAAATTCATATCAAGAAACGAGTTTGAGTATTTAAACCTTTTTTCACATTCAAAAGTTGTTTATTCAAAGCTATATGCTAGAAACATAGCTTTGGATTTTATGAAATTTTAGACAACAAAGAACAACAAACTAATCGTTTATAGAATTAGCAGAGTACCTATATCTAATGAAATGGAGAGAAATTCTTGATATTTCTGAAAGCTAAAATAAATGAATACTACTTTTCTTCCTTAAAGGATCTTTATTGATTTTATTTTATTTTGTGATGAATTCTATAAACTAGATTGGACAAGTTTATAGGAAAACAATGCTGAAGTTGTTCATTGAAGATTTCTTTATATTTGAACATTTTGAATAAAAATTAAATCACATTACTAAAAATGATATACTAGAATAAGGGTAATTTAGTGATATATCATTATTTTGACTACAAAAAAAAGGTAGTTTAGTGATATTTATTGTTAATTTGACTAAGTGATACATCCCTATTATATTGACTATGAATTTAATGAAGTTACTAATATTCTTAGATGTTGATTTGATTAGGTTACCAAAAATAAAATCTGCATTATAATTGTAAAACTTAAACAATATGGTAAGAAAATTGATAATTGCAGACAAAACATTGTTTTTTTCATATTTGATTATGATTCATGAATGAGACTTCTCTAGTTTCCTAATCAGTTCCTATGAGCTTTATATCTCACGGTATATAGTGATTGTCAATAGGCCCCTACAAATTTAGTTCGCCTAGGATCTAAAACATGTGGAGACGTGCTTGAACCAACGGTAGTGGTTTGGCCTCACGACAGGTTTGGATTATGCTACAATTGGTTTCATCAATCAAAGCCGTGGAGAGCGATCTCGCTTCTTAACATAAATTTTATGCTCATTTTTTTGGTAGCTTTTATTTATCCTTACAAAATTAAAATAATTACTGTTCATATTCCCATCATTTCATGACTTTAGTTTTCATTGTATGTTCTGATAGGAAAATAAATATGGAATCAATCCTCCGCATGGACCTCCAGCAATTGAGGAAAGAGCCAATGTCATGGACTTATGGGCAAATGTCATTGGCAGTGTTGGGTTGATCTTTTATATAGGATACAACTCTCATCGATTAAGCGTATTCGCTAGCTCGCCTAGTTAGATCCGTTCCCAAGGCTTCCCCGCCTTTAGCTAGGTAGTTTTTACTTTCGTGTTTTGTTTTTTCGTAATCATAAGCATTATAAATTGTTTAAAGTTGCACCAACAATAAATTTTTTGCCAAGTGGTTAGATTCTTTTTCATATTCTATGACTATCTTCTTAATCTTTTCGTTGTGTTAATGTAGAAAAATAAAACTAATGATTTTTCTCTTTTTCGTTCAAAAAATATATCTCTTTTTTGTTTATTTTTGAATCTGAAAAACTATTCAACAAAATTTCTTTTTATACATAAAGGAAAAAATGAACCCCATTGCCTGTTTTGAAGGCGCCCGACATGAGTTCCATTGTGAAGCCGAAAAAATATTTGGTGTTGATGATGAAAGAGGTAGCTCATGTATTGAGATAGAATTTGATCGATATATGCTTATCATACTTTTTTTTTGGTATCAATGTGAAGATTTTATAACATTTTTGAATTTTTGACAGAAGTTACAAGGAAGATAAGTAGCATAAAACCAAAAATCTACAGAAATAACAGACAAAAACAACAACAATGGAGGAAAACGATCATCCAAGACGGAAGCAAGAAAGGAAAAACCGATTCTAAAGTGCCAAATTTTGAAATTTGTGTGGTTTCCACAACTCCAAGTTGCCAAGGAGTTGGAGTCTCATCCTAGTTGCCACGGGCAAAATATTTGTTTAATAGGAAAAATGTAAATTTTAGCGTTTGGAGATTAGATAAGCCAAACACTCTAGTGTTGGTTGGTTTGTCTTGCAAAAATTATATGGGTAGAGTTCAAACAACATGAATTATTCGCGGTCTGATTTAACATTTAAATATCTAAATGTTGGTGTTTTACTCAGCACCATTAAAAGGCTAAGTAATATCATTTACGGAAAAGTTGAAAACGGCTAAATTTTATAAAGTTTAGGTTGAAAATTTGAAATTTTAGTTAGTTTAGGTTAATAATTGTATATATGAAAAAGTGTTTTGAAAATAGTTTGGCTATTTTCCAATTCAAACGACATAACTGTTATATGTTACTGGACCGAAAAGCATAATCCCAAAACTACCCACTTAAGGCCCATTATAAGAAGAAGGCTCGATTCAAGTATGTTGGAAATAATAAACAACTATGGATACATTAGTAGTAGTAGTCTTGTAGAACAGACGCCGAGGTTGAAGACGATGATAACAGTAGGATTTTCTCAACCAAATTCTCTCCTTTCCTTCACAACTAAATCTATCGACAAGCCACAAGCTTCACGAACCAAATGGGTCTCTTCTTCATTTTCTTCTCTTTCTTCTCCTCCTTCCTCGTCATCTTCCGCTGAGACATTTCATCGAACAGGTTATGGGCAAGTTCTCCAGAAAGATTTTCTCAGTAGCATCAATGAAGAAAGTAGGAAGAAAAAGAAAAGGGTCTTCTTCTTAGACGTTAGTCCACTTTGCTACGAAGGAAACAAACCCAGTTCGCAAGCTTTTGGTCACTGGATTTCACTCTTCTTCTCTCAAGTCAGCCTCACTGATCCTGTCATTGCTGTAAAAAAAACATCTCTTCTTTTCTTTGATTCTGCCACAATTTTATGTCTCTCTTCTCCGATTGATGAAAGATGTTCTTTTTTTAGGTTATTGATGGAGAAGAAGGTAACCAGCAACGCCGAGAACTGTTGCCTTCATATAAAGCTCATAGGAAATCACCAAATCCTGGGAAATACTCCAAGAGGCCACATCAGTTCGTCGATGAAGTTCTTAGAAATTGCAATGTGCCAGTGGGTAAAACTAAACTAGCTCAATTTCTGTCACTTGGATATAGTTGATTAGGAGAGAGGATCATAGTTATTTGAATTAGCCATAGAAGTAGATGAAAATGATCTGACTAAGGATCTTGTTGTTGTGAGCTAGGTTGTTAGAATGGAAGGGCATGAAGCAGACGATGTGGTGGCTACACTGATGGAACAAGCCGTGCAAAAAGGATATCGTGTGGTTATTGCATCACCGGACAAAGACTTTAAGCAGTTGATTTCAGAAAATGTTCAGATTGTCATTCCATTGGCAGATCTCAATAGATGGTCCTTTTATACCTTGAAACACTACCATGATCAGTATAATTGTGATCCACAGTCCGATTTGAGCTTTCGTAAGTGCCTAATCCGAGTTATCTCTGTAGACATACATGCCTGTGCAATTTTGCGTTGTTATGTGTCAAAAACCAACTCGAACTGAGTGTTTGGCCAGATATATAAATACATGTCTGGTTTTTGCCAGAGAAGTATTCTGCATGTTTTCTTATTAAGCAGGACTATGAATTTGGTGACAGGATGTATAATGGGTGATGAAGTTGATGGAGTTCCGGGGATTCAGCACGTGGTCCCAGCGTTTGGAAGGAAAACAGCGATGAAACTTGTGAGAAAACATGGTTCTTTGGAGAGTTTACTCAGTGCTGCAGCTGTAAGAACCGTGGGGAGACCATATGCTCAAGAGGCCCTTACGAAATACGCAGATTACTTGAGAAGAAACTATCAAGTTCTTGCCTTGAAAAGGTTCTATCTTTTCTCACTTTAAACACCTTCATATTTTGATGATTATGCATTCATTACTTGTAAGTTATTCTTGCTAATTCTGTAAGCATTCTTTTATGATAGGGATGTGAGGGTACAGATTCAAGAGGAATGGCTTGTTGAGAGAGATACAAGCAATGATTCACAAGTACTGTCAAGCTTCTTCTCAACCTTGCGTAGATGATACTGAGAAGCTCTCAAGCACACCATCGCAATTTAGCTGATAGCAAGTTTCTGTAACCTTGAAACTAACTGTCGACGTTGTAGCTCATATCAAATTTTGTTATATACTTTCATAGATATGAATTTACATCCAATTTGTTGTATCATGAGAGCTGATCAGTTCTTTTCCTAGATTGACGCTATCACCGGAGATGGACATAGTTGGTCCAATGAAGATAAACAAAATAGCTAAGAAAAAATAAAGAATCTAAACTTTCTTATAACTAATTAATTAGCAACAGATTTTAAAAAGGAAATCCACTTTTTGCTTTCCTGATATTATTCTGGCGAAAACAAATTACAGACATAAAAGAGCTGCTAAAAAGGCTAAAAACTAGAACATCTTACATAACTTAATAATACTCTTTTAACATATATAGTAATGCCTTAGAGACTAGTATCTAAAACAGACTCCCCAACATGCCTGGGCGAGAAACCACAGGCATTTGCAATAAGCATTTGAAATGAACTCTCTGAATCATCAAACATCAGTCGCGGGAACTCATGGAACCCTCCAAAATTACATGTATCAAAGTTCATCGGCGAGAAAGACTCCTCAAAACTCATCTTCCCATCCGTCATTCCAGGCTGTGCGGTTTCTTGGTTGGCATTAGGTGCAGAACCGAGATTGAAGCCAACCATTCCTTGGTTGTTGTTCCCGCCTTCAGAGCTCTCTCTCTGAGCAGATGTACCGGCTGAAGGCTTTGTCTCTTCAAGGGGGATCGCAGGCGTGTGTCCCTGGAACAGAGCTATGTGACCAAACAGCTTGTCTTTCCTTGAAAATGTTGTACCACAGGAACAGAGCCACTTGTTTTTCCCGCAATGCTTCTCGTGAGTTTTCAGGTCTGCTATGACAGAGAACTTCTTGGTATGGCACCGGCTGCAAGTGAAGCTTTTATCGCAGTGGGTGCGTTTATAGTGGTTCTTCACGCATAGGATCGTTTTCAAAGGCTGGAACTTTTTGTGCTCCTTGTTACGTTTGCAACCCAGGAATGGGCAAGAGTACCTCTTGATCAGCAACGGCTCAGACCCGGGTACAGATTCTTTGTTCGGTTTGGCAAGAGCAGCTGCAGTTTTGTACTCATCTCCATGCCCTCTCATATGCATCCTCAGATTCGCGTCTCTCTTGAAACCTTTGCCACATATCGTACAGAAGTGGGTATGCGGTGCGAGAATCTCCTCTTTCTCAAGTTGCAATATCTCGTATGAACCAGGAGGAAGGTTCTCCCCTTCCTCGGCATCATCTTCGTCTTTCATTTCATGTTCCTCCACAACATGGCCATCTCTCTCATCAACAAGAACGACCGGCTTAGGCAAATCGAACTCTTGGGCACCAGAAGAGTTGTTGTTGTTGTTGTTGTTGTTGTTGTTGTTTAGGCTCTGTGAAGCAACGTTATTAGCCTCCCTTGCATAAGGGAACATGGCTGAACCGGGCTGCCCAGTGTATGGACCCGGAGGTGTTGACATATTATGCTTAACAGATGGAAGAAGACTACCTGCAGTTGAAATCAGCTGTATGATTATGGAAGTAAGATCCGTAGTTATAAGCTGCTGCTGCGCCAGCTCGTCTTGACGACCTCCTTGTTGAAGCTGCTGCCCACCACCTCGTCCAACAAGCAGATGAACAAGATCCTGCAACTGGTGAATCTTCTCCTCCATGAAAGATAGATTACTCAGCATCGTCCTCGGATCCCAAGCTTGAGCCCTCACACCTTGAAGGAAATCAACGTTAGCTTGCCCTGAAGCTTTCATGTCGTCGAAAACTTGCAAAGCAGCAGGCTCCACACCACCCATCTCATAATCCAAGATCGAAACATCTTCCCACTTCTGCTGCGTCGTGAAACCCGAGAAAGCCTGGTCCGATGAACAAGGCTCCCGCAGTTTAGAAGAAGAGCTTCCCCAATTGGTCTGGTTGCACAAATCGTCT